>NC_133781.1:30791107-31091107 GCF_003597395.2 Chelonoidis abingdonii
GCTAGACGTGGGCCATGGACGCACAAAATCGATTTTAGAATCCTAGTGTGGACGCACTAAATCGATTTTATAAAATCGGTTTTATAAAATCGATTTAAAGTAATTCGATTTAATCAGGTAGTGTAGACAAGGCCTACGTCA
The DNA here is from genome assembly GCF_003597395.2 of Chelonoidis abingdonii. Classification (NCBI taxonomy): domain Eukaryota; kingdom Metazoa; phylum Chordata; order Testudines; family Testudinidae; genus Chelonoidis; species Chelonoidis abingdonii. The sequence continues at coordinate 30,791,249 of NC_133781.1, forward strand.
CATAAAATGCATTTCATATTGAGAAGTTACTGTGTAATAGTGACAATGTGCTCAATGCTGTACAGTACACAAGGAGGAAGAGGTTTTGCCCCAAATAGCTCACAGTCTAAGATAAGACTTATAGAAAAGGACATGGATAGGACAAACTAGGAAATTAATGATGCTGAGGAAAATTCAACAGGTTTCAAATTTTTAATTTTTTAAAAATTAAATGATAAACTTTCATCCTTGTGAGCCTTAACAAGGCTCCTAAGATGTGGAACATTGAAATATCAGGAAGCGAAGAAATTTACCAAAGGTTCAAAAGTGACTTTAAAGTAAGGAATGAAAAGACAGCTGTAAGTTGCTGGCTATTTATCACCTGCTTTATGGCATTATGATCAAATCTTCATTAAATTTTCATTTCAAAAATATATGCCTGCCATACATTAAACCAGTGGTTCTCAACCCGCGGCCCATTTGCAGCCCAATCAGTACACAGCTGCAGCCCATGTGACATCCTCAGAGCCATACAGGTAGAGAGAGAGAGTGAGAGTGTGTGTGTGTGTGTGTGTATAGATAGATGGAATGCATCCCACATAACACTAAGAGCTGCATATGCAGTACACAATGGTAAATAGGTTGAGAACCAATGCATTAGGCAGAGTTAACAGTCAGTGACTGAATCCTAAAAGTACCTCTCTCAACAAAACCAGGAACATCTATTAGCTATGGGCCTTACAAGATTATTAGTTTGTTCCACCTAAAACATTAAGAAATGCACTATTACGTGGGAGCCGAGAGATACACATTCCAACTAGCTGAGGTTGCAGAAATGTACCAAGAGCATTATCACTACAGAAAAGAGACCATGATCTGCAAAAAAGGTCTAAAATTTCCCCAAATATCCACTAACAGTAAAAAAAAATTAATAAATATATCAATGTAGCATCTAGAGTTTGAACAATTACCCCTGACATGGTTAAACAAAGCGTTAGCCAAGAGACACATGAAGCATAAAGCTAACTGCATTTAAGAGCCTGCAAGAGCCTGTCCACAAGAAAGGACAGGCAAGCAATGGAGGCTGTGAGATCACTCAGTTATAATAGATGCACAGCTTCCTTTTTAACCTAAGCCAGTTTTCCCGTAATAGTATCGGGTCTACAGGGACAGGAACTGTGGGGAAAGTCAAGAACAAACACACCCACTTACCCTGGGCTGCCAGTTTTCATACTGCTTTTGTAAATTTGCACCAATCGTTTCCAGAGCTTTTTGAGGACCCATGGACAGAGGATCTAGAAATAGAAAACATAAATGAGTATTTTTGATCACTACTAAATTGCCTGCTTTTGCACAATGCAAAAAAAAAATTCCACCTCAGTGAGTATTTGACTCCATAACCCAACTTCACTTACTCCAGGCTAGGTTTCTGTCAAGTTCAAAATGAACTCAGATGACAAAATTAATAGTCTGAGTAGTCACTATTTGTGCCAAAGTATGATGTACAACCTTTGTAAGAGAGAATAAAGTTTTCCTCACTTTCAGCCTCCCGGCTAGTGCATGTGATAAAACATGTTCATGATATTCTAAGACAGGCTTCTTTCATGATTCAAGGTATTTATTTTAAAGTAAAACCATCAGTTTCAAATTCATTCACAAAGCTTTTCACCATAGTTACCTAGTATCCATAGGAATTGACCCCAAGTTTATCTACTGTTATACAGAATTGAAGAGCACCAATGTCTGCAATAACTTGCAATAAGAACATTTTTTCTCAAAGTGGGAAGTCAAAATCTTCTTAGGAAAAATGTGAGGTGTAACTTTAGGTTTTTTAAATATAAATAAGAGCCGATAACATTAAAAAAAAAATTATACCAATCCTGCGGGTACGGGGGAACAATGGCAGTGAGAGGACCTAGATTTTATATTAATACTTGGAAATACTTGGTTTATCAACAGAGATTTGATTAACTCTTTTTTAAAGCTTTCTATACTTTTGAGCACAAAGTTCATCTCCCTAGACACTGGAGAGTCACTGTTCCAACATACTTGGCAATTTCAGCTGCTCTTTATCTGCTTTACTCAAAGCCCATGGCCGTGTAACTGGCCACAATGAGTATCAAGAATCTAGAAGCTAGTACTGGCCAGTTAATGTAGAATCTTATTGATTAAAAAAGCAAGGCTCAAAAAATTGATGAAGTCATATTTCTTTTAAATGTTTTCTTTAGCATAAATACTCCATTGCATACCTCCAGCACCAGAATTTCATAACACCACTTTATAAAGTATGGGAGAAGCTAACGTTTTTTTATGGTTATTGAGATTTTCTTAACAGACCAAAAGCTTTTTCTGGCATATGGCTTCTAACAGCAAAAACAATGAACTAGATGTTAAGAAAGTGATGTAGCCCCTATCACAGCAGCAGCATCTGGACCCATCAAGTGCATCCTCCACCAACAAGATGATAGAGCAGTCCATAGCCAGATGGCACATTGTTAGTTCTTGAGCCCGGAGTTCAGGAAGCCCCAACAGTAAAGATGTAAGTTAAACCACCTGCGACCACAACATCTCCTGTTATAACAACAAGAACTATCTTTCGATTCATATGATTGTTCTGAGGGGCACACACAATCTGATCTGGAGAGACTAGGAGACGCAGATCTGAGTTGCCTATCTGCCAAGAAATGTGCCAGAAATCCAAAATATAGTCCCGTATCACCTGTTGCCATTGTTCCTTAGAAAGATGTGTCCAACATACCATTTGAGAGGCTCAACTATTCCAGTAAAGGGGCATCTGACTTCAGCAAGTTTTTTGACATGGCTTTGAGATGAAATTGTGAAGTAAGCTGTTTCAACAATTGGCTGCACACAATAATGTGGCCAGGGCCCTGCCTTCACATTTAACCATCAGGGGAGCAATGCTAGCCAGGAGACTGGAACTGTCCACATGGCAAAAGTAAGGATACAAAGGGCAGGGTTAATCAAGTCCAACTTGCCACAATGACTACTGGAGCCCCAAGCTGCTGCACAATATTCAATAGATGCAATAATGAGGAAATTGGTAGATGTCTATAAGGCTGCAGCGCTAAAGCCCCATGAGTAGCTGGCAAGCCCGCGGAGCAGTGCAAATCTCAACTGGATTTTAGCATATCTTCTTGATGTGTTATTGAAAGGACAGAGCAGCCAGGCTTCATCCCCAAATAAGCAGGGTACAGTTCAAAAATGATTGGCTGATTGTTCAGAAAGCTCTGTAGCTGTAAATGAGCTGGTGAGATGGAGAGCACATTTAGGTTCTGTCACCATTTCAAATAGTACTTGGCCAAGAGGTCAAGGCCAAATAGCAGGCAAGACTCCAGCTCCTCAAAGCTCTTTCTGGCTATTGCCAGGCAGATGTCAACAGTGTACACAAACAGTTGCCAAGGTGGGCAGCAGGATAGCCATATATACCAAAAAACAACACTAAAGTTTAAATACACCATTTTTTTTCTTCATAGAAAGGTTTATTTCTTAAGCATTTTGGGAGGTGAATCATCAGTGCTTTTGCAAGGACTGAGATTTTAGCAGAGATACAAAGAGAAGAAAATCCATGGGCTCTCCCATTCTGTTTTATTCAAGAAGGGCTACCTACATAAACTAAGGTCAAGCCTTGCTTCACAGATAGGGCCCTACCAAATTCACAGCCATGAAAAATATGTAAAAATCTGGTCTGTGCGTTTACCCTATACTATACAAATTTCATGGGGAAACTAGCATTTCTCAGATTGGGAGTCCTGACCCAAAAGGGAATTGCAGGGGGGTCACAACATTATTTTAGGGGGGTCATGGTATTACTTCTGCGCTGACTTCAGAGCTGGGCAGCTGCCAAGCAATGGCTGTTGGCTGGGTGCCCAGCTCTGAAGGCAGCACCCCGCCAGCAGCAGCGCAGAAGGAAGGGTGGCAATACCATACCATGCCACTCTTACTTCTGTGCTACTGCTTTCAGAGCTGGGCAGCCGGAGAGTGGTGGCTGCTGCTGACGGACGGCCCAGCTCTGCAGGCAGCACCATACCATGCCATCCTTATGTCTGCACTGCTGCTGGTGGCGGCTCTGCCTCCAGAGCTGGGCTCCCGGCCAGCAGCCACTGCTCTCCAGCTGCTCGTCTCTGAAGGTAGCGCCACCTCCACCACCAGCAGCGCAGAAGTAATAGCAGCAGTACCGCAACTCCCCCACACAATAACCTTGCGGACCCCTTCCCCTACAACTGCTTTTTGAGTCAGAACCCCTACAATTACAGATTGAAATAGCTGAAATCATGAAATTTACTATTTTTTAAATCCTATGACCGTGCAATTGACCAAAATGGTCCTTGAATTTGATGGGGCCCTATTCAGAAATTAATGAAAGTTTAGCCATTTATTTCTTTGGGGAAGATCAGTCCTTTAACGCAAAAGCACGGCACTGTGCACTAATGATCCTGCAGTTCCAAAAGTCACCAATATAGTCTCTAAACAAAAAAACTCTATTTTAAACTGCAACAATGTATTTTTGACACTTTTCTGAAAACAAGCAAATTGTGGAAAAACTGAAGTAGGCCTATTGCCATTTAAGCCAAATTTCAACCACAAGCCCTTTGGAACTGGTGAATAATAAATCTTCAAAAGCCCCTCAGACTTCATCACAGAAATGCTGATAGCAAGTTAACTACACAAAGGTACTACCGCAGTACCCCTATGATTAAACAACAAAACACACTGGCAATTGTACAGAATTACTCAACAGTTCATGCTGAATTTAGTAAAATGCATACAAAGGCTAATGAACAATACTTTCGTTTCACTCAGTGAAGAAATGTGTACTGTGGGCTTTGGAACGCCTCAGGGGCACTAGCATTTTTTATGAGGCCCTTTCAGAGCCTTGTACAAAAATAATGAACTTGGTGCCACTCTATAAAACCAGCCAATGAAGGTGTTAATAACCTGAGGTTGGAAACCAGGGAGACTAGAATAGGCACATTCAATAAGTAACTTTTTTAAAAGTTTACTCACGCACTCTTACGGCTGCTATGAGCTAACCTGTGCCTTCTAGAGGATTTCATGCTGGACAAGAATACGACTGACATTATCAAATCTCATACTAAAGCTTGAAAATAGCAATATCCTGGCAGAATTTGACTAATTAGATGGCAATGTGCATAGGAGTGGCATTTGTGGAGCGATGAATAGGACCTCTTTATAATTTTAGTTATTGATTTATTACACTGGAATAAGTCAATATGTTACATTTTCTCTTTACTGAGATAGGGAAGAGGCAGTAATCTTTTCATTTAGTTACAAAATAAGACCAACAACTAAAGCTGATTAAGGTTGTAGCAATTATAGTTTTACAGTTTCCATGGCGGTCCCAATGGCTGCAGCACTTTTGGCAGAGAGGAGGGATAAAGAGCTCAAGCAGAAACACTTTCATTTTCTTGTGACTTTTACAGACACATGCTCTGACATTTTAAATAAATGGACGAAAATGGGCATTTTTTTATGTATATCAAGCACAGCTTTATAGTTAATGCATTTCTCAGCAAGGGCCCTGACAAACCTCTCTACATACTCCTGCCTTGCTTTGACGCACAATTTCTATTAGGTGGTATATATAAAAAGAAATTTCTGTAGAATTACATTTCCCCCTGTTCAGCATTCGGCTCATTTATACCACTTTTAAACAGAGATTTTTCTTCGCATGCTACAGGGCATGCATCTTCTAGAATGGCATTTTCTTCATTACTGGTGTGGCATTTAATGTCTGACCATAAAACAAAACAAGAAGAAAGGACAGGTGTCATTCCTCTAGAAAGGAGAGAAGGATTATGGAAACTGTGTGTATTACCTGGAGTAGAAGCCTAATGGTTACCCTTAGCTTTCACGAAGACAAATAGAAAACAAGTTCAGACATGTTTCTCTGCTCATTGAGGGCAAATTACAAGACATATGCACACCAATCCCTCACCTTGCTAGAATTCAGAACTGCATGCTTCCTTCAACTCTCATTCCAGGGAGATACATGGGACAGATTCAAGGAAAGGCACAGGGATCAGACTCCAGGAAGAATTACCTAATCACACTTTAGTCTTCATGTTTTTTAATTTATTAGCTGAGCACCGAAGGTATCTGGATAAAACTGCCACAGCAACAAGGGATACTCCACAGAATCATCTTACAAAACAATTCACAAGCACATTCAAAGCGGTGGGCCTGGCAGTTATAGTACAGCCCTTAAAATGTCTTATTTTATCAATAAGTCTCTTAGCTTTCAAATAATAGTATTAACTCTAAAGTATCAGCAGCACTATGGACTACAACATGCAAACGCAATGTGGACACCATCAATCATCAGCTGGTGTAGACTTGCTAGCAGACCACATTACAAGTGGTGTTCCTCTTGGATGACTCAGTTTGTCCTTGAGCAGAATTTCCAGAGGGTAGTTTGTGGCATTTGCTCTTCCAGGGTTCTAGTTTGTCTCCCTTCCTGTGCAATGTGTACACTGGGCTTGTAGGAGGGTTAGTGAAGAAGCATGGGATAAGGTACCTGATGATGACGACACCTAGCTCTCTATGACTTCCTTGAGGTCTGGTTGACATTAGGAGGTTATCAGTGAAGGCTAGATGGCAAAGACCAAAGTAATTCTGATAGTTTCAGGGAAGTATCCAGGAGGCATGATAAGAACTAACTTTTTGATTGAATGTGCCTGCTATCTATTACTAGAGTTCACAAGATAGAAGTCTAAATTCAATCCATAACTGCTGTTAAATGGCCCTATAACATCACTACCCAGGACGGCTCTCTCCCTTCCACCTGCATCTGCCTAAAATATTATGAAGGAGTCTTTCATACCCAGAAGTTGTTACCATAATCCATGCTTTTGCTATCTCAAAACTACACTGCAGTACAGGTTTTATGTGACTATTTTAAACTTATGTAAAAATGTAAAAGGCACTTTATATATTTTAAATTAAAACAAAAGAACTGCACTAAATTTTTCTTGCTGATGTCCATCACTAATCATCATATTTGGATGAGTCCTGATTGTTCTTCATTTTGTCCAGCCCCACTCAATTTAGTTTTGGTGAATTTCATTTTCACTCAAGAAATTAATGCTACAAACTGCTCATTCCACCAAATACAACTGTTGAATTTGAATACATTTGTGGGTGCATGTTCAGTGCTTTTTAACTACTTTAACATCTTCAGCATTTGCAACATTTTTGGTAAGAAAAGTTGGAATACCAGTTTCAGTAAGGGTGGGAACAAGAGAAAGCCAATTTTGAAAACCAGGAATTCTGTACAATGGAGAATTTGCTTCAGTCTGCTGTAAGCCCCAAGATTGCATGTTCTAGATGGCATGGCTTTAGGTTTCATTTACGGAAAACACACAGCTGTTAGACAGCCTGCACATGAGAAATACTTCACATCCCAACATTATTAGTACCAGACGAATTTGACAGCAATCTAACTTTTGTCCCCAAACCATGAGGGAAATCCCCATTTTCAATTAAAAGACCAGGGACAAGTATCCACCACCACAGTAATGAAGCAAACATTCGCAAGAGTAAGGGCTGTCAGCAGGACGGTTTCTGGGAAGTATCCTTAACTTCTAAATTCACGCCCCCAATCCAAAGTAGCCAAAGAGTTTTGTAGGACATGGTATTTTTAAGGCTCTTTTCAAGCCTAAAAAAAATAAACAGCTAACAGAATCATCTTTTTCCTCCACATGTTGCATTTTGGAATAAACCAGGAAGTAGTGCATACCACAGCACTTACTGTTGGGGAAATAATTGCCTAAGGCCATCTCTACACTACCAAATTATGTTGACTTAACTTAAATCGGCATCCAGTTACCACAGTTGTGTGCACACTTGGTTCCTTATGTTGGTAGTACGCATCCTTATCAGCAGTGCTTGTATCGATCAAATTGCCAGTGTGGGGCATTATGGGATGGCTCAATGAGGCCATTTACAGTCAACATAAGCAACACAGTGTCTACACTGACACTGTCGACCTAATTACATCAACCGTAACTCTACGCCACTCGGGGAAGTGGTGTTACTAAATCAGCAAAGAAAGGCACTTACGACAGCAGGCGCCAAACTTAAGTAAAGATACTTCCACAGCTAGGTTGTCACAAGGCAGCTTGTGTTGACTTAACTGTGTAGTGTAGGCAAGGACTTATTTACACAGACATATTCAAATCAGATGTCACAGATTTTCTTTTGTTCAACCTACCTTTAGCCCAGGAAACACATGCTGGTGGGACTGCAATGAGCTCATACACCTGAACATTAATGAGACAAAGCAACGTTTCCAAATTGCTCCCAAAGATAGTCAATAAGCTTACCTATCCAGCACTCCAGACGCGCACAGGGAGTTGTCTTCACCACATCAGGAGGATCAACACCTACGTTTAGGCACAAAACTAAGGCAACGCTAACAGTCTTCATCTAGAAACAAGAGAAGATGATAATGCTTAGTGAAAAAATTCACCATTTATTACCGATGCTGTAATTCTCATTGCCACCTTATAACTCTCACAAAGAGTTCAAGTTCAGCTTTGTTAATCCATCCTTAACAAGCAACATTTTAAGTATTCTATTAAGAGTGAGGAGGAAAATTGAAGATAAGAGAGCTATGAAAGTTCTCTTTTTGTTCCAGCAGAACTGTGTTAATTCTTACTTTGTTAATCTGCAATCTCACTGAATTCTCATAAACATCCAGCAGGCTCACTCCAGTTCACAGAAGAGATTCAATAAAGCTTTACTTAAGTCTTGCATTGCTAAGATTTCTTCATTTCCAGGGCCCATACTGCTGTACAGTATGGAGATCAGATGCCAATAGATTTCTGCCAAGCATCCTGGATTAGTCAATGTCTAACTGAAATGCTTTATTAAAAAGTAATATGAACACACTATTCAAGATTCCAGATCAATAACAGAATATAGTAAACCCTGCCTTAAGTGACCACTCAAGCAAGAGACAAAAAAAAATAAAAAAAATCAGTGGCCTAGAAGGTGGGTTTTTTGTTTAGCTGTTTTTTTGTTTTTTTTAAAGACCTTTAATATGTATTGGCAATCTGAGGTACACTTTAAAGTGCTCTCTTTAAAAAGAGGGTGTATTGGAGGTGTTGATGTAACTTTTTAAAAAGTGAAACATACAAATGAAAATTATTATTTTTTTTAAATATTAAACTTTTCAGGAGCAGAGTTCGGGATATTACCTATAGTAGAACTGCATTCTTTACCCTTTAGAAGTTTGTCTCCAGCTTTTGGAGCGTGGGGAGAGAGGGAAGCCCCCAGAACTCTAGAATACATATTCTGGGAAGGACTTGGAATTTTTCATTATTTTTTAAAATTCCTTTACAGCTCATCTTTAAGACTCCACCACATCTGACAAGTTGTCAAATAAATTTGAGAATCTTAATGGAACTCTTCTGACGACATTAACCCTTATGCAGCTACCTATGACTAAGAGTCCTAGAGAGACAAGGTGGGTGAGGTAATATCTTCTATTGGACTAACTTCTGTTGATAAAAGAGACACGCGCTGCAGCCACACAGAGCCCTTCTTCAGGTCTGAGAAAGGGACTCCAAGTGCAACAGCTAAATGCAAGGTGGAACAAATGTTTAGCATGAGTAGTTAGCATATATTCTAAGGGACCATTCAAGGTAGAATGGCCTGTTAACATCTCTGCAGTCATAGGACAAAAGCAAGGAGTCAGTGGGTTACAGGTTGTTGTAATAAGCCATAAATCCAATCTCACTGTTCAGTCTATGATTTTTAATGTCTAGCAGAGTAATGAATTCAAACTCCCTGGATCATCTTTTGAAAGTGTTGTGCAGGTTTCCTTTGAGAATAAGGACTGATAGATCACATATTGAGTGATCGCTTTGTGAAAAGTGTTCACCCACAGTTGAGAGAGTGGTTTGTCTTATTTTCTTGTGAGCTCATTTCAGAATGCAGTGATTGTCTGATTTCTCCCACATAGTTGTTATTGGGGTATTTAGTGCACTGGATGAGGTATACCACATGTTGTGATAGACATGTGAGGGATCCACTGAAAGGTGTACTGTGGGAGCAGTTATGCCCGGAGCTGGAGCGGAGCTGTAATGGAGCAATTCAAAAATTTGATTGCTCCAAATCCCTGCATTGATCATTGCTGTGGTGGAGCTATGTCTGCAGGTTTTGCATCTGTTGTTGGTCTGGTGCCACTTTAGAGTCATAGAATTGGAAGGGACCTTGAGAGGTCATCTAGTCCAGTCTCACCGCCTCATGGCAGGACTAAATATTATCTAGACCATTCCTGACAGGTGTTCTCTATTACTCTTAAAAATCTCCAAGATGAAGATTCACAAACTCCCAAGTAATTTTCCAGTGCTTAACCACCCTGACAGGAGTTTTTTGTAATGTCCAACCTAAACCTCCCTTGCTGCAATTTAGCCCATTGCTTCTTGTCCTAGCCTCAGAGGTTAAGAAAAACAATTTTTTCTCCTCCTTGTAACAACCTTTTACATACTTCCCCTCTCAATCTTCTCTTTGCCAGACTAAACAAACCCAATTTTTTCAATCTTTCCTGATAGGTCATGTTTTCTAGACCTTTAATCCTTTTGTCATTCTTCTCTGGACTTTCTCCAATTTGTCCACATCCTTCCTGAAATGTGGTGCCCAAAACTGGACACAGTATTCCAGTTGAGGCCTAATCAGTGCATAGTAGAACAGAAGAACTACTGCTCATGTCTTGCTTACAACACTCCTGCTAATACATCCCAGAACGATGTTCGCTTTTTTTGCTACAGTGTTACACTGTTGACTCATATTTAGCTTGTGATCCACTATGACCCCCAGATCCCTTTTTATAGTGCCCCTTCCTAGGCAGTCATTTCCCATTTTGTATGTGTGCAACTAATTGTTCCTTCCTAAGTGGACTACTTTGCATTTTTTCTTATTGAATTTCATCCTATTGACTTCAGACCATTTCTCCAGTCTGTCCAGATCATTCTGAATTTTAATCCTATCCTCCAAAGCACTTGCAACCCCTCGCAGCTTGGTATCATCCATTTCCGTTGGCGTCCTGGTCTATGGGAGCTTGCATCTAGTGAGCTTGGAGAGATTGGGGGGTGGAGGGTGTTGTGTTCGAAGGCAAAAAATGCAGGTTCAAGAAAGATTTTTTTCAGTATTGGTTGTAGCTGTAGCAGTTCCAGTGCAAAGTGATAGGTGACAACTGGAGGTGTGCAGTCAAAGGGGCTTTTATTTCTATATTGAAGCATGTTCTCTCTGGGTATTTTGGTGACCCGTTCCATGATGCTATCTACTTCTCCAGTGAAGGCTCCTTGTTTGGTGAAGAACAACAGAAATTAGTCCAATAAACGATATTACCTCACCTACCTTGTCTCTTTAATATCCTGGAACCAACATGGCTATAACTACAATGCATACAATAATGGCCCTAGACTTGCACTCATCATTATTTCACTTTCTTTTAAAAACAGCCTACTTGCAAGAAACCTGACATGACTGAAAATCTAATCCTAACTCAATAACTGCACCAGAATTGAATTACAGACCTTCAAAGCAATAAGTGTTACAAAAAAAGTCAAAGAAAGAAAGTACTTCCCATTTTGTAATATAACAAAACCAAAAACTTTTCAAGCTAACCAGATTACATAGTGCAGTCAAAGGTACCTCAGGGAGTGATCTCAACACCCCTGGGTCAGGCCTGGCCAGTATTTGGATGGGAGATCACCAAGGAAAAACCGGTGCTGCAGGAAGTGCTGGCAGTTCATTGGGGATTACTCTTCCTTCTTTCACAGATGAAATAATGCCCCATCTTGCTGCTGTACTTCTGCAGATACCATCTTTAAGATGCTATAAGTGTCAAATCTTCAAGAAGTGCATTTTACCCACGACAGAAACTCTAGGATCAATATTGTCTTCACCTTGGTCACCTGCTCCCAAGTTGTCATCTCTTGTTTTTGTTCTAATTTAGGCCCCCATCCTACTTTCACAGATAAAATTATACATGTGCTTAATTGTTTGTGGGATTGGGTCTCTAGACTAAGTGCTTTAGGGATAAGGATTCAGGCCAGAATTTTCAAACACTCTGTTTGGAAAGAAAATCTAGTGTCTTGGGTTGAAAAAACTGGTTTGACTAAAAGATGCGGCTATTTAAAACCTCATGTTGATTTCCTGAAGCCAACAGGTGTGCATGAAGATGCACTCTTCTCCCCACATACCATTTACTGAATGCACGTTTTTCAATATGAGGAACTTCCAGCTCAACTCGTAAAGCATGCAAAACTCGTAAATTATGTAAGCTAAACAGCTCATGATTCTTCTCCCTCCTGCCCCCCACTTATTCAAAAAAACACAAACAAGGAAATTGAATTTAAAAACTGTACTAAAGCAAGACCAAGTTTGTACCATTAAAATAACAAGTCAAGAAATTAATATTCCAGCAGCAAACTATGTAGTGTTTTCTACTCCTGTGCCTTAGTACTGGAACTCCACAGAGTTAAGAAATACCAATTTTTATATATGTAACCTTAAAAATGCACTTCATTTTTGCATTAAATATGCCAGTTTTGTGCTACATTAAGCACAGACATGTCACTACATTTTAAAGGGTTTTTTTTTCCTGTTCTGTATATTCATGATAGCTTACATCTAACATAAAAAAGTGTTCTAAATTAAAAAAATTAAAGCCTCAAAAGAGGCTTTAAAGTATACTGCGGTACTATGTCTGTGGTACCTACCTAGGATGCGTGATGTTTTCAGTTTGGAACAAACCACTTGTTTGCCCTTCTTAGTCTTGCCTAAGGCTGTTGATTTGACAGCAACAAGGTAAAACTGATGAAGCAGCACATTCACACACTTGCTTCCATATCCACAAGGGGCAGTGCAAATGTATGAAATCCAAACCCGATAGCATCTTAACTTTATCAGTACCTAAGACCAGCACTACACCAGCTACTTAGTGCTTTTGTCAGGCAAAAATACTGCTTAAAAATTGCATTTGGCAGCTCTTCCCTCCTGCCCATTCTCTTCTCCATATCAAATACCTAAACTAGGGAAAGGAAACAAAAGAGGCAATGTGGTTCTTTATATTTATGTCAGAAGTGTTCAGCATTCCCTTGCCTGTCTGAAGCAAAGCCACCCGCATCTCCACATCCCCGGGGTGCTCATTAAGATTCAGAACAGCAGGCGAAAAACTTACTGCTAAGCTGGAGCCATATAAATGTATAATTTATAAAGAAAACTAGAAACTGGAGCACATGGCTAAGAGACTATACATTCTAGGAAGGAAACAAAAAACCCAGTATGTCAGGATAAAATTTCTACACCTTCTGCTGATTCCTGCTTCTATCCTAGAGACTCTGCTGCAGAAAATTAGCAGGAAAATTGGCTTCTGGTTCCTGGACTGCATCCCAAGCCACGTCCTTGATAAAAAAACACTGCAGCAATCAGGGATGCAGTACAAGTTAGCTATCACCATGTTACATTAACAAGTATTAAATCCTGCTTTCTGGGGCACACGTGGAACAACATAATCAAGAATCTCTTATTAGCATTTCATGGAGATTCCCCTGTGGTTGAAAAGCCCTTAAGAAATGATACACTTTAAAGTAAGAAGCAGAGGTTTCAGAGAGATCTTATATATTAAGCTTTTATTCTAGGACAGAATAAGGGACACGAGTCCAATCCAAATTCATTGTTAAATGCATGTGGATCAGTTGAACAAATATATTTGTTGCTGAACTTCATTTATGAACATGCATGCCAAGAGCATGCCCATGCCTCGAGCATGCCCATGCCTCATTGAGAATGACCCTCTGAATATTTGTAGTGCATGTTCAAAAATCTGGGACACTTGTCAGATCCCAGGTTTAAAGTTAGCCAAAGCAGATGAATAGGAGTACAGTAGGGTAAACTGGCAATTATCCCTGGAAGACGTGTGATCTCTGGTTCGAACTAGAAGGGGCTCAGGAACAGAGAGATACGAATAGGTGTGACTGATACTGTTTCTAACCACTGAAATCAGATTTGATATAAATAAGTGATAACTGTATTATGTTTGTGTAATAAAATGTTCTGATTAACACTACAGCCAGGGAAACATCCTGAAAGATGAGAAGGCAAGAACACTTAAATAAGAGACTTTGTTCCACGGGGTCAGCTGTCCCTTGAAAAATACCTTATCACACAGGATGTTTAGGAACTTCTGGAACAGTATCAACGTTGGGGATCTAAAGGACCCTTAGAAATGCTCAGTGTGTACCATAGTAAATGGTGAGGAAAAGATATGGATGGGAATTGCGTAATAAAGGGAAAAATCAAACAAAATATTGCAACTGAGAAATAATCTGTACACCATCCAAAAGCTGACACATGAATATGCCAGTGATGGGTTTCTGTGGGCAGATTATCCATAACATCTTGCTATAAGGTTTTCTTGCACCTCTCTCTGAAGCTGCTGATACTAACCACAGCTAATGATGGAAGAATTAACTTGACAGACCATTCCTCTGATCTATTATGACAATTCTTATGTTGATGAGGATCTTCATTAGATACAACTGGTTCTGATCCCATCTAACGTCAAAATTTCAGACTGCTCTCTAAAGGGAACCCCCAAATAGCTACAGTTTGACTTATGTCTTGAAGCAAACAGATTTATTTCACTTTCCAAACCCTTTGAGGGTTTTTTGCTTTGTTTAATATTGACTAACTCTGGATGTTCTCGTTATTCATATAAATATCTAATTTGTTTTTAATCTTCTAGGCTCCTGGCCTCAATGATACTATGTTACAATGAGTTCCATAGGTGCATTGTACATTGGGTGAAAAAGTATTTTAAATTTAATTTTACTTCAATTTAGAGCTTAAAAAAGTCCCCATGCACAGTCTCTGAGCACCCTGCAAATTCTATAAAATTACAAATCAAATGTCAATTTCAGTCAGCTCACCCCTTCTGCCAAAAAACAGCTCTCCATACAAAACACTCCCAAACAAATTGGCTAGCATTTCACTCTGCTAATTCAAATGGCAGACAAGAAAAATGGGCCTTGCAGAGTGCTGGCAACTTTGGGGTATTTTTGACTGAAGCAGGTGAACATTCCAGAACTCCAGGGGCCTTATGAAGAATACCTGCTGACAGCACCTTCTACTAATCTGAGAGGACCTAGCATCAGATGAGGTCTCACCAATGACTTGTATAATGGTAATAACACTTCCCTATCTCTATTGGAAATACCTCGCCTGATGCATACTATGATTTTATTACATGGCTGCATCACACTGGCAGCTCAGAATCATCCTGTGATCAACTAATATACCCAAGTCTTTCACCTTCTCTGTCACTTCCAATTGATACAGCCCCAGGTTATATCAAAAATGCTTTTTGTTAGCCGGTAAGTGCATGAGCTTGGACTTTGAACTACTACATTTCATCCTATTTCTATTACTCCAGTTTTCAAGGTTATCCAAATCTTCTTGTACGATATTCCAGTCCTCCTCCATATTGGCAATACCTCCCAACTCTGTGTCATCCACAGATGTTATTAGCGCACACTCACTTTTTGCACCAAGATCATTAATTAAAATATTAAATAAGCTTGGTCCCAAGACCAATCCTTGAGGATTTCCTTTACTAACCTTCCTCCAGCCTGCAAGTTCACTTTTCAATATGACCCTTTGTTGTCTCCCCTTTAACCAGTTCTTACCCATCATTCAATACTCATATTAATGCCCATCTTTTCTAACTGATAAATTCCCACATAGGACTGCATCAAACACTTCATTGAACTCTAATTAGATTAATCAGGGTTTCTCAAACTGGAGGTTGGGACGCAAGGTTATTACCTGGGGGCAGGGTCAAGAGCTGTCAGCCTCCACCCCAAACCCTGCTTTGCCTCCAGCATTTATAATGGTGTTAAACATATAAAAAAGTATTTTTAATTTATTGGGGGGAGGGTCACACTCAGAGGCTTGCTGTGTGCAAGGGGCCACCAGTACAAAAGTTTGAGAATCACTGGATTAGATCTATTGCATTTTCTGTTTAGAAAATCAATTAGCTTCTCAAAGAAAAATCAGATTGGTGTAGCATGATCTACCTTTTGTAAAATCATGCTGTAGTTTATCCCAATTAACATTAACTAATGTCCTTAAATACTCTCTTTCAAAATTTCTCAGCCCTTGCATACAGCTGAGGTCAAATTAAAGGGCCTATAGTTTCCTGGATCACTTCTCCCCCATCCCCACTTCTTAAATATGTATTATATTTTCAAAATCTCCAGTCATGGGATATGACCCGAGTTTAAGGAGACATTAAAAATCCTTGCTATTGGGCTTGCAATTTTATGTGACAGTTCCTTTAATGTTCTTGGATGGAGTTTATCCATCCCTCCCACCCCCAGTTGGTCCTATTAAGCTGTTTGAGTTTGGTTTCCACTCAGATGTGGTCATCTGTATTTCCATATCCTTGTCCTCATGCCACTGCCCCAAGCTCCTCATTACCTTATTAAAAATTGAGGTAAAGCATTTGTTCAAAGATAATCTAGGTATGGCCCAACACCTAGTCTGCACCACATAAGATGTAGAACCACTGAACACCTAGTCTTTCCCTGTTTTCTTTTTATTTATATGGCTAAAGAATCTTTTACTGTTGGGTTGAATTTCCTTTGCAAGGGTCCCCAATCAAGGTTCAGATGTGAGAGAAGCAGAGCTTTTGATCACAACACATTGCCCCCTACCAGACTTTCAAACTGAAAACAAATCAGCAAGCAAAATACATACACACACTCTCTCTCTCTCTCTCTCTCTCAAGAACTGACTTGCTGCCCCTAAGGAACAGGGGTTTGGCTCCCTTCTTCTCCGACAGATCTCGGCTGTTTTCAGCTCTGTTTGCTGGCTCTTGTGCCATGACTCCTGTGTTTTAGGCTCTCTATAGAAAGACTAGCTCATTTAGCAGGTGACTCATTTTTCAGTAATTCCACCTTTCACATACATTTGAGATGTAGCTCCATCTTGATGCATTGCATATGCTACCCTCACATTTAACTTAATGTTCCCTTTCCTTTTATACAAGAACAAGGGTGGAAGTCTCACTCTTTACGCATGCAGAGAAAAAGAAAAGTTTCAGGAATTCTTCTAAAATGTTCCCTTCAATCAGGTTCCAAGCAAACATAGTGGTGACCTTTTTGTACATCACTCACAAATGTCAACTAAACCATTTCATCACAGTCAAAAATCTGAATCAACTGTTA
This sequence comes from Chelonoidis abingdonii, assembly GCF_003597395.2. NCBI lineage: Eukaryota > Metazoa > Chordata > Testudines > Testudinidae > Chelonoidis > Chelonoidis abingdonii. The sequence continues at coordinate 30,808,507 of NC_133781.1, forward strand.
CTCTGCTTCTGTTTCCACACCTCTGTCAAGAGTTTCTTACTATGCAAGACTTTTTAAGTATTCCCTTAATTCAAGGTAGAATACATGTGATATTTCATTTGCAACTAGCACTACTAGTAATAAAGAGTTATTTTATCGTCTATATCATCGATTCATTTACTTTCTGAAGACTCATCTGACAGAATTGTTGCCAAGCTGAGAACTGGTTACCACAGGATTATTAAAAAATAGTTCATTTCCTTGAAAATATTTTCAATGTAATAAAACAATGCTTAGCTCTAAGGAAAGGAAGTACTTCTTGGTATAAGGTAGCTCTGGGCTTCCCTCATCCCAATAAATCTATTGCATCCTGCCTGCCAGCTCCAACGAAGAATGTTATAAGCACCTTGAATAAAAAGCACACACACCGAATACAAATATAGCCATATTGCCAATAACACATTTAAGGACAGAGAGTGGAACATTTTTCAGCAGCAAATTACTGATCTTTATATAGGAATCCCTGGATAAAGTTCTATAGCCCATGTTATGCAGGTGGGTCATGCCCTTAAAACCACTGGATCTATGTTTCATGTTTGTTTCTCTGCTAGAACAGATGTAGACATCTTATGCTTTTGTGATCCATGTTACACTCCATACTTACATCTTCAGTATTAACACTAGATTGCCATTGTCATCTAAAAACACATTTCACCAGAAAGACTTACAGCAAAAAGTTTATCCTTTTATCCACTATCCAGGTGATGACAATTAACAGTAAATAGAGGGAGGAGGAGGGAAGACTAGAAGTGCAGGAAATATCGTTTCCCACCCTGATACCAGGGGTTTAGTGTTTTCTTATTCAGAAAGAAGTCAGTTAATAATGTCTCTCCCAGCTACATACAGCCTCCCATGCGCCACTGTCTGATGACCATGCCAGTGAGAAGGCAAGCAGCATTACAGCTTAAATCGCTTTTTAATTAAACACTCAAGTAAATTATAACTTGATTGTTCATTCTTACTAATAAAAAGTGTGATGGTGTATGACTAATACAGACTTGCTTAAATTAATGAGCTACAGTGATTTACTACAGTAGGATCATAATGCAATTATATGAGCAAAATCCAGCACCATGTCTTACATCCACTTTCGACTTGTCTTCTATAGTATAAACAGCCACAGATATTTTGGTGCACAAAAAAAAGTGTTTTATCGCTTAACCTGGATTCCCTTTTTTATCATTAATTTAATTGTTTGGGTAATGTTTTTGCTCAGCAAAGAGGACTAATACCACTGGTTACAATACCCTTTCCCTACAAAGCTCTACTAATTTTCCCTCTGAAACAATACTGGTTCCCTTCAGTAGGGGCTGCCAATCATGCAAAGCAGAGCCCCCACGGTGGCTTTATGAGCACTGGGAAATCCACTAGAACAATCCACTAGAGACAAGTGGGACTCCAGACTCCTTTTCACATGTGACATAAAGACACCTTCAAGTCCAGGTTCCCAGAGACACATTGAGCATGGAGACTGAACTACCTTCATCCCGAGAAGTGGCCTCCGCAAAACAGGTTGAGTTACATGAGTGTGCAAGAATTTTTCAACGCCACTATGACATCAGTTCTGCAGTCGGGCTACATCTACACTAGGCACCTTTTAGCAACTCGGGCTACAGCTACACTAGGCACCTTTTAGCAACACTGCTGTGCCACTACAGCCATGCCACTAAAAGGTGCACAGTGTAACCGCTCTACGTCCCGCCAACAAAGTGCTGTTCACACCGGCGCTTTTCATCAGAAAACTTTTGTCACTGGTGGGAGGGGTTCCACATCCCAGAATGACAAAAGTTTTATCAACGAAAGTCCAGTGTATACAAAGCCTCAGTCTTAAGCACAAGGAGGTACCAGTTTGCCTAAGCTTTTTGGAAGAGAGGTGAGAGGGAAGAGGGATAATGGAGTGGAGCTTAGGTTTTGTTTGTTTTTTTTTAACAAGATTTGCTTTTTTAGTGTCTTTTTGGCATGTCTTGACCTCTACAATGTGCGCAGAAAATGCTGACAGGCACAACTGTAAACCCATCTAAGGCTAGGTCTACACTGGCACTTTTGTGGGTCAACTTTTCTCAGTCAGGGGCGTGAAAAAAAAACCAAACACAACCCTGATCCACAAAAGTTTCACCAACAAAAGCTCTGGTGTGGCCACCACTATGTCAGTGGGAGATGCTCTCTCTCACCTGCACAGAAGGGCTACATGAGAGACCTCACAGCAGCACAGCTACAGAGGTACAACTGTGCCGCTGTAAGGTCTGCAGTGTAGACATCGCCTACATTTAAAGTATTTCCAAACACTAGGTGACAATCCAAGACAGACACAATTAGCATTACAAATTTATAAATGCCAACATCCACAGAGTTAAAGAACTTAGCCCACTAATCCCAGGGCTATAGCTTGCTTTCCTGTCCATGTAAGATCTCCTCTGAGTGACAGTCAAGTTATTACCACAGGCCACGTCTACACTATGGGATAATATCGAATTAGCTAAAATCGGTTTCTTAAAACTGATATTATAAAGTCGAGTGTGTGCGTCCACACTAGGCACGTTAATTCGATGGTGTGCGTCCATGGTCCAAGGCTAGCGTCGATTTCCGGAGCGGTGCACTCTGAGTAGCCGTTCCGTAGCTATCCCATAGTTCCCTCAGTCTCCCTCGCCCCTTGGAATTCTGGGTTGAGAGCCCAGTGCCTGATGGAGCAGAAATACATGTCGCGGAAGTGGGTTCGGTAAAGCCCCACTCACCCCTCCCGTTGAAGCAGCAGACAACCGTTTTCGCGGCCTTTTCCCCCTGTGAACTGAGCAAACGCATAGCACACAACGTAAACAATCAGCAAGCAAGCAATGGACCCCCGCTGAATCAGGTAAGACGCTATGGGAACGGTGTCAAAAACCCTTCGCGCACTCTCGGCTGTCTAGCGAGCCAGAACTGCAAACGCAGGAGGAGACGGCAGCTAACGGCAAGCGCGGAGATCCGCCGAAGCAAATGAGGACATCGGACACTGAATTTCTCCCCTAACCACGGGCCCCTGACCGTTTTTGGGAGCTAATAGGCTGGTATAATGGGGCAGGTTCTTACTCTTCTATCCTACTACCATTGAACGCACGATTTTGGGTGCGGGAAAACAAGCACCAGACGGGTAGGGACACCGCATTATTAGGGGTTCCGAGGTGGATGGGACGATTCCACAGTGGCTGCAAAACTTTCGCATGGCGTAAGAGCACTTTCTTCGAACTTTGTGAACATGCGTTCCCCGCCTGAAACGCAATATACTAAAGAATGAAGAAGCAGCCCTCACAGTGAGAAGCAAGTAGGCAACTAGCCATCGGGCCTGGAAGCCTGCCAAGCCCACAAGACACAGCTACCGGTCAGTCGGTTTTGAATTGGAGTGGGCAAAACTACTGTGGGGGGCTGTGATGCAAGTAGCCAAAGCAATCGTTAAGCTGCTGCACGAAAGGTTGTGAACATCTGGGAAATGTGGCAGTGTGGATAGCGGATGGCTTGCCATGTATGGATTCCGCCCTAACGTGGGGGGCCATAGAATGGCAACCACCATTATCCCATCTGGCCGCAGATGCGCCAGGGAAACCCAGACTAACACAAGTGGCGCGCTTTTCAATGGGTGCGAACCTACGATCGCTGGGCAGCGCTAGCAGCGGACACCAGTGCTCACAGTTCGCGCGGTGGGGCGGTGGTTGGACCTCACACAAGGGACAGCGCGTTACACCAACGCAAATCCAGGACCATCCGGCACGACGTCATTCCACAATGCGCCCACACAGCCGTGGGATGGCGCAGGAAAGGGCATGATGCTTGCGCTTCATGAAAACCATACTTGGTCGTTTGAAAAAAAAAAACACAGCTTGCAGCATAAGGAATTACTTCCCAAGAACCGAAAAAACAAAAACAAACGGGGAATTGTTGAATGATCCCATTGTGCGGTACTATCGTTCTCGTGTCTCTAGGCGACCGCAGAAGCCATCCCGTTGGATGCCCATGCTCATGAAAAGAAACCATAACCATCAGTCAGCCCACTGGAAACAGTGGTCAGAGCTGTCAAACTAACAGGTGGCGGACAAATTTAAGTGCAGAGTAAGATGGTAGTAGAATGTCGATATGTTGGGCCGGCGCTGGCAATCCGTGAGAAGAAGAGCGAACCGTACTGTAGCTATACTCCCTCAGACCTCTAGCCAGAACCAAGTGTCACGTTTGTATCGCTGCTTTGCGGTTGCCGGTTCCACTAAAACTTCGGAGACAGGCACAAAGGGAATGCAGCACATGTTTTTTATTGGCGGGGGTGGGCCGGAGGACGGGTCCCTCTGAGAGCTTTTGTCATATAACGCGGTTGTCTAAATTGGGTGCGTACCATTGAGGCAAAAATCACCGTGTTCCGTACGCGCATTCACCTTCTAAAGCCCTGATACGCTTGCCGCTGAGTACCCGAGCCCCCCAGCCCAAGAGACCCAAAAGGTGCGGATAGAAGAGCACAACCAGGGAGGTGCTGCGCATCAAAGAGAACTGAAAACAGTTCACCACGGGCCAGGTACGGTGTGATGCTGTGTTGTTTCCCCTCCTTGATGAACCCTCCCCACTGATTGACTCCAGAAGAATTCGCCCTAGTGTAGCAACCACATCTGATCGACCTTATGAGGTCCCTTTACTTCACTCGAGGAAAGAAAGTCAGTACTGGTAAAAATTCATGTATTATTAAAAGTCATTCCAGTATGTTTAAATCATGTATTCTTCTTAAAGAGAGCATTCCCTGTAAGCAACCCCCCTACTCCCCTGTGGATGTATTCTTATTAAAGTAATTATAAAAAGAGGCAAGAATATCAAGGTATCCTGCCTGTGGGGGAGAAGGATAGGAGGAAGGAAAAGGCCATAAGCAAGCTCATTATTCAACGTAATGACAGACTTTGGCTTGACCGTCTCAAGGGTGGGCAGTGGGCGTGCCATAGAGAGAGCCTATAACGCGCGGCGCGTTCTTACACGCTGGGTGAGGGAGAAATAGGAACGTGGGGAGCTTTGAGGTGTAAACTGGCGCAGCGGCCTCTGTAAGCCCCGCTGCTGCTTCCGAAGAGCCACCACGCGTTGGAGGGTATCAGTTTGAGCACCGCAGCAGCTGCAGCGTAGCATCCGCGACCACTGAGATCTTTCCTGCCTACATCCCAATCTCAGACGTCCTCCTATTCCTCCACGTTAAACCTTGGCATCTTTCTGTATTTGCAAGCACGTCACCTTCCACTCATTCTGATGAGCCTGTCATTGCGTGTTACTTCCATGATTTTGAGACATTTCATCTCGGTTCTCTCCCCCCGATATCTGAGCTAGCCTTTGGGAATGGCATAGGACGCCGACACATGCTGCAGCTAACTGCATTGGGAGAGGAAAACACCGGGAGACAATATGAAAAAGAACATTTACAGAGAACAAGTGCTTGTATTCTTTCACAGTGAAATAACACTATCACCTGACATAGCACAGTGATTTCACTACATAGGTCGATTTGCATCTGTTTAACAATGATGCTGTGGCGCAGTGTGTGTCGCAGATCTCACAGATCACAGGTCCAGGCAATCTTGAATAAGCTTCATGCGACATCGAGTAATTGGAGCTTCTGATGGACTTCTCATGCGTTGCATATTGAACACAGTGACTATGACCGTTGTGTCTTGTATAAGAGGAACACAAGCATATACCCCAAAACCCCCTTTTCCCCATCCTCCCACCACAAGCCATGCCTGGACTATCATATAAGATTGCAGCTGGTAATAGATCCGTGCCTGGTAACTGGAAGATGCCTCTCGCCAAAACGCTGAGTAGAACACGTCAGCGGCTATCAATTCCTCCCCTCCCCACTGCTTTGGTAAGCAAGGAAGGATTACGGCTTGCCCTACAGGAGAAATGCCATTGATCTGCCCCTACAATTAAAGGCTGAATTCAACAGGTTTAAAAACAATGATATAACTCTCCTGAGAATACCCACAGTGCAGACGTATGCTTTCCTGAATGCCAGCCGTCACGATGGCCATACGCGGCTGATGCTTGTGAAGACTATGAGATCGAATCTACTTGCTCAAGCATGACTGAATGTCATACAAAGTGGGGACCAAATAGGGCCTTTGGCCCATACGAAAATCTTCATGCAAAAGCTTTGTTAGTACCTCGCACCCAGAGCGATCATAGAGATTATTTGGAGGATTTTCGCTCCATCCCCAGACACGTTAACGATCATTTTCCTGTAACTGTACTGGCTGCGGAATGCAAGTCCAACCCGATGGAAATCCAAATATTAAAAATGCTTGTTTATTAACCATGTTTGATGATTTACAAAGGTAACTCGACCAGTCGTCGCTTTCCATGGCTTCACTGTCTGGCTTGGGCTTGGAGGGCTGGGACGTACATTCTGGGGTCAAAAACCATCTGGCGTTGGGGCTATGGAGCTGGCTGTGTGCTCTCTAGCAGCTCCTTCCTCTTCCTCACTCATGCTACCCTCTTGCAGAATCTCACGCATGGTGTATTATTACAACGCCGCTCAGTGTAATTCCTGATGGCCAGCGGTGGGGCTACTGGTATGCGGCCCTGGCTAGTTAAATGCACTAGATTGCGTTCAGATCATAGAAGCGCGCCGATTGTTGTTCGACCCTGCCGCTGGCCCCTAGACCTTCCTGGGCCATTTCTGTGCCGTTTTTCTCGGTTGCTCTGGTAGCTCCCGTGTAAGACTTTACTCTGCACTGCACTGAGTCCTGCTGCGTGGCTTTTCCCGTCAGAGACTGAAATTCTTTCAAATATGCAATTATCGTACTTTTGAACAGAGTTATGATTAGCACTAATCCTCTCCCCATATAGCGATGCAAGACCATGTACGACTTCTCTTAATGTGCAGTCCAGGCCTGGTGTTCTGTTTTCGATCTCAGGAGACTGCATTGTTACCTGTGCTGATGAGCTCTGCGTGGTCACCTGTGCTGATCAGAGCTCCACGCTGGCCAAACAGGAAATTGAATTCAAAAGTTCGCGGGGCTTTTCCTGTTTACCTGGCCAGTGCCTCAGAGTTCTGATTGCTGTCCAGAGCGGTCAGTGGTGCACTGTGGGATACCTCCCGGAGGCCAATAACGTCGATTTCCGTCCACACTAACACTATTTTGAAGTAGCAATATCGATTTTAGCGTTATTCCTCTCGTCGGGGAGGAGTACAGAAATCGATTTAAAGAGCCCTTTATATCGATATAAAGGGTGTTGTAGTGTGGAGGGTACAGCGTTAAATCGATTTAACTCTCTTTAAATCGATTTAAACGTGTAGTGTAGACCAGGCCTCAGTTACTATAATTCCTGTCAAGCACCAAATAAGAAACTGGCCTTCCAAACATCCTCTGTTCTCAGAACTGTGTGTGTTTCTCCATTTTAACACTCGAAAAGGTCAGCTATTTAGTACTGACTCCTCTCTCCCAAGTACATAAATCGTGACTTTACCCTCAATGTAACTTGACCTATTTATGACATCCAGGACACTTGCCTCTAAGTATCAGGAAAGAAAAATGTAACAAAACAGAGACCAAAACTAAGGACACAGTTCATTCTGTGGGATGAGGGGCCTGTGTGCACCCTGGTACTCATATAGGCCTTGTTCCCCACTCCCTGGCACCATTACTTATACCCGTGCAACATACCCTTCTGCCAATCTTAAATAAATGTGGATTCTCTCATTACCACCTCCTCGCTCTCACAAAGCCACACAGTTATGGAATATCATACACAAGAGAGTTGTATGAAATTAGAGATATATAGGATACCACTTAATTCTACAAGAAAAAGAATATGTTAAAGACTACACTCCTTCCCCCAATTTTTAGTATTTAACTAGCAGCTTTATTTAAAATATGGGCTTTGGGGAACATGGCAAACAAACCTATTTCACGCAGATGAGGATCACGCCCTTTTGTGAAACAACTACCACAATGTATTGTAATTGCAGTAAGTCCCAAGCAAGGAACCAGTCCCAGAACCATTACAAGGTTAGCTATACATCTGTTTAGATAGCTTATGTATTGTTAATGAATGCATCACCAGGGCACCCAAGTGCCAGTGAAGCCTACTGATATTGTGCAAAGTCTCGCTGATGTTAGCCAGTAACATGCATGAGTATCATGCTGCAAGTATCTACAATGGACTATTACTGCAGGCAGTAGATGAATTCGCATGCTAAGCAACTCCCTCTTGAAATAAAAGGGCTGTATTTTACAGTACAGTGCAGTCATAACATCTATTGTTAACAGGAGTCATTCATACCACTCTATGTACTACAATAAAAGTGTGACACACACACCTTCATTAAGCCCCTAAAAAAGTAAAAGTTTTCTGTTTGCTGCAGACAGACTTTTTCCCCAAGGGGTTATCGTTAACTTTAACCCTTGCAAAACAACAAAACCAACAGGCCTTTTACCAACTAAACTAATAGTTTAGTCAGTTTCGTATATTTGGTATTTTAAAAGCAAAGGGACAGAACTAACTTGTCAAGCAGTTTAATTCCATATTTCACGCTACATACATTTTCTTTCGCTGCAACTGTGCATACTGTGGTGCCTGCGGGAGGTCCACCGGAGCCGCGGGAGCAGCCGACCGTCCGCAGGCACAACTGCGGCAGCTCCACTGGAGCCACCTGCCGCCCCCTCCGGCAAAATGCCACCCACCGATAATCCTGGCGCCCTAGGCGATTGCCTAGGCCACCTAAATGGAAGCGCCAGCCCTGGCCTTAGGGCCTGCTTTGTGTCTCTGGTTTTGGTTCTTGTGTTAAGATTCTGATTCTAAGACAAAGTGTGTTAGGTTGCAACCTTCTAGAAAGAGTACTTTATATTTTTATCTAAAATTCTCTGTATGTATGCCATGAGCATAACACTCAGAAAAAGCCTTATGGAAAATAATGACATGACATTTCTCTTTATATCCATTTATACAGTTGCGAGGTTTGGGGGCGGGGGGGAGAGTTGCAGATATTTTATACAGAGAAGTCCAGAATAGCTAAGCTTTCCACGAGTAACTCTCCAACAAGCCTCTGTGGTGACGTGTCACCAAAATTTTATTAAGCAGCTCCTTGACATTTTGTTTAACGGTGGGCAATATTTAAAATTTTCCCTACATAAAATGTCTGTCCCATCCACACTGCAATTTCTCTAAATAAGTAAGTAAATAAAAAAACAGTAAGCGTCTCCTTTTTCCCTTACAATTCATCCTTCCACACCACTTTCAAGCAATAATGCTCTCTTCCCCAGCACCTCATAGAGACTCCCTTACCTCACAGAAGTTTCTCCAAGCAGCAAGTATGGCAAGGGGGTTGCCCTGTGGCCTCTGGCTGCAAGACTGATGTCTGATATGAAGAATGGGTCCCTACTGCTTCTTAAGTTGGGAGAATTCATATTGGGTTTGCCCTGGGTGGTTGTGGTGGTGATCTCTAAGCTCCCCTCAATACAGGCTCTTTATGCTCTGAGCTAAGACTGGACTGAGTAGGTGACTAAAGGCAGCATCTTTAGACACCTACTCAGTGCAACAGCACCTTGGTCCCACTGCCTTCTCACACTGCAGGAGTGGGTGGCAGAGACCAAGTGTGAGCTCCTAGCACAGGGGTAGGCAACCTATGGCACATGTGCCGAAGGCGGCATAGGTGCTGATTTTTAGTGGCACTCACACTGCCAGGGTCCTGGCCACCGGTCCGGGGGGACTCTGCATTTTAATTTAATTTTAAATGAAGCTTCTTAAACATTTCAAAAACATTATTTACTTTACATACAACAATAGTTTACTTATATATTATAGACTTATAGAAAGAGACCTTCTAAAAACATTAAAATGCATTACTGTTACACGAAACCTTAACTTAGAGTGAATAAATGAAGACTCGGCACAGCACTTCGGAAAGGTTGCTGACCCCTGTGCTAGCACATGAGTGAGGAATGCAGAAGGGGGTATCCATCAGGTAGCTGTGGAGAAGGCTGGAAATTGTAACAAGCAGAGATAAGTAGCATTCTGAGGGGAAAGAAACATTTTTTCTTTCCCTACCCATCCCCATTTTCAAGCAATTCTTAGTCACCACGATTCCATCACCATGCAGAAAGCAGGACCAGCTCCAGGCACCATCTTACCAAGCAGGTGCTTGGGGCGGCAACTCCAGAGCCGGGCGGCACTTTAAGGTATTCGGCAGCAATTCGGCGGAGGGTTCCTCACTACCGCTCGTAGTGAAGGACCTCCCGCTGAATTGCCGCAGACGGCGGTCGCGGCTTTTTTTTTTTTTTTTGTCTGCTTGGGGCGGCAAAACCCCTGGAGCCGGCCCTGGCATAAAGCCAGCTTAAGTATTTTGAAGAGGGATAACAAGATGATTCATTGTGACAGCCCAGATTTAACTGACTCATTTTTATATCAAGAGTGGGTAAAGGGGAAGGAAAATCTGCTGCACACAGATTCACCCAGTTGCTTGTCCCTTTCAGTCCCAGCAGTTGGTTTAAATTTCCAACCTCTTTTAATAAAGAGACTTTGAGAATTAAGCTCTAAATATCTATTTCCCTGCACCCAGTACAATCATTTACGCCAGAGCACAATGAGCGCAAAATGCTGCCATTCTGATCTGGTAGCAGTTTACACTCACTTGCACCAGGGTGAGTGACAGCAAAAAACGCAAGCCAAGACAGAATCTGGCCCTTATTCTGGTTTTATAATAGAGATTCTCTTTCATGTGGCCTAAAGGTCAGATCAATTAATGAGGGGCACATGCAAACCCTCACAAAGCCTCTCCAGCTCACTAGTGGTATTTACAAGGGAAAGAGATTCTTCAAGGAAACAGCTCTCAGTTTCAAGGAGGCTTTTATACGATGTTTGAGAAAAATCATGTATAAAATTATGAACAAATTATTTTTCTGGGGAGATAAAATTTAATAGAATGCAAAGAAAAAACTTGAAGTTTAATATTAATAATTCATATGCCCCTGCCGATACTCTGCAGCCAACTGTAGCCCAAAAGGTCAGTTCCTGCTGTGACTGTGGTGACCGCATGCGCTAGATTCCTGCATCAGCTCCTTTTGAGCGTGTTTCTCTTTTTTATCCTCAGTTTTCTGCACTTCTAGCATGGAATTTCATCAGATGCGTACCCATGTCCAACATGCTCCCCATTTCTGTGCTTTTATTTACCCAATGAAAACAGTTACTAAGCAAAGTTCAAGGACAGTATTAATGCAAATAAAGCTTATAATAAAATAGATTTTTAACTACTAGACTAATAGTTTACTTCATAAGCACTTCTCTGGACTGGTACTATAGATATATTAGCAGCAGAAATCAATATGCAACATACACTGATATACTATTTACTTGCTTTGAGTTCAGCAAGATCCTGCTCTGAACATAAAGAAATACTATTAACCAATAAAATGTGGACCACTGAGCTCAGACTCTGAAGGTGCCTGCAGAAGTCCAAGGTAATCATGCAAGGCAGAACCACTCAACTGAGGATTAAAAACTCCAGCTTCAATGAGGTTTATCCACTCCTTTTGGCACAGTTAACTGTTAATGCTTTTATGACACTGCTTTGTCTAGTAATAGCAAATTGGTGTTTCTTGGCTCTTGGTGAACAGATGTGACAGCCAGTGAGGAAAAGAAACCAGCATGAAACAAGTTAATATTTGATGACTGCAATCTCTTGCTCTTCAGTCTTTACACTTCCCCACTGGCCTTTACACTGAATGCAAAATGACACAGCTAAAGACATCTTCCACTGCATCATCCCCCTCTCTGGTTCACTGCAATGGTTTTCTTTCTTTTTGCGTATGAAATGTAAGCTCCTCATCGGGTCCTCAAAGTGGAAATTGCTGAACATCTCTCTGAAGATCCAGTTGGTCAAATGGAATGGAAAGATGTACAGGACAGATCTGGGAATGGCTGCTTGGCCCAACCAATAAGAAAATCAAGCTAGCCCACAAAGAGGTCTTCAATCCTACAAGGGAGATAGGTGATCCTTATCGGGGATTCAATACTAAGAAGAACAAAAAGAATGTTCTGCAAGGAACAGCCAGACTACAAGATGATGAGCTGTCTTCCCAAAGCCTGGACATCACTCTAAGATTGGAGAGGCTTCTGAAGTCGACAGGCAAGAATCCACCATTAATGGTGTATATCGGCACCAAAGACAATGCATTATGGGATATCTCACAGATTATGGATGATATCAGGGAAATTGGAAGGATGTTGAAGATAATCCATGTGATTTTTCTTGGATACCCTTCCCATCCCACAAGGCTGTACAGTCTGGATGGCATCAGTCACAGATCCTAGTGAGCACCTTTTCCTGGTCACGCTCTAGGATTCCAAGCCTCTTGCTCTGGATTCCCAAGAGTGTTTCAAGCTCCGGGAGCCTGAATGGTGTCCAGTCACTTCCCCACATTCAGGATCCCTAGGCACACACCTATCAGGTGTCCCCCTCCCCTCACACATTGGAACCTATGGTCCAGCCCCCTAGCCCCTCTGGGCACAGTGCTGACTCTTTGGACTCCCGAGTACTTGATCACCCCCTCCCAGAATTCCATCCCAAGATATGGAGCCTCTGGTCTATAATTTAACTCCCCCTGGGGCACACAGTAGTTGTGAAGCAGTCAACACAAACACACCTTGTTTAATCTATCAACTTTATGCTCTTTATATTTAATTGTGCACAGGAGAGTTCAGCTCACACAAAACAATGCAACATCCCAAACGCATTGTCCCTCACTAGCTCACCTTCTCTTGGAAGATCATGTGTGTCCCATCAGTAAGTCAAGCAGGCAGGGTCTTCTACCCCCTTGCCCACCCCGCCCCTGCAGCAGTCTCTCAACTTATTCTAGTGAAGATGGCTCCCTCTTGCTCCTGGTCTGCAAGCTGCTGGATTTCCAGATGCACTCCATCCCTCTCCTGCTGCAACTTCTCCTGCGCTAGCTTTGAACTGTCCAAAACTCCTGTTGCAGTGGTGTACTCTATCCAAATTAGTGATCAACATTACCCAAAAAACTCGCTGTAGTGTGAATTCAATACTATAGTACTATATATTCATATTTAAACAGTATGATGGGAAATATTTAGTTATTATATATATATTATTCTTACAGCAAAATAATAATACTTGGTCAGTCACTTTATCAACTACAACTGGTTAATAACATAGTAAAAGCATCCTGATTGGTTAATAATTAAATCACACAGTGTTTCAATATTATGTGCTGCAAAGAACCGCAGGAGATGCATTAAAGAACCACGTGCATGTCGTGAGCCTGCATCTGAGTATCACTGTTGTAAAAAATAACCATCTATCACATAGTCCAGCTTGCCAGGCTGGCAAGACAGACTGGAATGCCCAAGGGGACTGTCTGTGACTCCATGGTAAGACTGTTGTAGTGCTTTAGGAGTTCACAATTGTAACTGGGTTAGCGAAAGCTAATTATAGAACCAGTTTGGGGTTTCTGCCTCGAAACTGGCATTCATGGCAGTAACTGCCCCCTCCTCACAACCAGGTCCCCATTTTCTTACTTAATCCCTAATTTGAACGGAAATCTCAGCCGTTCCCTCTTTTCGGAGTGCCCCAAAACCTTCTCCCAGATGCTTCAGAGAACGTTTAAACTTTTGCAACAAAGCTTGTTGACACTGTTCACAATTTTTATAATCTTCTGTGTTCATAAGGGTGAAAGTGTTCATTACTCTCATGGACAAAAAGCCTCGGAGCCAGATATCTGAGTGACATATGCTGGAGGTCTCATGCTTCCACTACTAAAACAGCCTCAGAATGTATACATATTACAGATGACAATTTCCTAACTCGAGGGGTGTTGCATCCAATATGGGAGGGGGATTTAAATTGGACCTCATCTGGGCAGCTCAATCAGAATGAAGTCCAAACTGGGGTGGGTGTGTGTGGGTGTGTGGCTTGACAGGGCCAGTTTCACAAAGCTGAAAGAAATGATGAGTCAAATCAGTTGGGAGAAAGAATTTAAACGGAAAATTATGAATAATAATTGGGAATTGTTTGAGAACATTTCACTAGAAGCCCCAAAAGCCATATTTCCACAATCAAAAAGAAGGCCACACTAGTTAAAAAATAACAAATGGGCTTAGTAAGGAAATAAGGGCAGCTATAAAAAGTACATTATTTATATATAGATGTGGCTATATAAAAACAAATTGAAAAGAGAGAAGTAGATAGTAATTAATATAAAACAGAAGCTAGGAATTGCAGAAAATTAATAATGGAAGCAAAAGAACACAAGGAGAAATTTATGGCCAACCATTTAAGGACAAGCAGCAGGTTTTTTTTAAAGTACACTGTATTAGGAACAAAAAGAATCCTAACAATATTATTGGTCCACTTCTAGATGGAAATGGTAGAATTGTCAATAACAGTGCAGAAAAGGAAGAAGCATGAGAGAAATATTTCTGTTATGTACTGGGGAGGGGGGATCAAATGAGGTATTCATATCATGATGATAATGAAACTTTTCATTCCAATAGTAACTCGGGAGGACATTAAACAGTAGCTTCTAAAGTTAGATATTTTTAGATTAGCAGGTCTGGACAACTTACATCCAAGACTTTTAAAAGAGCTGGCCTAGGAGCTCACTGGACCATTAAAGTTGGTCTTCAATAACTCTTGGAACATTGGAGAAGTTCCAGAGGATGGGAAGAAAGCTAATGTGTCTATATTTAAAGTGGTAAATGGGACAATCAACATAATTATAGGGATATCAGCCTGACATCATTCCCAGGCAAAATACTGGAATGACTGATACTGGACTCGATCACTAGAGAATTTAAGGAGGGTAATAAAATCAATGCCAATCAAGACGGTTTATGGAAAAAAGATCCTATCAAAAAAATCTGGGTTTTTTATTGAGATTACAGATTTGGTTGATAAAAGTCACAGTGTCATTTACACTTCTGTAAGACATTTGACTTGGTATTGCACAGAATCTTAATTAAAAAACTAGAATGATACAAAATTAACACTGCACGCATTAAATGGATTAAAACAAGCTAATTAACAAGTCTGACAACGTGGGTGAGGTAATATCTTTTACCGGACCAACTTCTGCTAGTGAGAGAGACAGGCTTTCAAGCTACAATGTAATTGTAAATGAGGAATCATCATTGAGTAGGTAGGTTTCTAGTGGGCTTTTGCAGTGCAGTTCTTGGCCCTGTGCAATTTAACATTTTTATCAATGACCTGGAAGAAAATCTAAAACCATCACTGATAAAATACCTACATGGGGAAAAAAAGATTGATAATGGGCTCTTCAATCTATCAGAGAAAGGTGTACAAAGATCCAGTATCTGAAGCTAGACGTATTCAGATTGGAAATAAATTCAGATTGCATTATACAGGAGGTCACAGTGGTCCTTTCTGGCCTTATAGTCAATGAATCTTTATTTTTCTGAGGGCTACACCATCCCCTCTCATGTTCACATTTCAGTACATTTCTTCCTTTGTCTTGTACTCCACTCAATCTTCTGCTTTTACTACTCTGTCTCTGCCTCAGTCAATTTTGAACCATTTTCATATCACCCATTATGTCTGGAATAGCCTCCGTGTCAAGCAACCTCCTTTCCTTCTTCAGTTTTGTCCTTAAAACCCACTCTTTTCATTTAGCCTTCCAATGCTTATCTCCCTTCTGGTGCACTCAGTATCTTAATTTATCCTCCACACTTTTTCTCTGCTCCCTATATCCCTGACAACGTCACAGGACTTCATGGGGAACAGGAAGCATCGTGAAGCAGGGGCTGTTATATCCTCTTGGATGGGAACCTGAGTCACAGCTGGGAGTGCCTAAAGGGGAGGACTAGTTCTTTAAATGACAGGCTAGTATTTTGAGCTCAGGAGAGCAAACAGGAGAAAGGCATGAATCCCAAATTAATCCAGACACTTAAATCAGGGAGTAGAGACGAAGAAAATTAGTGATGACTGAGTGAGCTCCCCAGGACTATACAGTGCCTTTTTCCCAAATGACACACAAGCTGTTGAGCACTTCAAGGGACTTAACTTCCTGCTACTGACCTACCCCTGGAAGGAAGGAAAGGAAGGAAGAATAGTTTTGACTTGACCATGTGAGAAGACAGTCCAGCTGCTTTTGGAGGTATAAGCTATGCTGCACATTGCTCCCTTGCACCAGTTCTTAAATCATGCTCCAGACACCAAGACATATACAGAGGAAGAAAAACATTCCAATTATCACTTTCTAACACAAACCCTAGTTTACACATTCCTGGGAGATTGTTTCTTTTTGCTGTTCTGCAGACTATACAGCCAGTTATATTAACAACAGCTATTTCCTGCAGTAGCTCATATTAACACAAAACTAAGCAAAAAATCACAAGTTAAAAATACCGGCTGAGGTGTCATTGGCAAAACCACTGGGACAAGAAAACTAAGAAGGGACACATTTTGCCAAGTGACAGTGATACAGACTTATTACTTTGCCAACTGTAAATCCTCCCTGTATAATAAAACAGGAGCAGGTTATTGCACCGCATTACTTCTCTATGGACGTGAACGACATTTATAGAAAGGTTTCACAATCCTTTAAAGAAGAAGCATCCACAAAAGCTTCTGTTGAGGAGAATGTTAATTGCAGACCAAACTGGCTTTAGTTAAAGAAAATCCATCATACAATAGCTATAGTCAGACAAGAGGGAACTTACAGAGGAAAGGTAAAGTCCAAAAATAGAATGAACTCAGAACTACAGAGCCAATCTGGTTTTCGGTTTCCTTGCATCACAGGAAACAACATTCGGGTCTTCAACACGCATATCCAGCTGTTTAAAAGGTCAACTGTCCAAGAAGAGTAGAAAGGATGCCTGGGCAAGTGAGCTGAATATGGGGCCAGGGAGTTGCTAGCTTCTTCTCTCTAGGTAAGGGTTCAGAAGAGAAGCAAAGTAACCCAGGATCACTGAGTTGTTTTTTAGGTGAGGAGTGGAAGGAGAGCAACATAGGTGTTGATTCTTGTCCTTTAAGAGAAGGGGAAGAAGGAGCAGAGTGCTCACAGTTGCTACACTTTTCTGGTAGGAGTGGGTTGCAGGGAACAAACTAGCCCATATAAAGAAGAGATTTACTACACCAAGGGCTTCCTATAAGCCCAGGAGAGTGGCAACCCCCAGGGGAGCCCTTCAGAAAGGGTATGGAGACTAGAATGCACTAGCTAGAATTCAGTAAGTAGTATGCACAATTTGGAGGGCGCAGGAGAGGGGGCAAGAACTGATTCAAGTGGGAGGGTAGCACAGTTAATTGGTGAGAGAGAAAAGATGTGACAATTTAAGTTAAGAAGTTGTGTATTGAGGGACATGGTCTTAATAAGGCTATCTACACACTACAGCTTATGTCGGTACAAGTTATGTTGCTCAGGGGTGTGAATAAGCCACCCCCTGAAGACAAAAATTACACTGACCTAAGTATCAGTGTGGAAAGTGCTAAGTCAACAGGAGAGCTCTCTCCTGGGGGCTTGCAGGGGTTCTCAAAATTCACTGCACCGCACCCCCCTTCTGACAACAAAAATTACTACACAACCTCAGGAGGAGGGACCGAAGCTTGAGCCCACCCAAGCCCTGAGACCCTGGTTGGGGGAGGCTAAAGCCCAAAGGCTTCAGCCCAAGGCAAGGGGTCTGTAACCTAAGCCCCGGGGCTAAAATCCTCCAGCTCTGGCTTCAGCCTTGGGCGAAGAGTCTTGGGCTTGGGTTTCGGCTTCAACACCAGGCCCCAGAAAGCCCAAGCCAGCCCTGGTAACCCCCTTAAAACAGGGTCACAAGTTGTAAGAACCACTTAGAGCATCTGCTCTATAGCAGTGCAGCTGCGCCGTTGTAAGCTCTGTGATGTAGCCATAGCTTAAGTGGTAGCACAAGTACCTTCCACCTGAATAAGAGTCAAGGAGCTTTTCAGGCCCTGAGCATACCTCATTAATCAGCATCACACACCACAGCAAAAAGACAGGTCTCGTCACTATATCTAGTCTGTGTTTAAGGTATGTACAACTCATCACCTTGTTAAAATTAAAAGGTTTAATAGAAGTGAGGTGTTCACAGAATGTTCCTGACACCCCATTAAAAAAAGTCAAGTGGAACACGATATAAGCAACTTGGGTGTGGCAGGTTTACTGGGGAATTCTTTGATTGTACTTAAGAGCTACTCACATAATTAAAAGCAGTAAATATACCTCCGTTTTCAGCACAGAATAGAATAAATTTCTAGTTACTCTAGAAAAAATTCTGAAGGAGCACAGCAGTGGCTATCAACCTTTCCAGACTACTGTACCCCTTTCAGGTGTCTGATTTGTCTTGCGTACCCCCAAGTTTCATCTAATTTAAAAACTACTTGCTTACAAAATCAGAAATAAAATTACAAAAGTGTCTCAGCCCACTATTACTGAAAAATTGTTTATTTTCACCATATAATTAGAAAATAAATCCACTGGATTATAAATATTGTACTTACATTTCAGTGTATAGTATAGAGAGCAATATAAACAAGTCATTGTCTGCATGAAATTTTAGTTTGTACTGACTTTGCTAATGCTTTTTATGTAGCCTGTTGTAAAATTAAGCAAATATCTAGATGAGCTGATGTACTCTCTAGAAGATGCCTACAAACCCCTGGTTGAGAATGACTGGAGTAGAGGGTCACTGCAACAGCAAGCACTCAGCGTCCAGCTCAAAAAACTTTCAGGTCCAAAAAAGAATGAAAATGTGTGTGACCCATGTTGGAGACTACCAAAGCCAATACTCAGAAGAAATCTGCGAACCACCCTTCCAATTCCCTACTTGTGTAGGGAGAGGGAAGAAAGAGAATTAGATAAGCATTTACAAAGCATTTCAAAAAGGTTCACGTAACCTCCTGTCTGTCAACTACCAAAATGTACACAATGCCAACATAAAAAAAAGCGGTAGTTGTCAGAAGAACAGATGTTTCCCAGTTTTCTCCAGAAGAGCTTCATGTGACACAGCGCACTACCACCTGCCTATATACCACTGCACTAGAGTGCTACCAGTATTTACTAACATTTGCCACGCTTGAGAAACAAGAGGAAAAAACTCTCACCCTGAGAGACATTTTAATTAAAATATGCAATTTACAATTAAAGTCCAGCACTTCTATACTGATTTTAGGTTTCTGTAGACACGTGCGATGGGGCATTAGCAACCTACTCCAAAACAGACATCAGTGATTTTAAGCAGCAGTAACACTGCACAACTCCACTCCACTCTGCCATATGTTCATTTACTTTCAGTGCTGGAATGTTGGTTTTATCAGCTATGCTAATCTTTCTCCAAAAGAAAACATTAAACATTCTGCACACATAACACATACCTCCTCTCAAAAATTTAATATCCTGTTTCCCATTTTCGAACTTAGCTGTTAGTCAAATTTCAGTGCCCTGAAGATGTTCGAGGTGGAAGTGGAAATGGAAATGTATGGAGTGTGATATTTTCTCTGCTGCGATCTTCTTGCATCTGAGAAATGTATGTAATGAATGTAAAAAGTCCTGCTTCTCCAAGTACAGGAGGAACCAAGAACAAAAGGAGCATTTTCATCACTTATAGCCCCAAGCCTCTTTAGACAACAGCAGACCCAAAAGCTCGCTCTCTCTAGCTCAGGGGTAGGCAACCTATGGCACGCGAGCTGATTTTCAGTGGCACTCTCACTGCCAGGGTCCTGGCCAGTGGTCCTGAGGGCTCTGCATTTTAATTTAATTTTAAATGAACCTTCTTAAACATTTTAAAAACCTTATTTATTTTACATACAAAACAATAGTTTAGTTATATATTATAGGCTTATATAAAGAGACCTTCTAAAAACTTTAAAATGTATTACTGGCACGCGAAACCTTAAATTAGAGTGAATAAATGAAGCACACCACTTCTGAAAGGTTGCCAACCCCAGCTCTAGCTTTTTCCAGGGTCACACTGCACTTACAAACTATTGCGTGGTTTTCTTCCTGCCTCAGTCTCTCTCAGTTTCTGTTCCCATCAACAAGATTTTAACTCAACCCATAACAAAGTTTCACACAGCTCATAACAATAGAAAGGGATACCCTTTTGAATGAAAAAACAAAACAGTAACAATTTGCTGTCATGCCATTCACTAATACTAAAATCTCTCCACTTTCCAAACTGCCCCTCGTCAAATTAACGTCTATTTCATTTTCATCATATTAATACTGTATTTCTACAATGTATTACTCTTGGTGCAAGTATAATTAGAACCAAGTACCCTCATGGAGCTGTTTAAGTGAACAAATCTCTTGGCCATTTCTGTACAACAAACAAGTGATTTTGGTAAATTAAAAATTACATTTTTACCCCTTCCACATTGGTTGAGCTGAAATACTGAAATCAAAGAGCTGGTCACTGATTTTGTCAATCGTTATACTGAGAGACTGACCTAAGTCAATGCACAGCCAAAGGTCTGACTTGTCTCCAAATTGCTAATGTAGAAGAAGAAACTCACCATAAAGTTTGCTGGGCATGCAAGACAGTAGAGAACAAGGGTGATCAGAGCAAGGGGACTGAATAACTGTACCACTGTGTGCACTTTTACTCAGCAACTACCAACATGCCATAAATTAAAAAAACAAAGAAACACAGAGATACAGCCACAGAAAGAAGGTGCGGGGGGGGGGGGGGGGGGAAGGAATGCTGTTGAACAGGGCTAGATGGGGTAATCTTAATATCTTCAAAATTAAGGGGACATCATTTGTGGTGTGAAGTTTGAAAGTAGCAGAACATTTTCTTCAACTATTTCAATGTAAAATTGTGTTGCTTTACATCACCATTACTGACATAAAAAACTGATTATACCAAACACATGAAGGACCCTCTACTAATGTTCTCTGAACTTATATTATGGAGTTCAAATGCTGATTTCAAGTAGGATTTATCTTAAACACCATGCAGAAAAAGGCATGCACAATAATAAAACTTAACTCAATACATGATTGTGCATACAGTGTAACTACAACTTAAGCATACCATTACACATAGTTTCCACTTACAATTGTGCAAACATATTTTGAAATTTAATTCCCTTACGTTTCCTATATGAGTAGGGCCCTACCAAATTCATGGCCATGAAAAATGTGTCATAGACCGTGAAATCTGTATAGTATAGGGGGAGACTAGCATTTCTCAATCTGAAGGTCTCGACCCAAAGAGGGCTGCGGGGGCATGGGGGGTGTCACAAGGTTATTGTCTCCTTTACTTCTGCACTGCCTTCAGAGCTGGGTGGCCGGAGAGCAGCGGCTGCCGGCCACGTTCTGAAGGCAGTGCCCCACCAACAGCAGGACAGAACTAAGGGTGGCAATACCATATCATGCCATCCTTACCTCTGCACTGCTGCTTTCGGAGCTGGGTGGCTGAAGAGTGACGTCTGCTGCCAACAGCCCAGTTCTGAAGGCAGCAGTACAGAAGTAAGGGTGTCAGTACTACACCATACCATGCTTATTTCTGCCTCACTGGTGGCTGTGGCGCTGCCTTCAGAGGTGGGCTCCTGGCCAGCAGCCACCACTCTCTGATGCCCAGCTCTGAAGGCAGCACCACCACCAGCAGTAAGGATGGCAATACTGCAACCCCCCTACAATAACCTTGGAAAAAGAAAAAAAAAACCACCACAACCCCCCTTTTGGGTTAGGACCCCTACAATTACAATGCCATGAAATTTCAGATTTAAATAACTGAAATCATGAAATTTACTATTTTTAAAATCCCATGACCATGAAATTGACCAAAATGGACCATCAATTTGGTAGGGACCTATATATGAGAAATCAATACAGGTTAAAGCAGGAGTTATCATGACTTTCCATGAAGCAGACAATTAAGCCTTGGATAAAAAACAAAAACTGCTGCATTGGTTTATTGCAACACCAAAAAAAAGCTCTTCCATTAGCCTAGCTCTAGGGAATTTTGGTTATATTGCAAACAACGGGATGGGGTACTTGGGAAATGTTAAACAAAATGCATGAGAGAACTATGGATTATAGACTTGGTAAATTTTCAAACTTGTATGTCCACAAACTCCCAGCTGAACTGGGAAAATTCTAGAGGCGGTGACAGAGATTATCCTGTTTGAATTGCTACTACCATATCAAGATTAGACCCTTTTCTTCTAAAATGTGTGAATTAACTACTCTGATTGAAGAGTGAAGTCCTCCCTCTCTTTAGGCACAAAATGCGTGTAGACATAAGCAGAAACTGCAAACTTTCCAACTCTACTCCATCAGTGCAAAACAGAAGCCTTAACTTGGAGTGATCATGTCTATGGAGAAGAGGACATTCAATCTATAGCTTCAATAATGAGATTGCCAACAAAGCTCCCCATTAATGCCAGTTTTGGGGGTGATCTTTTGTGATATGGATGTTTGTTCACTAGCAGCCAGTCTTACCCACCAAATCATTTTACAAATGTCACTGAAGAGCCATAACTACTTTTGGCCATAATTGAACTAAAATGGATTTCAACCATTAGCCTGGAGGTGAAAGAATTCACATCATTAGCAGTCCTCAAAGCCATCCAGTACTCTGGCGTGTTTTCTTCCTAATATCCAGAGTTTGTCTTCATTTAACAGAGACAGTTGAGTCATTTGGATTTAGATCCCAGTCTAATTGACAAGCATCAGACCTATTAAATTCTGCACACCGTTGGCACTCCATGATCACCTGTGCAATCAGTAATCACAGTGAACAACCCTGCACAGTTTGATTACAAATGTGACCTAGTGTAAGGAGACTTACAATGATTATTTCAAGCTGGAATAATGGTCACCAATGTCTATTAAATTATTTAAATATGAACATACATAAAACATGAGTCAAAGTGTAATTTCAGTGCTAACCCTCCACTACACTTATTATGCTGCCATGTTCCATTAATATTCCTGTGAAACATGGAACGTTTAGCAACCAAGCAGTTAAGCTCTACAAATTTATTTGAATTAAGAGCATTCTTATGCAGTACTGTTGTTAATCTACATTTCTGTAGAAAACCAATTGTCTGCCTATGCCGGTTCTCCTAAAAGCAGGATTTAATTCTCACTGTGCAGGTTATAAAGCAGCAAAAAAAAGTTGTTAAAATAAAACCACTATAACTAACTCTTTTGCTCTCTGTGTATTTCAGAAATCAATATAAGTAAAATGTGGCTCAATTTAAATGTTCTGACTTTAGTAGCATCTTGTCGGTAAAAATCCAACATATTTGAGATCCTTTTATTTTAATAAAGTTTCATGACTTACTTGCTACCAAAGGTATGTGATTTAATTCAACATTCAAAGCATACTCCCAACTCCTTCTGATAAAACAATTCTTTAAATAAATAATAGACAAAAGCAGTGTCACTCTGCTGGCACACATATTCCATAGAACCAGAGCAAGAAGAATAAAATCTCTGCAAAAGCAGGCCTTCTTGGTGAAAGGGGTAACGTTACAATGTTCAGTCATTTTAATTACATTTACCAATGATCACTCTTAAAAATCGGGAAATAGAGGCTTTCCCCTTCTTACCCAATTCCTCTCTTCTAAAGAACTTCCCTTTCAGGCCTCCATGAGATCAAGCCTTATACAGCAAGAAAAAGAACACCATTTTACTCCCAAACCCTCATGGGATAGTTTTCTGTAGCTCATAGTAAAATTAAAATCACTAGCCTGCCAAATGGTGCTATGAAGAGACCTGGATCTGGGACTGCAGGAGACAACTTCCATATTCACTATGATGGTTAACAGCCTCTGTGTATGTGTATTTGGGGGCATGGGAAAGAATCCACAAGCACCCCTTTTAAGTGTGGTCTAGAAGTGCTTTCTGTTTACCCATGAAAATCTGATAAATTAGACAGTCTCATATAGCTGTTGGCTACATCCCTAATTAACGTGCATTCTGGTTATTTACAGAAGACAAGCTTTCTATCTCAAGCTCTTCATAAACTGCTCACTGCAGTGTAAAACACAAACCAGAAGATAAACACAAATAAGACCTCTCCAACTCTCAATTCTCCCTTTTCCAATTGTTTGGGAAAGAGGGGTTTTGTAGCACACTCTGAAGGCTAACAGACCTGGCCTCTGAAGGACCAGGGATAGGGGCCAATTCCAAATGTGAGGCTCCTGAGAGAAAACAAACTCCTCCCATTTACAAGGGAACTCCAGCTTTAGCAGTACAGCATGAGGAAAAAGTATTTCAGGTAACCTAGTCTCAAAAGCTATTAGATAATACACTACATTTTATTACTTTCTCCTAGACATTCCAGCAGAACTTCAGCCACTTCTTGCCTGCCATTGTCACCACCAAAAGGAAAATTATGAACCCTGACCAGTATACATAGGGACAGATAAGGCTGCTTAGAGGGATAAATAAGCAGGACAGATTGATTTAAATCAAAGCCATTTAAATCACCAATTTGAATCATGATTTAAATCACCCAAGCAGGAAACCTTAATTTAAAATAAGCAATTTTAATCTTGTTTTGTATTTGTATTTTTTAGTTATTTTCCTGAAGGCAGGCTCATCTTCTTTGGTTGGTAATTATTAAAACATATTGATTTCCAACTAAATATAGACTTTACCCTAAACTAATGCTTCTTTTTGCTAACCAGGATGATACACTATAGCTATACGCATTTATTTAAACTATTATATAGCTTTACATATCTTCACATTTTTTATTTTTTCTGCTTTTTATCTTAGAAAATGGTGAATGTTTCATACTATATTCACTAGATTGTTATTTGTGTCAAGCTTCATTTGGAAGGAAACTAGAATTCAATTAAAATGCACAAAAACAGAATGGAGTCTTATTTGATTAGCTAAATAAAACTACATTTAAGTGTGCATAAGAAAAAAAGCTTCACATGTTCTGCATTTAAAATCAACTGATTTATTAAACAGAGGAAGTATTATCCTTAGCTAGTGAACTGAACTGATAATGTACCTAGTGACCAGAAACACAAGTTTTAACACTGGCACGTCTCAGCCTCTCACACCTAGCTTTTATGCATAGATTGGATAAGGAACATAAACTTTCTTAACTCCCAATCTATTTCTCAACTGTGAATGAACTAGTCATTGAACTGAACAAGTTGAATAAACTGAAACAAAATGTTCTCTCTGCACCTGCCACTGCTATCAAAAGCTCATTTAGCACTTCAACAAAGTCTGGTTCCAGGTGATTAGCCAGTGACTTCCTCCAGTTCAGTAGGCTGATTTCATAATAACTTCACCAGCAAACCCATATTGCTTAATACTGTTTTTCTGTATTTAATTTAAATTATTTTAATAGATTATAATAAAGTTAGGCCTTAATATAAAGTTGTCAATTTCAAATTTTATTTTAAATAGGGTTATTTAAAAAAAATCAACCTATAATTAATTCAAATTTTAAAAATCATCAATCTTTATCTTCCCTTGGACAAGGCGTCACAAGGTGATGCCAGAAGCCAAACATTGCTTTCCAATCCATCAAAGACAGAAACAGACCAGAAAAGTAAGCTGTAGTGAAAAGGAGAGAACAAACTGGCAATCTGATTGAGGAGAGATTAGGGAAAGGACTGCCTACTAGCCCCCTCAGCTGATTAACAACCACCCCAATAGGTACCAAAGAGACTGAGCCATGGCTGAAATGAATGTGGCTGAAACATGAAATTGAAAGAACAGGGGGAGGGTATGCTACAGCAAGCAAAAAGAAAAAAGAAAAAAAACGAGAGAGAGAGAGAATGGATTTTCAGGAATCACTGAAAGACACAAAAGGAGGGGAAGACATTATTAGGGTAGTATGTGAGGCATAACAGAACAATGGAATGAAATTAAGAAACAGGATGAATATCAGGGAACACTTCTTAATAGGGAAATCTACTAGACAGTCAAATTGCCTCCCAAGGGAAGCCCTATTATCTTAATTATTTAAACTTATAATAGTGAGAAATGAATTTTCAGAGACCAGTTGAAAGTTGTGCCTTACATCACTGGAAAGGTAGTTTCCCTTTGATTAGCTGTAATTTCTCAGATTCTACCTATAACTCCAATGCCATAATAATCTGGTTATTCTGGATACCCACCTCCTCATAGGTATTACCTCCACTAGTTCAGATACTAATATACTACTCCTGGAATAGGTCTTCATTTTCATGATCTACTTAATGGAAACAGAAATATAACAAGTGCACTTCACTCTTCTGTTTGAAATGAATCTTCTCTTAAGAAAAAAAGCAGCAACTGTACAGTATGTATACTGTTTCCTTTATTGCTGTTTTTTACATGGATCCAAACATTTTCAAGTAAGTGAAAGATGCAAATATTATGTGGCTCTCAAGGAAACTTAGAGAACTATCAGATTAGCATATTGGGACCTGTCATGGGGGCAGATGTGTGTTCCTATATGCTATATTATGTTGTTGTTAGCACAGATAGGGCCTTCACAAAATTAAACAAAGACTTTGGGTCAGAATTTCATATGGGCTTTCAACAAGTGACTTAAAAGCATGAACTCCACTGAAAGTCAATGGGATTTGGCTTTCCAAGGGACTTAAGAATTTTGGAAAATTCTACTTTAGAATTTTTTCCCAAACAAAACTGTGCCTTTTAAAAAAAAAAAATTGGAGCCTTCAGTATGCACCACTTAAACCCCTCTAAACTGAGAACTCCCCTGCATATGCGCTCATACACATTGCTCTAAACACATTACAAATAAGATCCCTTCTACAGCGTTGAAATCTAAAATTCCTTGGTGCTTCTTGAAAAGAAAAGGGATAACTACAGGCTTCCAGACATCATTCTCTCTCTCATTAATGCAGGTTCTTAAGTCCAACAACTCCTGAGCTATTACTAAGCTTGTAACAGTTGCTATATCTTCCTGTACATTCATCACACCACTATCTCACAATGGTCCACACAGAAAAGGTGTTCTACACAATACCTGTCTGGTCTCTATTTAAATAAAGTTACTTGCTTTTCTGGATAAACCAGTAACCTTTAATGATCATTTCTGATGGGCTGCAAGAGTTACTGGCAATAAGAACTGGTTCAGTATTTTTTACCCTCTATTCACCTACAATTGTTTATACTTTGTTTTAATCTATGTGCAGAATACCAGGGTGGAGCTGACTTCAGTTTGCTGAATGGCAGGGGATGATTGAATGTTTAATAAATGTCAATTTCTTTAATGAAGCACCTGCTAGATTTTAAGATCCATTCCTGGTGTTTATTCACTACATGAAATCATAGTAAGCATCTGTGAGATCACAGTTGGTTGCTGGGGAAACAAACACCACAGGTAGGAAAAAAGCAATAGAAGCAGAAGACATCTAATAAAAACATACCAAAAATAGTTACTGGGATTTGGGATAACAAAGGGAGATAAAGAAAATACAGAAGACAAACAAAATAGTTTCTAAATTAAATTGTCCAGTATTTTAATTGTTCACAGTATATCTCTATATTCTAGTAGGAAAAGCGGCTAGACACATATGAATGGCAGATGTGTACAAAGAATACCTGATAAAGTTAATCAGATTCACAGTGACTCCCATCTATATGCTACAAAACAAAACACCACAGATCCCAAGACAAAGAAAAGCTCACTTAACACAAGTGACAAAGTTCAACGTAGAAGCACCAACAATAAAAGTTTTGCGGCCTGCGCTATACTGGAGGTCAGACTATCACAATGGTCCCTTCTGGTCTTGGAATCTATGGATATTTATGGTTCAGAAAACTTTACTGCCCAAGTTGATGGTTCAAGATTTGCTCCTGTCTTCTTCAGTTAAAGAAACAGTACATAAGATAAACAATAATTCTGCAGTTGCATTCACACAGGGACAGCCTTGCTCAGACTGAGTTGCACTGTACCCCATGAAAAGCTTCACTGAAAATAATGGGGCCTCTCAGTGAGGAGGAGAGTGCCACTTGGCATATGAAGGATAGTAGAATCTAGCCCACAACAATTAGTGTAACCATTTTGAAACAGTTTTCAATAAAATTAGACATTCACTGTGATTATGGTATACATCAGGGGTCGGCAACCTTTAAGAAGTGGTGTGCCAAGTCTTCATTTGTTCACTCTAATTTAAGATTTCACATGCCAGTAATATATTTAAATGTTTTTAGAAGGTCTCTTTCTATAAGTCTATAATATATAACTAAACTATTGTTGTATGTAAAGTAAATAAGATTTTTAAAATGTTTAAGAAGCTTCATTTAAAATTAAATTAAAATGCAGAGTCCCCCGGACCGGTGGCCAGGACCCGGTCAGTGTGAGTGCCATTGAAAATTAGCTCGCCTGACGCCTTTGGCATGCGTGCCATAGGTTGCCTACCCCTGGTATACATCATTACCTGATGAAACAGAGTTAGATTTGGAGCCACTCTTATTTGAGCATATACTATAAATCAATGAGAATGGATTTCAGGAGCCTTGATCAGGTCAGTCTCGTTCCTGAACCCTGACAAGAGAACTTTTCAGGCAGGGGAGGAAGATAAAGTAGAAGTCTCATAAAAGAACAGTGGTCAATGAGAATCTAAGTAGAGGGATATAGTTATCATACACCTCAGTTCAAAAATCAAAACACATACGGAACTGTCTACTCTCTTATTTAAGGTGGACAATGGGATTTCAGCTGGGTCAAGCAGAGCTTAACATTCTGTGCCAGATTCAGTTTGGATTCTAATCTTAGCCTGAACGTTAGTCCCATTATTGTTTTGCCAAACCAAGATTTCAGCAGGTGACTCTGACAGCTTCAAGAACCCTACCTGCTATTCTTCAGTCTGAAAATCAAAAACTGTGTATTCCCTCTACTGGCTCTGTAGCATTAACTGACATACTCTGTTCCCAGTACTGTGTTCTCAAAAGAGAGGATGCTGGGGTACAGACATTCTGGTATGACAAGATCCTTAGAGCCCTGCACAGATATAAAATTTGTATCCACATCCGATCTGAGGGCTGCATACATGGTCCTGATGTGGATATCCATATATTCGCAGGGCTTTAAAGATGCTTACATAACTTGTTTTTTTTATTTAGTGGCAGCAACATGCTTAATTCCAGCTTTGTTTAACAATATGAGGAAGGGGAAACCCAGAGTTGACAAGAAAAAAAGGCAAACTAAAAATATTTTCAAACTTTGTGAAAGTTAGCATTAAATATTAAAAATGGACTTGCCCTTTCATGTGGTGGAATCACCACTCTTTGTAATTGCTTACATTTTGATGGACTCTTCATCTTTAATCATACATGCTGAACTACTAACTTCTGCCTTCATCATGAAGGCTAAAAACTATTTTCCACAAGGACATTCATACGCATTAATTATAAAAAAATCTTTTTTTTTAAAGTATTAAATTTAGTGCTCATGGAAGGTGTCCAATTGACAATACTAGAAATCAAAGTCTTCTAGTTCAAACACCACAGACCTGGCATAGCACGGGCAGTAGTAATGCAAGCTTTTCACATACTGCTCTGTTAATACACAGTAACTCTGACTTGGAAAAATCCTCTAGTGCAAAACAGTTCAGATTCTACAGGCCATTTAGTCCTTTGCTTCTCTGCTGAGTCTATCCACACATGGGTGTAGTGAAACTTAAGTATATATATTAAAAAACCTAAAATCTTAGACTATAAGTACAGACCTCCTTTTATATTACATTCTGCTTGTTCAAATATAAAATGTTACAAAATTAGAAGTGTACTATGTATAGAATACCTTTAATCTGCCTACCCATTCTAGACTAACAGATACTTTCATCCCACAATAACTTGGTGCTGTTGCACTATATTTCTAGTGTTAGAAGTTGCACAAAATGTTTTATTAAAGAGAGAACGTCAAGGCAGACCGGCACAGAAAAACCATCCAGCTGTGTTTTGGTTTACAGAAATATGCAAGTCATACTGCCACGCTGTGCCAACTTGTGAGAAAACTAGGTAGGAAACTTACAAAAATTTTGTCTGAAGGCGTTGCAGGAGGACAGGATTCTTGTATTTTTCCTACCTTGCCTGCTCATAAGAACTGAGTGCACAGGCACAAGCAGCAAACTACCAAGTGCAACCTGAATGATCATGAATTCATCACCACCTGTTTGTCATTAATGATAACCCACATGCATAGCAGAGACATGTCAAGTTTGTCTAAGATGCAGCCTTCTTTAGAAGAGCTGATAAGATTTTTCAGGATCAGGAGAATAGTGGATGTGTATTTTGTTTTGTTTATTTTTAAGTAGCACTTTTACAGTAGATTAAGATTTGGGCCAGAAACAATCATCACATCCTTATAATGAAACAAATCTCACTTTTGTGCATCCGACAAAGTGGGTATTCACCCACGAAAGCTCATGCTCCAATACGTCTGTTAGTCTGTAAGGTGACACAGGACTCTTTGCAGCTTTTACAAATCTCACTTTGATACTGTACTATTTTTTTAAGTGACTTCTAGAACATTTGTTGTAAAATGAGAGAAGTATAATTCCGTTTACCTAAAAATCTTCTTTGGCATAAAGAACTCATGGATAAGCAGGAAATAAAGAACGCTGTATCCAACTGAAACTACAGTTAATGTTTTGTGCATGAAAAACAGAGTTTGGACAGGACATGAGTTAACACTCTGATTCTTAGTATGAAATGACCATGTCAATGCAAACACGAAGATCCCACTGCACCATGACCTGCAGAATCTGCCAAAGACAAGATTAAAATCCTGCAACCCTCTATGGAACCGCATCAAGACCCTTACACCAAACTTCGACACTGAGGCTCAATAGAGAGTCACATGGAGCATTTCAACCACTCAAAACAAACAGCTTGTCAATGACCCTGCTGAGAAACCACCAGGTTTTGATTTATGTCAGAAAGACTGGTGCGGATTGATTCGCATCAGGACATCCCATGGGAGACATGGACAAACCATCTTTAAATGGAAAATGAGGCAAACACCTGTATGTGACTTTGGTCACCAGCCACAAACAATGGAGCACATCATATCTGAGAGTTCCCTTCATTCTTTCACCAGGGGCCTGAAGGACATTCACCAGCTCAGTGCTGCAGCAATGTGCTGGCTATCAAACCTAGATAAAAATTTGTAGTCATTGCTACGTACCCAAGCTGTACGAAAGAAAAAGTGTGCAATGGAGTTATTAATAAGCACAGAGAAGTCTCTTATGTGAACTGGAACTTCCAGCATCTCAGGTCCAGCTGAAATTGCACCAGGTCCAGAGGATAAAATGGCTAGATCCACCCCCACAATGTCCCCTGGACCCAGAACTGTGTATGGACAATAGGAACCATGCAGTGCCTCCCTTCCCACCAGCCAACTGGCCTTTGGGAAAAAACTTCAGGGAGGAGCCATCCAGAAACTAAAGTAGGCAAAGCAGATACAGAAACAGTTTAAGCAGGAACAGAGGATATTTTCTACAGTTCTGACTGGTCTTGGAGCAAACACCCAACCAGCACAAGTAAGACCAACCTCCTCCTGCTCAGTCTCTTTACCTCATCTTCACTCTACACCAACCCCCTTCCTCGCCTTCTTGTCCCATGCACTCTCTCTGTTTAGCCAATACCCTAACACCCCTTCCCCCTCCATAAACACTGTGGAACTAACATGACTGCTGCCATCTTTCTGATCATTCTACTTGTACATTATATCCCTTTCCACTACCGTTTGTCTATGTTGTCTATTTAGACTAATTCATTTAGGGCAGGGATTGTACTACACTGTTTGTACAGTTGGGGCCCCAATCTTGGTTCGTCCCTAGGCACTACTGTAATGAACATGTTTAATAAATTGTCTCAATATTCCCACAGATTTGAAGTGTCAGTGGAAATTTGGAGAGGTTCTTTGAAGGGGAGGTTATTAAATAAGAATGACACGACAATTATGGAACATTCTGACATCACAATTGTATTACCATAGTATCAAGAAAACCAAAAATAAGATGACTTATTAGGTCCCATCCGGTCCATCTCTATAGGCCCAATGCAGAACTGCTTCCTGCAATACAATTTTCAAGATTACAATAATAATTAATTGAGAATGTTAGTTTTTTAATTTTTCAGGTAGCTGTGGATTTGGAGACACAACAGGTGTCCATACACAGACACACACAAAGGCAGTATACGCCCAAGATCTCAGAAATTCTATAGCTCACGGCCGCTTCTGAGAGTAGATTAAGTACATACCCTTTTCCTTCCAACATTTAGAGATTTATATTTAACCAGAAAAGTTTAGCTGCAGCATACAAGCTACAAAGGACTGCATGGGCTTGACAGAGAGGTCTGCCTTTTAGTAACAAAACTTAGTACAGCATCAGTTTAATGTTCAAAAGATATTTGGTCAGGAGACAATATCCTGCTTGACAGGTAAACATGTCTGAGGATCAAATAGACATTTTCCATCTCAAAAATATTATGATCATAATACTGTTCTGGTAAGAATGCATTACTCATATATTCCATGCAACATCCCAAAGAAGGACTAAACCCTCCCCCTCGCACAGGACAACTTCACAAAATATAATGTCTGCATTTACCGCACTGTCTGCCCATACCATTAACTCAGGAGTGGCCAACCTGAGCCTGAGAAGGAGCCAGAATTTACCAGTGTATGTTGCCAAAGAGACACAGTAATACATCAGCAGCCCCCCTCATCAGCTCCCCCGCTCCCAGCACCTCCCGCTCACCTGATCAGCCCTCCCTCTCCCTTCGCACACCTCCTGATCAGCTGTTCCCTGACATGCAGGAGGCTGGGGAGCAAGGGCATAACAGGCTCGGGGGGGTGGGGGGGAGCAGGAAGGGGGGGGCAGGGCCTGTGGCAGAGCCAGGGGTTGAGCAGTGAGCACCCACCGGCACACTGGAAAGTTGGCACCTGTAGCTCCAGCCCCAGAGTCGATGCCTATACAAGGAGCCACACTAACTTCTGAAAAGCCGCATGTGGCTCCAGAGCCATAGGTTGGCCACCCCTGCCACTAACCTGATCCAGAGAAGTATATTTTAGGATGTCATTAATTCCACTACTTTGTCAGGAGGGCACTAGTTTCAAAGAAACTCAATGCGGCTACTTAAAATGCTTATAATTAGGAACTGTAACCAACATTCATAATCTGTTAATATGTTCACTTCCACTGTAGTCATGCAACAAGTGCATGGGACCACAGCAAACCTGACTACGGGGAACAAATAAACTCAGTGATGCATCCAAAAGCATGCTGCAGACCCTGGACTAAAACCAGAACCTCCTCCTATCCTTCCCCTTCTCCCCCACAAAAACCTCTGCCCCAGAGCATTACCCGGTCCTTCATCCTCCAGCTCTGGGCCAGAGACTTGGAGCCCTCGATCTTCTCACAGTGCCGCTTCTTCATGAAGGCCAGAGGCAAGTTCCAGTCAGTCAGGTCTGCCTCATCCTCCTCCCCGAGCCCCAGGAGAGGGGACTGCAGCATCTCAGACTCCATTGGGGACAATGGTGCTCAGCAATCTCCAGCCCAGCACACACGGCGAAGAGGAAGGGGCCGGTGCGGTCCCTATCCCAGGAGGGGGGTGTTCGAGGCGGAGCTCTGCGTGTCCCTTTCCCACGTACAGGGGGACAGCGGGCCCCGTCCCAGGTGTCTGCAAGGGGGCTCAGCGCCGGCGAGTCTCCTCCTCGGGGGCGCCTGCGGACAGCAGCCCCGGCCGAGCTCTGAGGAAGGCGGCTTCTCCTCGGCCTCGGGGAGGGCTGAGGTGTCGCTAGAAACACTCGGGGGGGACCGGGCCTCTAGCCTCGCGGGCAGTGCACGCTCCCCGGCTGCTGCGGCAGGCGCCGAGCTCGGCCCATCGTGCCCTCCCCCGGCTCCTCCTCACATACACCGGGCCTGGCGGCTGGGCTGACTTCGGCCCCCGTGGGAGGGGAACCGGCCTGCAGCGCCGGAGAATTAAACTCCCCTCAGCAGCACACCAAGGAGGCGGCCATATTGCTACGGCCCACAATGCACCGCGGGGACGGGCCGCCGCGTGAGACAAACCAGGCCGGCCGCGTTCGGGATCGCAACTACAGGGAGGGGAGGTCCAGGGGCTGGGTTACCAGAGCATCATCTTAGCCTGCTGGCGGTGCCCAATCCCTGGTGTAGGGGTGTCATGGGTGATCCCACTCAGCTTCCCCCAAGCCCCGCAGTACCCCTAAATTGCCCAGAACACCACCCCCAAAACACTATAAATTCCCCACTGCACCCCCCAAATACCCCAGCCTTCTGCAAAACTCCCCAGTGCCCCCCAAATCCCACACAGCACCCCAAAGACCTCATACTCCCCAAACTCTCCAGAGCCCCACACACACACAGCGCCCCCAAAACACCCCACAGCACTCCAGAACGCAATATGCTCTACTATTCCAAAAGCACTCTCTAAGTCTTCAAACTTCCCTCAGCATCTCCAAAACACTCCAAACTCCCACCACACTCCTCCAAATACCCCAAATTCCCCATAGCACCCTCCAAATTGCTCCAAACTCCTAATTGAAGCCCCCAAAATATCCCAAACTCCTCACTGCTCCCCCCCAAAAAACATTCAAAACTCATTATATCAGCTCCATTATCCCCACTCCTTACAACAGACTTCCAAACTCCCTTAAATGCCCCCAAACATTATCCAACAAAATTTCCACAGCACCCAAAACAGCCTCCAAACACCCCAAAACTCTTAACATGCCCCCCAAATTTCCCCCAAACCCTCCAAAACATTGCTTCAACACCCACCAAAAAAATCACCCTCCAAAAGCCCCACCCAGCAAAGCCCCACAAGAGACAGAAGCACATCCAT
Source organism: Chelonoidis abingdonii (assembly GCF_003597395.2). Taxonomy (NCBI): domain Eukaryota; kingdom Metazoa; phylum Chordata; order Testudines; family Testudinidae; genus Chelonoidis; species Chelonoidis abingdonii. The sequence goes on from NC_133781.1 coordinate 30,843,324, forward strand.
AAGCAAGCCCATTTACACAAAAAGGGCACCACGCTATCTAACCCAAGAGAAGGAGAAGGAAGGTACTGGGCTTGGCATAAGAGTCACTGTTCCATTTTCTGTATAACCTTAGGGTATGTCTACACTACAGCAGCACAGCTACACCACTGCAATTGTGCCACTGTAGTGTGAACATTTCCTACATGGACAGAAGGGGCTTTTCCATCAGTGTAGGTAATCCACCTCTCCAAAAGGCAGTGGAAGAATTCTTCTGTGGGTCTAGCTGCATTTACAAGAGTGGTTAGGTCAACCTTACAAGTCACACGGGGCATACATTTTTTCACAGACAAGTCAATCTAATGTTTAGCTGTAGACCGGATCTTAGTTTCCCTGAGTCTCAGTCAGTATTTCAGGCAAGTCAGCATTTTTATGTCAAAAACTGAAGGCAATAAAGAATGCTCACTGTGGCATGTGGTTGTCTGGGGTGAGGTGAAGTGGGTCTAAAAATAAAGGTGTCCCTGAAGTTTTAGAAAAGTGGAAATTTGTGTATAATTATTTTGGAATAAGTTGGTCACAAAGTGTGTGTTGGGGGGGTGCTATTTTATGCAGATAGGACATGGGGCAGGAGGTGAGATGGGTTATTCACAGCACTTTGAAGTTAAAACTTTTCCAGATATTAGTTTTCTGCCTGAGGTTTTCAAAGGTGCTGGGATTTGTTTATATATTTCAGGCTTTTGTAATAAATTGTGCAGAAAATTATGTAATGAAACAAAAAACAACCTCAAAAGAAAGTAAATTTATGATGATGTCTTTTGCTCTAGGGGAAACAAGTAAGACCTTGCTGTCCCCCTTTTTTCTCAGCGAGGAAGTGAGGAAATGAAAGGGAAAGCACAGATGTTTTGACAAACCCACCAATATATCTTCCAGGGCCTCTAAGTCACTCCTGGTAATTGTCTAACCATACTGTATTTTCAGCTTGAGCCTCTTCGGGAGGAACTGTTAGACATAATGCCCTCTGTGTTCTTCTAATGATATGGATTCACGGAACACAGAACAGACTTGCTCATCAGTTACCATTGGGGCCCTAAAAGCAGACACACTCAAAAACCACACAATTTACATTGCTATCACTCAAGACTCACCACAACACTGATCGCAAAGCAGGCTTTTCAGACAAGTTTATACCAAAATGTACAAATTACATTCCTGATATCCTCACATAAGGAGAGTTTGTAAAATGAAATCTGTCTGTGATTTTAAGTCATGGGCCCTGACTAGTTTTACACCAGTGTAACTCTGTTGGGCCCCATTCTCTGTTGCCCTGTACCAGTGCAATGTGAGTGGACATTGTTACTAATCTGATGTTACAGTGTTTTACACCCACTCACATCTGCTTTGCACGGATGCAAAGAACTGCAAAATGCAGGGAAATGGAGAAACTGGATTTACTCCTCATTCTCAAATGGTGTTCAAAACACAAATGTTGCTCTAAATGGGAGTTCTCTTGCCCCATTCTTGAGAGTGTTTCTCTTTGATGGCAAGCCAATCAAACTCCACTCCTATTTGCATTTTAAATACTTTTACATATAATTTGATTAATAAAGCCATGTTGCATTTGCCTAAGATTCTAGCTATATTTTTATTCATAAGCTACATTTTAAAAAATACACCAACATGCTGCCAACAAATGGCTGGAACAAGAACATTTCCTGGAAAGACTAAGTTTCTGGGACAGCTAAAGGGGCTTTTTTGTGACTTTGATTTATTGGTTGGGTGAGCTAATTTATTTATTTGTATCTGATTATTTAGTGCTGATCGGTTATCATAATTATGTGATTGTAAGTCTAATTAATTGCTAGGGCACATAGGTATTTATTATCATTTAAATAATATAATAAATTAATTACCTCCTGTCATAATAAAATTATAAATGCTAGGGTAACATCCTCATTCATCATAACAAAAACACCCAGGAAAACATCTTCCTTTTAGGAGGGCTTAGACCACCTGAGCCTGCACTTATTCTCAATGCACAACAGGAGAAATCCGTTCAAGCCAGTCTTTGATAACCCAATGAGTGTCTTTGCCTGTTGAATTTATCCCAAGTTCCCTCTAGGGAATTCTTCTGCAGCTTCACTCAGTGATGTAATTGGGCTCTGCACGAACCAGCAATATAACCGCAGCCTGCTACGTGTCAGCATCACTCCACTATGTTAGCGTAGATTTTTAAAATATCTCATTTTAATAAAACTCCAGTCTCTTAAATCCACATTAAGCTTATGGTGCAACCACGTGTTGGCTAAATTCTTCCCCTGCAAACCTAATGTCTGTCCCCTTGTTTATATATCACATCTGTGGAAACATAAATCCTACTTAAAGTAAATTGTCAAGAGTAATTACCTGAACATATGTGAGATATGTAAAAACTAAAGCTAAACATGCCCATTCTGTCCCCAGAAATGTGCAGGCTGCAGTTTCATCAGCAATCCGAGGTAATCACAAGAAAGCCAAGGGCAAATGAACTGACAAGTACTGGAGGACAATATGTATCCCCAGGCTGCAGTGCTTTGAAAACTACCAACCTCAAAATCCAGCCAAATGGAGGGCTGACTGCATAGCTAAGAGCCAGTCATGGTGGGGGCAGACTGGCAGCAAACTCCTTTCACACAACTTTGCTAATGCATCTCAATCCTGACCCGCAATACCTTTTATTATCCCAGCCACATGTTTCCCACACAGCTTGGCCTGAACCACTCATATCACGGGTTATTCCAGGCCTAAGGCAGCATGCAGCCCTGTCAACTTGCTTCAGTTCTCTGGCTGCGCCAGTCCTATGACCACAGGTCCTGAGGTAAACAATAAGTGTTAAACTGAAATGTTAAAAACTTTCTTTGCTTTAGAATAATAGGCTCATAGAGGAGCCCTACCCCATGTAAAAAGCCACAAAGAATCCTGTGGCACTTTATAGACAAACAGTCGTTTTGGAGCATAAGCTTTCGTGGGTGAATACCCACTTCGTCACCCCATGTAGTCATTTACACCTGCACCAAGAACGTATTGGACATGTACAAGACTGCTGGAGCCAGTGTGGGGCACATTCCAACTTGGCAACATTTTACATTCACTTGCTCTGGGTGTAAATGGCTACACAAGAAACAGGGCAACAGAGAATTAGGCCATCTAGATTTCTAGCCTACAGGGGGAAAAAAACAGTAAAAACCACATAGTTAACTGTGGAAACAGGTGTTGCCAGCAGCAGGTTTATGTGCACTGCAGATCCACATGGCTACAAACCTGTTTAAGAGGAGAGTGTTATGTTATGCCAGTTACATTCCCCCCTTTCACCCATGTTACTGGACGTGGCTTTAGTGTGAGGGAACCTCAGATCCTGCTTCCCACTGGAGGATGAGGATTCCATTCCCACCAGCTCCCTCGTGACATATTGTTAATGTCCGAATTCCGTTTAGTTGGGCTTTGTTTAGGGGTTCACAGTGGAATGCAACAGAAGCACACAAGGTGCAGAGCTTGAACGCTATCGACTTAAGCGGCAGTGGGGAATTCATACCTGTTGTGTTACTTTAGATGGACTATATGGGCCAAAGGTGTTTACACAACCCAGACACTGTCCAACAATTAGAGTAAATTTGTAGGCCCACTTATCACAATATACCCTACAGCCCCTTTAAGGCTGTTCTGCCAGCTCTAAAGGCTATAAAGCAGCCATAAGGTTCCTCATCCAGGGACTACCCTCTACACAGGTGGCCTCTCTGTCAGGAGTGGGCTGAGGGTAGGAGAGGGCACAGTTCGGTGTGTGCCTATGTGTCAGTTGTTCAGTAAGCCTGGAATTGCCCAGAGCAGTCATTGCAGCAGGGTTGTGAGTTAGGGAAGCTCCAGGATAGGAGAAACATATCACATGTCCATTTGGTCTCTACACCAGTGCAATTCAGTGACTAGTTCAAGCACAGGAGTCCTCAGAGCACCAATGAATGGAGAAGCAAGGATGCTGCCATTGTTATGATAGTTTCTGGGACCTGACCAAGATGACATAATCACAGTTTTGAATACACACTTTTTTTTTGTGCATGATAAAAAGGGCATAACATTTACTTTTAGGAAATTTTTGACTGGGGATTCTTGAACTCCAAATCCAGTAAATATCAAAGATAAAATAATAAATCTTTACATTACCAGTCCTCGTGCTGAGGCTCACAGATTGCCCTTTCTAAAGGACAGATACTGCAGGTCACCAGGGACCTGGTCTCTATTTGAATTCCTAATTTTTGAAGGTTTTCCTCAAGATCAAAATGAACTGATTTATTCAAATATAGCACGGCCAGGAACTTGGCCCTGATGGCATCCAATCTCTGATAATGAAAATCTTCAGGCTAGTGGTCATGGCCTGTCCTTGACGGTTGTAGCTGAATGCATTACCTAGATTTACTCACCTTATTTCATAACCATGAGTGAGGAACAGAGGGAGCCATAAATAATCCCCATTTATAGCCCCATAAAAATTTGCTAATGGAAATTATTCCTTCCCCTTGGTTCCTATTGTTGCAGTCCAAAATCCAAGGTCAGATCCAGGATTCTCTCACAATGGAACAAATTCTGCAGTCCTTACTGGAGCAAAACTCTCACTGATGTCAATGGACCACAGAACTTGGCCTAGTGCTCCTAGATTACAGTTTAGACTCTCCATGTGTTTCTTCAGCCAAACCCTGCCTCGAACCATCAGATGTTAATGTTCTTCTTTTTCTCTTTTCCCCACTTCTCTCTTAATCTCTTTCCTTCTTCATATTTCATTCTCTAATGATATTTTATATTTATTTTATATTTCTATTAATATCTTTCTATGAAAATGATCCTAAAAGGCTCTACAGCCAATATATAGATAAAGGCACCATTTCACTCAGCAAAGAAAAATGCAGCCATCTCTGGGGTGGAATGTGACATATCTCACAGTACAGAGGAACAACACACAATAGTTTAGGACAAGAAGAGAAGAAGAATCCCATATACAAATTAAACTGCAAAGGGAATTTAGGAGGCAAAATGTAGTTACCCAAACTGGTATTAGGATAGAACATCAGGTGAATTTTTTTTATTTTTTTTTTGGTGAGGTGGAGAAGGGCAGTCATAGGAGCTTTAAATTGTAGTGATTAGTCAAGACTACTGTCTTACATCTCATCAAAAAGGTGACACTCCCAGTGTCACAGTGTCCTCTGACGCTAGGCTGGGGCATTAGACTTTGAAGGAAGAATGCCATCTACTGAATTATAGACATCTTGTTGAGGTCGTACCACTTCGTTTTTTCTTTGGGCTCCCACTCTGGTGTTGACTTGGACCTACTTAACTTGTGAAATTTGATATAATGACTGCCCAAGATGCAATGGGTCTAAACACCTTCAGGTAAACGGGAAGGGGCCACTATCCCATTTGGGTTTCCAGAAGAGGCAATTGTGTGAATCAGGGATCCACGGGTGCTGCAAATCCTTTGAGAGATCTACCTCCAGGAATCAATACATTCCTCCAAAAGAAAAGAATTTTCCTGATTTCTTCTGGTAAGGACACCTGTTGACAAAGCATTCTAAGGGACCTTCCCATTGTGATGTCTCTCCAGTCAATTAATAGCCTGTATCCTATGACTTTTGTATGAGCCACGGTTTGGCCTTGTGTTCTTGGGCAAAACTACCTCCTTGCCTTTCTACCACAGGGTGCAGCATGAGAGTTGGCTGCCACCCTCTGTCAAGAAGTGGTTTCATTTCAACCATCCTGTATATCTATAACACCAAATCCTAAAGCATGTTCTCAGTTTTCGCACATTCCTCACCCACTCAGAGCTGGCCCCTATCAATTTCAAAGAGAGTTTGCCTTGAGTAGACTCTGAGTAAAAACTGAGTAAAGATTTCAGGATTTAGTCCATAGTTTTTATAGGGCTGTTTCTGGGCTCCATGTGTATTCCATTTCCCATATCTGCTGATTATCAAGATATTTAATTGTCAAGTAGTTAATAAAAACACCCACTCTTCTTGCCTGGAGAAAGAACAGACTGGGAATGGCTGGGAATAGAGACTGTCAAACTGTCTTAAATGGGCTATCTTGATTATAACTATAAAAGTTTTTTTTCTCCTGCTGACAACAGTTCATCTTAATTAATTAGCCTCTTAGAGTTGATTGGGCAATTCCCACCTTTTCATGTTCTCTGTATGTATATATATCTCCTCACTGTATGTTCCATTCTATGCATCTGATGAAGTGGGCTGTAGCCCACGAAAGCTTATGCTCAAATAAATGTCTTAGTCTCTAAGGTGCCACAAGAACTCCTGTTCTTTTTGTGGATACAGACCAACATGGCTGCTACTCTGAAACCTCTTCTTGCCTGGATCATTCAGTATCTGTGACAACACAGTTCATAGCCACTGTGAGGTCACGAACTCTAAGAACATTACATGATTCCGAAGAAGAACAGGTTGGGTAGAAAGGAGATGTTTTTTGCTAATGCATCAAAACTGTTGGGTCTAATCCATCTTCCATCAAAGGCAGTGGAAAGACTTACACTGACTTTAATGGGAAGTGGATCAGGCCCTCAGCGATCAGCAAAGATGGAAATGGAAATATAGATGAAATGCAAGGGGGGCTGGGTAAAACATTATCTGTGCTAACAGAGGAGTCCTAATGCACCAGCCTCTTCAGCTACATTCTCTTGTCCTTAGCCCCTCACTCCTCCAGTCCCCACAAAACAATAATCACTATATTTTCCATTGCCAAGGAAACTAGATGTCTCCAAAACAATAAGAATTTCAAATCTGTTCAGTCTGAAGTGTCAATTATGTTAAGTTTCCTGACAGTGTGACTCAAAATCATGTAACTGAAAACACATTTGGCTTCTTCACTTTCAACACCAAAGCAGTTATAGTTATGAATAAAGGGAGATACTCCAACTATTGCTCTCCTTAGAAGTGCATTGCCTGATACGTGTGTTTGTTTACTGCCTTCATACATATGCCTGCCTACACACACACACACACACACACACGCACTTCATTTATTGAATTTTGTCCTGGCGATTGAGTCTGTATCTCTGAGTCACATGTTTCAGTCCTAGACCTTCACTTTTACAAAGCTGAATTTTGGTTTAGCAAATCAGCTGCTGGTGAGATTGATGCTTGCAAAACCCCCATCTCTAGGTAGTCAAGGAAAAGGGGGCCATGCAGGCATGTGTCAAATGATATCAGACAGGATCACCTGCAGCAGGATCACCAGAAATGCTCACTTTGGCAAACTTTCCCATATTCTATCAAAATCCCATATAATACCTGGGTTATTTTCCTCTAGTTCCCATCATTGTTGATTGCAAAGATGTAGCTGGGTAAATATCGTCTCCACAATCAGCCTCCTCCTCCTGCCCAGCCAGCTCATTCAGTTTTGCTACCATCTACTTTTTATGGCATCACCATTCAGCACTAAAAAAAGAGAAAAGAAAAGGTAAGTAGCAGGAAAAGTCAATTAAAAATATTATCAACTAGTTTTAGGCAAATCAGTTACATTTTCTTTAAATGGTTTTAAAAAAAACTAGTATCAACAGACATTTAGAAGAGAGGAATCAGTTACAACGTGTGTGTGTGTGTGTGTGTGTGTGTGTGTGCAAGCAGATAGAGGAATTGAAACAATCTTGTACAGTGCTGTGACCCTCAAATCAGTGCTCTTGTCCTAGTGCATGAACACCAGATAGTGAACTTGATTAGGAAAAACAAGAGAAGCTGGCCAACCTGTTTTTATTGTCCAAACTGAATGACAAGCAAATGGTTAAAAACCTCAGTGTAAATCGCAAAGGAAAATCAAGCTGATAAGACTCTATCAAATAATCTAAGGAGCTATTAGCAACAGAGATAAAGAAAGTTATTTCTAATATGTGAGTTCTGTGCTGACAGAGCCACGTTAACGGGCCGCTGGTGACATGTGGAATGTTGTAAGGTTCTTTAAATTCTTCCCACTTGTGTATCATCTTTACCTAACTCAGTCACAGTGGCCACCCGATGCCCTCAACTCAGTTCCCCCTCTCACTGGTCACCCCATGGCCCTGCTGCAAGCTACAGATGGCTAATTCCAGCTCCTCTGATTTGGGGAGGAGAAAAATATTCATAAATGTCCAAGAGGTATTTAAAATTAATTTGCATCAATTGAACCCAAAAGTCACCAAAGTTACCCACAGACTTAAAAGCTGCCTTTTAGCCAAAAAGATCTGTCCCTATTTTCTAAAATCATAAATGTTTTAGAATTATTTTATGTCTTTCTATAGATATAAAACCCTCGACCAAACAAGCATTGTTTGTAAAGTCAGGAGTGGTCTGACTTAGGGTCTAACACCAGGGTTTGTTTTAACACTTCAGTCAAGGGAGTTTTATATCCTAAAGACAGTATGTAAAATATTTATTAAGAAGAATATCTATTTTTAACTAAGGATGATTTCAGTTCTATTATTTATGCACCCCAGTGCACAACTTTCAGTGCTTGTCTCCTTGTAGTAACTGTGAATCAGAGCTCATGAGCCTGGAAACAGGAATCAGGTTTTGGGGTTGGGGGGAGGGACAGTGAGAAGAAGGAGCTGCTGCTACATGCCAGATTCAATGTGCACCCTCACACTGAGTCAGAAGACTGACTTTCACTTCCCCAGCAGCGCGCAGTAACACCTGCCTCTCCGAGAGGCTGAGATAGCCGGAAGGGCATGGTAACCTCTCTCTCTCTCTCTCTCTCCACCATGCAGCTTTAGAGAAAGATCAGCTGTAGCATTAAACCTGTCAGACTCAACTTAACAGAGCGTCCTTCAGGCTGCCTACCAAAGGCATCGGAGTACAAAGCATCATCTGATAAACAGTTACTGCTGGAGCCTGGCTTCTACCATCTCAGCAGGTTATACACTGCACCAGGGGAGGAGCCAGGCTGCAGCTTTCTCACCCCAAGATGTGGCCTAAGCTGGGTAGAAAGAGAGGAGAATAAGAATCAAACTTGGAGGGAAAAGGGAGGGGATAACAACATGTTTTTTAAACAGCTGTGGCTAGTGTGTCTTATTTCAGTTCATTTTGCTTTCAGAGATGGGAACACACACACACACAGAGTCTGGGGCGTCTCCACTGGTTCTGCCATCCTGCAGCCCGTTTTTGCCACTCTGCAGCATAAAGGGCCCATAAGAAGGTCAGAAGTAGCCCTCAGAGAATATCTCGCCCCAGCATAAGGGAGTTCCACAGCTGGCATAGAACTGGCAGCCTGGCTCCTAGCTCTGTGGGGGTTACCCAGGGTTTTCAGAACCCAGCGCAGGGGTAACTTAACTGTTTCTCTCCTGGCGGTGTCAGGAATAAATCAATGGGGACACAGCTCCACCATCTGATAAATGATTGATACAAACAAGAGTGCTTTGACCTAAAACCACTTTTTGATTAGGTCTAAAGCACACATCTAAATATATGTTCTTGCAATAGGTTCAGAGCATCCCAAAATGTTTATATTTACCCAAAGTCTGAGATGGTTTTGAGCGATCAGCAGCCAGGCTTCGGGGGCCCTCCTTCTGTCCAGCTGCTGGGGAGTTTAGGTGTCAGCTTCTTGGCTGAAGAAGCGCTTCCTCAGACTGCTCCCAAGTGTATTCTTTTGCTTAACCTTTTCTAGCCAACTTAAACAAAGCATGTGACACATATTGACTCCTAGTGGGTCACCATAGCAACCCCTAGGGGATCACCAATTCTCCTAATTTCAGCAAATTACTCATTATCTCATATCATCAAAGCATTTCTAGTATTTCTAGAACAATAGAACAACAATACAACTTATATGCCAGGGGCACTTAAAGCCAAGGTCAGCTGTCCAGTCATTCATGGTACATGAACTCTCTGTCCCATCCTCTCATTTTGAACTGTAATCATGCAGCTGTCCGACCTTGCCTCTCGGAGCCCAAGATTATTCCTACCTAGTTGTATCTGGTTTTCAGCTAACAGTGGCTGGACCCCAAAGTGTCCGACTGCAGTAATGTCAAGTTCTGGGGTTACCTAGAAGGAGGGAGGGACATGGTCAGAGTGTGTTGCACACCAGCTATTCTCCACTGCCTACAGCCCTGGAGGCTGCTATCATTCACTGTTGGGGCTGGGCGGGAGGCAGTACAGTCTCAGAATGCAGGAGACACAAGCTGAGTGTAAAGCCCCCTCACCCCTACACCTCCCCGTTCCTGTGCCAAGGCCGGGAATGGAACAGCTCAGCACAGCGGGCACTTTGCCCAGATGGAAGGGACAACATACCGTGTATGGCACGGGGAGATTCAGACCCTTGATGTTCAATTTGCAGATTGATGTCACCTGGCAATAAGCTTCTGAAGCAAAAAGATGCTGGGGAGCAGGCTCATGTTCTCCCTCCCTGCTCCCCGTCCACTTGCTCCCTTCCCCGGAGCACACAGACTCTTCTTTGTTGCCAGATAGAAGGGTTCAAAGTCAGCTGCTCAGGTAACACCAGCATGATGACTTGTGACAGAGGCATATTTCACACAGTTGTTCATGCAACTGGCACCAAAAGCCTCCAGGAGCTTGTAACGGGCACCTCAGGTTAGCAGTAAGGACTTGGGAGTTTCGTCAGCCCAAGAGAAGGGTGGGTCAGTGATATTCTCCAAGGCCATTGCTCTGCTCATTAACTATTCATTTCTGGCAGATTTCCAATCAAACAGGTGCAAAGACAACAGGAATGAATGAGACCCTCTCATCATGTAGAGCAGGAGAGATTTGTAGGACCACCACCCCCCGCTGCCTTTTCCCATTTGTGCCATTATCACTTCTCTCCTATTTAGCACAACTGCCAGGGCCCAGGGCCATAGTATATCAGCAAGTCCTGGGAGAGGAGGCCTGCCTTACAGCAGTTGTGCTCAGTGGGGAAGAGCACTTATCCCAGAATAAGCCTATGTCTACACTACGCAGCTTTTAGTGACACTGCCATGCCACTAAAAGATGTGCAGTGTAGCTGCTGTTTGTTGGCAGGAGAGAGCCCTCCTGCCAACAAAAAACTTCCACCCCAAATGAGCAGCATTAGCGTTGTCCATAGGAGAGAGCTCCTGCCGACAAAGTGCTGTTCACAGCAGTGCATGTCATGAACAAAACTTTTGTCTTTCGGGGGTGTGTGCGTGTTTTTTTAACTCCTTTGAACGACAAAAGTTTTGTCTTTCACTTGCCAGTGTAGACAAAGCCTTAGATCAGGGGTCGGCAACCTTTCAGAAGTGCTGTGCCGAGTCTTCATTTATTCACTCTAATTTAAGGTTTTGCGTGCCAGTAATACATTTTAATGTTTTTAGAAGGTCTCTTTCTTTATGTCTATAATATATAACTAAACTATTGTTGTATGTAAAGTAAATAAAGTTTTTAAAATGTTTAAGAAGCTTCATTTAAAATTAAATTAAAATGCAGAGCCCCCCAGACCGGTGGCCAGGACCCAGGCAGTCTGAGTGCCACTGAAAACCATCTCGTGTGCTGCCTTCGGCACACATGCCATAGGTTGCCTACTCCTGCCTTAGATGGAGCAACAGAATTTCATCTTCCTCTTCCAGGCTAGGATAAATTTTAGGTCAAAATCTCTCACCACACTTTACGCGGCAGAAGTGCTCTGCAATCAGGAGTATTTCAGTGAGCAGGAGAGAATGAACCTTATACAGTGGTTAGAAGAAGGGGACTATGCATCAGGGCTTCTGGTTTCTGTTCATGGTTTTGCCACTGCTTTACTATGAAAGGGCCAGTCAATTAATGCATCTGTGGCTCACAGGGATGCTAATTAATATACTTTGAGATCATTGGATGAAAGGTGGCATAAAAAATAAAAGTGAACATAGATTTTTAAACAGCTACCGCAGAGCACTCCAGAGGTGTCTGCACTTCACTGATGGATGTAAAGATTCATATACTTATACACACAGTGAAGTCTCACCTAAATGACTACTCCCAGGACTGGCAAAAATTGGTGGCATAATGGAGGTGGTTTTCTTATAAAACGTGAGTGGAGCTGTATTCAACACAACTGGGGATACAAAAGATTTGATAGTTTGTACAATCAGTGAGTAGAGTTCCCAAACCACTTGGCTATCCATCTTAATGAAAGGCATTATCTACATGTAAGATCATTAATTAAATAATCATTATTTCTCTGTGCCTCTTTGCAGCTCCTGATAATTTTCTCTGTCACTGAGGTATGTGTATTTAAATAAACAATAGTCGTACTGTTATAGACATCATCATCTCTTAACAGATATTAGCCAGCTCTCTCATTTATAAGTGCAGGAATGTTTCCTTGAACAATTTGCTGTACTATAGATCAGTATCTGCTGTGATTCAGTGGCAAAACAGCCCCTAAACTATGGGAAATGAAGCCAGTGAATTCTGTTAGCTCTTTCTGAGCCTGTGCAAAGCAATCAGACTAAGTGCCTTATTTTCTGGGATGTCTTTGTTGCTGTTACCATGTCAAACGTACCTTACCAAGGAGAGTGGGCTGGACTTGACATTCTGTCTATCCAGAACTGAGCTGCCTAACCGGAAGAAGTAATTTCACATTTTACAGAGCATTACTGGGGTAAATGCCTCTGAATCTTAGACTCAGATTTCTGTGGTCTCAGGAATATGGAAGTTATTCCACAGCAGCAGCATTTAGAAATGATGGTGCTGAGATTGCTCCATAATCAGAACCATTAAAATGTTTGGTTTTATGATGTACAGTAAAAAAAAGAAAGATAACACCCAAGAGACTTATGTCCAAATAAAACAAGTCCTCAATGGAAAAAAAGCATCATTTTCTGGTCCCTGTAAAATTAATGCTAGTGTCCTTCTGAATGAAAAAAACCCTCTCTCCCCACTCTAGCCAGCCATGGAAATTCTGCCTTTTTGTGGAATCTGTATAATCTCTAGTCGCTTCTTTACCATTTTGGCAAAATGTACCAGTTAAAACAGTTCTTCCTTTCCTATCACTTTTCAAATCTCAAATTCCCCAGAGTGACCTAATGATCAAAACCTATTTCCCATTCCTTCTCCGGGTTTTGAGGCTGATATGTGAACTTGATAGCAAGTTTTGGAGCTGTGGGAATTCGATTGGCCTTTGTGGTTAATCTCATTATAATTAACAAGGCAGTTAACAAATGTGATCTGGGAATGTTGATATTAGCACACACACACTCCAGGGCCTGACACTGCTGCCATTTACACCAGTGTAAATCAGGAGTAACTCTGCTGATTTGAACCACTGGACTGGCATCAAGTGGAGTGAGGCCCACCGAGTATATGTTTACAATGTCATTACTTTGCGTATGTAGAAGAAGAAGAGGAAAAGTACTTTCCACAAGTTTGCGGTGTTGTGAGAATTCCAGATGAAGGAGCAAAGGGGAGCCCCAAAGGCCAAACAAATAATAACCTAAATATATAAAGGCCCCAGCTCAACAGAACATTTAAGCAGGTGTTTAAAATCCATCTCTTTTCATTTCTGTGTGTTCAGTTGTGTACCGTATATGGTATAACTTCAGTTATCTGAACTCCCTTTATCCAACAATCTGAGTTGTCCAAATCCACAGTGTGTCCCTCCATGTATCTTGTGTTATTGAATAGCACTTCCATTTATCCAACCGCCTAGTTACCCAAAACTTTCAGATGTCTCCCCAGGCATTTGGATAAATGGGAGCGTACATGCTTTATACACGCATGCACTGTGTAGGCTAGCCAGCCCCTTCTCTGGACATGCCTGGACTTCCCATCTTGTCCTGACTCCCCTTTTCCCCCCTTTGAATCCCTCCTATAATCGCCACTCTCCTGGAAGGCCGGTACAGCCTCACCTTCCCTGCCACATAGCGTTAACATAGGGATCAGTGAGAAAGAGAGAGTGCAAGAATAATTGATACTTGTAGAAAAATCATGGCACTGACACACATTGCTCAGTCACTGGCTTTTGTTACGTCCCTTCTTTCCCCCTGTTTCATCTCTTTGGAATGTGAGCTTGTGATGGGGCACCTGCCCCACACTGGGCTCTAAGGGGTTAATAGACCCCCTAGGGAAGGCTGTGCAGGAGGCAGCCAACCAGAGAAGGGCTTAAGGGAGCAGCCAATCAGGGCCAAGCAGGCCCATATGAAACGGGAGCTGCACGGGGGGGGGAAGAGGGCAGTTCTCTGCTGAAAGCCCAGGGAGGAAGGTCTATGTCTCTGGAGGGCTGAGAGAGCTGCCAGCGTCCTGGACAGAGCAGTGCTGCTAGCAGTGACCAGCGGAGTAAGAGACAGCTCCTGGCTGGCTGCTGGGGTTTGCAGGCTGAGGCCCTGGGGCAAGGGCAAAGAGGATGCTGGGGCCACAAGGAAGGGCCAGACCCTACACTGCAGTCGCTGCTAAGGGAAGTGGCTAAACAGCAGACTGCATGTCCCCCTGAAACCAGGAGCACAGTGTGTGGCACAGCCTGAGGGCTGTGTCACTGAAGAGGACACCACAGTCCTTGGAGAAACGTGGGTCCTAGAGCAGGAGTGATGGTGGCGGGCATCACCCAAAGAGGGCGCACTAACACACAGAGCTAATTCCCAAGAAAGCCATCAGGAGGCGCCAGAGTGGTGAGCGCACCCGGTTACAGAGCTCTTCGCACCAGGGACTCAGGCCCCAGTCTTACATGGAGCTCCATGTGGATGCAGAGGGTTGCCGAGGCAGAGCCACTTGCAGGGTTGAGGTTTAAACCTGGGATTGTCCAAGGAGCCTACGTGCCCAATTCCCACTGAATGTCACTGGGATTTGGATGCCAAAATCCTTTAAAATCTCAGCCTAAGTCTCTGGTTGTGTCAGGGCACTGCCTGGAACGTGGTAGGTGTTTTACAAATCATAATAGTCCAGTTCTCTATGGGGCTGGTTTCCAGAGCACCCACAACTCCAGTTAAAAATCAGTGGGAACTGCTGGTGTGCCACTTCCCTGAAAATTAGGCCCAGACCTATCCATCCAGCTCTCTGCATTTGTTTCGCTGTTCATTTCAATGGGAGCAGGATCAGACCCGAGCGAGGAGACGGAGGAGGAAAATGACACAGGCACAGTAGCTCTGCTTTCTGAAGAAGCCAGACAAGGACACCAATGGGCTCTGAACACATTCATGCTGCTTGTAAGTGTGAAATACAGCTGGGATATTTTCTCAATTAAAAAGTCAGTGAAAAAAACTTAATTTTCTGTTTAATTTTTCATTGAAATATTTATTCTGTTTCACAGCAGCTGGAGACTCGGCTGCATCTGGAGTTGGGGGGAGTTATGTAGAGAGGAGTGTAGCTTTTGCAGATGCCTGAAGCAGGCTCTGAGCCTGTATTTATGTCGGAAGCACCTGCTCCTTATTACGAAGAGACTTTCCCTCCTCTTATGGGCACTGCAGTTTTGCCCCCCTCACAAGTATGGATTTTATAACACTAAAGCCACAATCACAGCTTGGACCCTTGTGGGCAGCCTCAGCAAAGAGGCCAAGAACCAAATGGGCCACAGAGACTGAACACTGCTTTCCACTCCTCAAGGGGACCCTTTCAGCTCCAGGCTGAGCAGAGTAAAGCAGCTGGCATTGCCAGCACCCTGTGTTAATGGATAAAGACTCAGCTTCACGTCCTAGCACTGGGAGTGGGCACCATTCGCCATCTTCAAATTCACACTTAGCTTTCTTTGAAAATGGGTGAGTGAGAAATTCTGGGAACATTGGGGATTTGGATGATCAGGTAAATGGCTGAGGGGTGGCCATGGGTGGGCCTCCTTCCATCTAATTCTGGCTGCCAAAAATGGGTGCGCAAGGAATCCTGCTTCGTTCCAGGAGTCAAGGAAATGCCTGTGGCAGTTGGCAGTGACCAGGAGGGACAACAAGGCTGACAGCCACTCAGGTGTGTGTCATCTCTCCCTTTCTCATTCTGTTCTATTCAGGTTCTTGCACAGAATGCATCATCATGGTATCTGAGCCCCTTGTGTATCTCCCCCTGCAATTTCAGATGATGCAGGATCCAGCCCCAAGCACCAAAAATTCTGTTACACTTTTAAGGGAATGCTGTAGTTTCAAACCACAAATTAAATTTTTAATGCAGCTTCATAACTGTAGTACCCAAATGTAATGTAATATTGATAGGGGCTGTGCATCTAGCTAGCTGAGATTGCCCCAGAAAGCTGTTCAGAATGTTATGCAATATGTAGCTAAATTAATTATTTGTAATGAAAGGATCCATGTCCCTATAGCATCTCTGAGACCTAGCTAGCATGAAGAACCACCTTTTCATCCTCACTGGCTGGAAATGTCAGGCACAGAGAAGAAAACTGACTTTGGGTCCAGGAATAGTAAGAAAGAAGGGAGAAGACAGAGAAAGGGAGCGATTTGCAAAGAGAGACTGCAGCTAAATGCAGCAAATTTCAGAGCTCCAGTGTGAAATGTTTTCCTGCTGCCTGCTATGGTAAGGAACACTCCACCTTAAAAGCACAGAATGTCTTTTCTAATTATCACACAGTACCAATTTTCACATTGATCTAACAATGGATTGTGGATTTTAGAGAGTGGGGGGCAGGGGGAATCAGCTTTAAACAGAAACTGCCTAGCAAACTTAGCCATGGAGCAGCAATAGCTCATTCTGAGCTCATTTAGTGCTCCTTGTCCCATCCTATGCCTTAAAAAACTGTAAAAGGAACTCAGCTCTCCCTGTTTGTGGGACATGTCTAGCAAGAGGTACAGAGGGCATTACTCTGTAATCCTGGGTAAAGATACTTTCTCCATTGTGTTCTTACCCAGAATAACCCTCAGGTGCCAAGTTCCTCCCTAAAGCACATTTTTGGATGAGTTATAGACATATACAATCCAGGGGTCACAGAAACAGGGATCAGGGAATCTCTGCTCCCCCCTGGATCCTTAAAGATAGCACTAGCACAATCTACAGCTAAATTACTTATCAGCTGACTCCTCTTTGATGGACAGGCAAAAGGGGCAGGGATTTCTCACTAATTGAAGCCTAACCATTATGATTTCCCATCTCAAAGCTCCCTGTTCCCATAATGGATTGTGCTGTCCCCATTGCAGAGAGGAGAATTATCTGTGAAATTAACACTACCCCAGAGGAGGGTGCGTTATGTACAGCAGACTTCCTGAACAAGAGAGACTGTTCCGCAGCTCATTGCTCTCTGGGGCTCCAGCTTCCAGGATTAAAGAGATTTGTTCACTTTTTTTTAATCCTTTTTATATTTGTAATTCTGTTGTTCTCACCCAAGGTTAGCATTGGACAGATTGAGTATTTACATATATTACCACTTCCTCAGGAAGTGGGCTTTGGCAAAGGTTATTGTGAAGGCAGGAATCTCAGTCCCTAGAGGGAGCAGCTTGAATTGCTTTGAAATAATGTAATATCCTCCCTTCTAGCCACCCCTCACATGCACACAGTGTCCCTCTGGCTGATATTCAGCACCAAGTCATCTGGAGGGGTCCTAGCCAGTGGTGTCTGGCAGGCCTCAGTTACAAAGGCAAATCTGCTCTTTGGAGGTGGTGAGGGAATGTTTAAAAATAAAAGGAGCTTGCCCTGTACATCTACTAAATCCACAAAAGCAATAACAGACCCTGGTGCATGATGCAACTTTTCTGAAGAAGTTGGCAATGGGTGACAGGGGATGGATCAGTTCTTGATAATTGCCCTGTTCTGTTCATTCCCTCTGGGGCACCTGGCATTGGCCACTGTTGGCAGACAGGATACTGGGCTAGATGGACTTTTGGTCTGACCCAGTACGGCTGTTCTTATGTTCTTGGTTGCTTTCCTTAGCTTTTCATTGAAGTTACAGAACCTGATGGAATATAGCAAGGGATTCACTATGCCTTTATACCAAAGACCATGCCCTCTCCTCAACTGTGAAGAGAGCAATGCAGAAACCATTTGCTTGAGGAACAGTAACTATCATATATTTTCCCCCGTGCATGAGGTGAACCTCAAAACTTTGGATCTAACTCTCATATTAAATCTACAGGACTTTGCTTAGCTAGGAGGAAAGCACAGAGATAGATAAGAATGGTTTCTGAGAAGGAACCTTTAATGTTTCAGTCTATTGTAAGGAGACTCACAGGGGACAGCTGGAATTAATTAAACGCTTGCATCAGAACTTCTGTCAAACTGATTCACACTGTCACTCACACAAACTATGAAAGGCTCTCTTTGTACTCCACCTCCTGGAGAGATCTTACTAGGCCAGGACAGCAGCCTGCAATGGAAGGTAAAAGGAGGAAGGGGTTGGGAAGTTATGTAATACTCTTTCTCTGCAGTACAGTGTTCCCAGACTGGAAGTCCTTGCATCCCTTCACCCACTTCACTAATCAAAATTCAGTGGCTTCACTCCATTTAAATCAGTGGACTCTTACACCAGGGCAGACTTTGGCCCTGAATGTTCTGTTACTTAAAAAACTGACATGTGGCCAGACCACTGAGCTGGCTCAATGCATATAGGGAGGGGCTCTGGGCAAACAATAACTCAAATGTCATCAATGCGAACTACTACCAGCCATTTTCCTTTCCAGCACCCAGGACAGGACTCATTTGGAGAGTCAGAATGTGCACATTGAACCATATGGTCACCAGAGAGAAAACCCCACTTTTCTGCCCATAACAAAAAGAAACAAACCAACCAACCATGCAGAATGGCTGGAGGAAAGAGATGCAGATTATTTTATCTGTAGGCCTCTATGAATGTGTGAAGAAATGACAGTGACGGATGCATCATAAAAACATGATAGATAGGTAGATCTGAATTCATCCTAACACAGTCTGCTCTAATTTTCAGATACTCACCAGCTGGTATAAACTTTTATTAGTGAGTGGAGATGGGAAACAATAACACATCTAGATTAGACAAGGCAATATGTATCATGGACCATAAAGAAGCTTATTCTATCTTGCAGCAGCCTGTACCACTCTGAAAGCACCCCAGATGCTCTCATGCAAATCTCACAACTTCCATTCAAAGAAGAGCTCTGTGGGTTCCCATCTGAAGGGAAGGGTGGTGAGGAATGGATACAAACAGAAATGCCACATCCTCAGTTCTCAAGACTTGAATAACAGTCAGCCTTGACTGAAGTACTGAAGCTAAAAAGGCAGCAATTTCTCTGAGTAACCGTGGCTACCACGAACCCTCACCAAGGCCTTTCATTTTGTCATTTCATTTGTTTTCCCATTTCAATAAAAATTCTCTCTCACTCCACAACCAAGTTATGTGTCAACACCACTGTGCTACAAATGTGAGTCCTGTGTTCCTGAAACTGACAAAGCCAGATGCCCAGTCTAGACCAACTGTGCTTAGGGCAGGACTTGGGGGTGGGGGTGGGGGGTTGAGCTGGGGTCGCTAATCCACCTTCAGGCTCCCCTGATGGCGCCAGCTGGAGGCTGATTTAGTCTCTGGCACTAGAGCAGGAAGAGTCACCTAGGCAGGGGACTGATTGCTGATTGCCAGTGCCCAGTGTTTCCTGGTCACACCCTTCACTCACCCTGGCCCCCAGGAACACCCTTTTATGAATTATGATCATTACTATTAATGTTGGTTGATGGGAGGGCCCCGAACTTCAGTCAGGGATCAGACCCTCCCCCATATTGTGCTAGACACTCTGTACACAGGGGCAGGTGGCACAGAGCCAGCTTGCCAGCTGGGTACCCCCAGGGGTCCCTCTGCAGCGGGGGATCGCCAGCTGTGCATGGCCTGAGCCCACAGCAAAGGGCCCAGGTTCTGGCCCAGACTGTTCACACGGGTGGCGGAGTGGAGCGTTTCACTTGGCTCAGGCGCTCGGCTCGAGGGGGTCCCCTTCCTGGGAAAGCTCCTGCCTTCAGCAAGCCCCTGGCAGGCGTAAGCGCTGTTCCGGCGAGCCAGGCCAACAGGATGCGCCAGATTCTCCTCTTCCAGCCCCGGCACTCCATCCTGTGACCGCCCCTGGTCTAGCGCCCCGGGACTCCGAGCCTGGGAACGCCGCTCGCTTCCCGGTAGAGCTGGGCGCCTGGCCCGCCCCGGCCCCGCTCGGCTGAGCCCCTGGAGCGCTGGCAGGAGCCCAGCGGCAAAGCCAAGGCTCGGCCTTCGCGGCAACGCGGCCTCCGCGGGCCGGATTAACAACCCCTTTTCCCGGCAGGCTTCAATTTCCGCGGGCCCGGGGGTGGGCACCCCAAAGCCATGCCAGGGGCTGGCTTGCTGGAGAAGAGCCTGCGCTGAGCCCCGCACAGGAGCCCACGGCACCCCTCTCCTGGCTCCCCCCGCGTGCGTCCACACACCCCTGCGTGTACACCCCCCCACTCCTCCCGCGTGCATCCAACCCCCCCCCGCGTGTACACACCCACCACTACCCCCCGGCTCTGCACACTCTCCCTGCGTGCGTCCACACACACTCCCGGCTCCGCACGCACCCCTGTGTGTACAAACACACCCAGACCACTACCCCCCAACTCCGCACACTCCCCCCGCGTGCGTCCACACACACTCCTGCGTGTACACATACACGCCCACACCACTACCCTACCCCCCAGCTCCGCACACTCCCCCCCGCGTGCGTCCACACACACCCCTGCGTGTACACACACCCCCCCACATCACTACCCCTGGCTCCGCACACTCCCCCCGCGTGCGTCCACACACACCCCTGCGTGTACACACACACGCCCACATCACTACCCCTGGCTCCGCACACTCCCCCGGCGTGCGTCCACACACACCCCTGCGTGTACACACACACGCCCACACCACTACCCTACCCCCCAGCTCCGCACCCTTCCCCCGCGTGCGTCCACACACACCCCTGCGTGTACACAAACACACACACACTTCCCCCTGCGTGCGCACACACACCACTACCCCCGCGCGCATGCTGGTTACCCCCCCTCCAGTGACCCCTCCCCTTCCAGGCACTGTCCCATGGAGCGCGTGTCTGTGCGAGAGTTCTGCCGCAGAGGGAGGGGGGAGCCCCGCCAGCTCCAGCGGGCAGGACCCTCCCCCTCCCGGACTTCCTTCCCCAACGCGAGCCGCCAGCCAGGCAATTAAACCGGGATTCCACCCCGTCGTGACGTCAATGGCGGCGTAGCCCCGCCCGCGGGCTATAAAGCAGCCCGCTTACCGCAGTCGGCTCGGCAGTTTGCTGGACAGCTCCCGGGTGCTGAATACTAGGACGGGGCTCGGCGTGGGGGGAACTTGGCTCCAGCACCAGCCATGCCTGCGGGGGCCCCGTGCAGCCTTTTCTTCGCCTCTGTCCTCTTGCTGAGGGCATGCGCCCAGAGCTTCGGCCAGACGCGCTTCATCTGCACCTCGGTGCCGGTGGATATGGACATGTGCACCTCCTCCCTGCCGAGCAGCGGCACGGCAGAGGAGCTGCAGACCACCGTCCTGCAGCTCCGGGAGACTGTGCTCCAGCAGAAGGAGACCATCATGAGCCACAAAGAGACCATCAGGGAGCTGACCACCAAGCTGGGCAGGTGTGAAAGCCAGAGCCTGCCGGAGACTGGCCCCAGCGAGTCCAAAACGGGCGGGGGATCCAGCCGCAAACAGCCCAGCTCGTCCAAAAACACCATGGGGGATCTGTCTCGGGCGCCAGCTGCGGAGACCTTGAGCCAACTTGGGCAAACTTTGCAGTCACTCAAGACGAGACTAGAAAACTTAGAGGTACCCGTATTTTCTGTTCTTTCCTAGAGCTAGACAGAGGGGGACGGGACGATCCTATTTCTGACTCTACCCGGTGCACATCTTAGCCCCAGGGTAACCTGTAATGGTGCGGCGTTGTCCCGTCTGCGGGGCAAATGCAGCAAGGTGGAGCGCAGCCCAAAACGTGGCTCCGGCTCCGGTGTTCGCTTTAGTTTAATTAAGCTAGGTCGCTTGTTTGGTAAGAGCTAAATGAGTTTAACTCTCAGCTGGTGAGCGCCGGAGCGTGTCCCGGGTAAATACCTCTCGGGGTTAATGTGGCTTGTAACAATCCACTTATTCTCTTTGCTCCCCGCAGCAGTTTAGTAGGATCAATTCCTCAGGCCAGACCAACCACCTGCGGGACGTGCTTCAGAATAAAATAGACGATTTAGAGAAGCAAGTTCTGTCCAGAGTGAACAGCCTGGAGGAAGGAAAGTTAACGAAGAACGAGTCGGAGGAACGAAGCAAAATAGAGAGCACGCTCACTTCCCTGCACCAGCGAATCAGTGACCTGGAGAAAGGTAACGGGTCGGGCTGCAGCTGGCCCGGCGGGTTTTAAACGCACCGTTCCCAACCCAAACCCTAGCGAGGGCGAGATAAAAACATCACCCCCCCAACGAGCCGCGGGATTGAAGTTCTTCTCTCCAAGCAGGGGCCCTGTTTTAAACCCCGAGTCTGGTTTCTTGTCCCTTGGCGAGACCTGGCGGCTGGGGGCGCGGGGCGAAGGGGCCTGCTTAGCTCACCAGCTATCCGGGAAGCGCTCTAACCCCGCCGTGTTGTGTCCTGGCCCCTGCACATCTGCCCACGAGAAAACCCACAACTGGCCCATTAGAAACCATTGCGCTTTGGACGCGTCTGGGTCCCGCGCCTCTGCGGGGCTCTCGTTTAGGTGAGCTGGGGCGGGTGCTCTGCGCCCTCCTGCCTCCCAACCTCCAGCGAGCGGCGGGATTACCAGTGCCGGCTCGTTGCGCCTTGGGGCCCTGCCTGGGCGGTTGATTGGGGCAGGTCCCCCGGCTTTCCGGCGGAGATGGAAGCAGGCTGCGGGGGGGACCCCAGCTCCCCAAGCGCAGTGCAATGGCCCGGGCTGAGCGCAGCAGCGGGCTGGCGGGGTTGGGACGGTGCCATCTTAAGGCTTGTTACATAACGGGGGGAGGGAGGAGGATGCGGGGGTGGGAGGAAAGGAAGGGCTCCCGGGCAGCCCCTGGCGTCGCTAGCCTTGGTCCTGAGAAGGGGCGGCCCGGCCGAGCTGTCTCTCCGCCGGGTGAGCAACCCCGCGCTCTCCCCGGGCAGGGCAGAAAGAGAGCCGGCCGGCCGACAAGTTCCAGCTGACCTTCCCGCTGCGGACCAACTACATGTACGCCAAGGTGAAGAGGAGCCTGCCCGAGATGTACGCCTTCTCCGTGGGCATGTGGATCAAGTCCAGCGCCTCGCCCGGCGTGGGGACGCCCTTCTCGTACGCGGTGCCGGGCCAGGCCAACGAGCTGGTGCTCATCGAGTGGGGCAACAACCCCATGGAGATCCTCATTAACGACAAGGTAGGCTGGGCCCCCTCAGAACCCCTGGCTCTCCGCTCTGCTCCCCGCGCGTGGGATCCCCGCCGCTCCCACGGGGATGGAGTGGCGTGTCTCACCCCACTCCCCGTGCACTGGGGACAGGGGCAGGGAGGGGGAGCCAGGCCCCAGGAGGCCCAGGACTGACAAACCCAAACGCTTGGCCCCTAGCTCGGATAAGACCCGCCCTGCGCCGGAGATTGGGGCTAGTGCAGCCGGTGAAGTCCGGGTCCCTGTCCGAGTTCGCAGAATGGGCCCGATCCTGCGCCACTTCAGCTCCCTGGCAGCTTCGCCACTGACCTCACTGGGAGCAGGGGCAGGGCCCGGCGGCCCCCTCTCCGGGCCGTGGAGCTCCCTGAGTCGCAGCGGACTCGGCTCCGAGATGGGGAAGGCTCGGGCTGATCTAGGGACCTCTCTGACTCGGCGGCCCCGGGGCTGCAGTAACCCCCGTCGCTGTCTCCCGCCTCCGCCCCACCCCTCACAGGTCGCTAAGCTCCCGTTCGTCATTAACGATGGGAAGTGGCACCATATCTGCATCACCTGGACCACGCGGGACGGCGTGTGGGAGGCCTACCAGGACGGCGCGCAGGGGGGCCACGGAGAGAACCTGGCTCCCTACCACCCCATCAAACCGCAGGGGGTCCTGGTCCTGGGCCAGGAGCAGGTAAGGTGCCGCCAGCGCAGGCAGCAGGGGCCGGCGCACAGCCCCGGGGTCCAGAAAGCCGGGGCTGCAGGGGAGGGGGCCTCAGGTCAGGGCTGGGAGAGGGGGAGTGACCCGAGGGCGAGGGAGAGGAGGGGGATTGTGTGTGTCTCTCTCTCTCTCTCTCTCACCCACGCACACCCCTAGCACTGGCAGAGGGGAGAACATCTCTCTCAAGCACAATCTTTCAGAAGGGCTGGGACTAGGGGTGCTGGGGCAGCTGCTGCACCCCCTGGCTTGAAGTGGGTTCCATCCCATCCAGGGTTTTCAGTTTGGTACAATGGCTCTCAGCCCCCACTCTACAAATGGTTCCTACAGTCACACACACACACCCTGGCACGCTCACTGCCTGCGGCACGCACAGCCCCCGGCCTCCTGGCTGCCGGACGCCCTGGCAGACTTTGCGGTGGGTGGGGGGCAGTGGCTTCTCCCCCCCCCCCCCCCCCGCGAAGGCTGCGGGGACAGTGCGGCGCAGCGGTTGCAGAAGGGGGCTCGAGGGAGGCGGCTGGTTTTCCCTTAGCGGTGGAGGGGAACTTGACTTGACAGGGGTTCGCGCTGATCCCCGGGCCTTGGGAGAGCCAGGCTGCCCCGCGCCGGTTCCCCAGCTGCGCTCCCCGAGCGGGACTTGTCACCCGCTGGGCACAGGAGCCAAGAGGCGACTCGGGCCCTGGTTCCAGGGGACTCCGAGCCAAGCGCTGGCGGGCAGCAGGGGCGCGAACCGCCCTGGCCCCTGTGACCCGCTGTTGAATTTCTCCAAGGACACCCTGGGCGGGGGGTTCGACGCCACCCAAGCGTTCGTGGGCGAACTGGCCCATTTCAACATCTGGGACCGGAAGCTCAGCCCCGGGGAGATCTACAACCTGGCCACGTGCAACACCAAAGCCCCCGCCGGCAACGTCATCGCCTGGTCCCAGACCAACATCGACATCTACGGGGGGGCCACCAAGTGGACTTTCGAAGCTTGTCGCCAGCTCAACTAGCGGCTGGAGCGCGCCCCCCCCCCGCAAGGAATCAAGGACTCAAGTCTGTCCCCCTCCCCCGCCCGTCTGTGCAAAGGCAAACCCAGCAAAGCCCCAGGCCCCGGCCTTGCCCGCCAAGCGGGGCGCGCTCCCGTCGGGGGCCGGCCCCGGGCAGCCCCGAGCTGCGCCACCCACAAGTAGGTGAGAGGGGTGGTTCGTTCTTCTTCGCTCTGTCTCTGGAGCGCGGCGTCCGCGCTCCCCGCTCCCCGACCCGGCTCATTTCTGTCTGCCAACTTCTTTTGAAGCCTGCGTGCCTTGGGCTGGTGCAGCGCCTCAGCGCATCTCTTCATCTGCATCCTGGGTAAGGAGAGCGCTGCTCCTGCTCCTGCTGCTGCTCCCGCTCCCCTCCCCCGCGGCTCGTCCCCTCGTAGCCAAGCAGGGGGGCGCGTCTGCACCCCGAGAAGGGGGGGCGCTGAGTTCTCGCTCCATGCCTACCCGCACGCCCCACCCCTGAGCACCGTGGCAGTGGGGCAGAGCAGGGGGCAGCCTCGACTTGCTTCGGGCCAGGGGGTGTGGGGCTGATGCAGGAGCATCCGGTCCCCGGTTACTTTCGGGGGCGGGGGGAGGCTCCTTCCGTCTTTCAGTACCCGGGCGCGACTCCTGTTCACGTGGACTGTCTGTGCAGGAGCATGGAAGGAGGAAGACGCCCCACCCCCACCTCCCCTCCTTCCCCTATTGGGCTTGGAAGCGGAGCCGCAAACCCGGGCAGCGCTGACACCCTCGTCCCTCGCGGGGTAGCGGGACCTGCTTCCAAACCCCTCCGAGTCCCCAGGCTCCTTCCTTCTCCAGCCTGCCACCTCACTTCAACGTTTGATCAGCAGGGGCGTTTCTTGGCCAGGAACAGCCCTGCCCCTGTGGCCTAGGAACTGGGGGTTCGGGGCCCGGAGACCCCCTAGGAGCCATGTGGGATCCTGCTCCGGCTCTGACTTGCTGAAGCCAACGTACCCTCGGAGCCCTGCTGGGTCGCTGGCCAGTGATTTACCGTCAGCTCAGCTCAGGCCTCTTCCTCGGCCGCAAAGCGCCCATCCGCAGGAGCCAGAGACTCGGAGGCTACAGGGAGCTGCAGGGGTGGGGGCAAAGCAGGGGATTTGAATCCTCTGGCCACAGCAGGGGCCCGAGTGCGGGTCAGGCGCTTGCAGGTGCCCGGCCTATAGTCAAGCACTTCCCGAGCCGCGTCTGGCGTTCGGCAGCCGCCCCTCTCCAGCCGGGGGATACGGGTTAGCTCTGGCCTGGCTCTGAGCCCAGCGGCTCCTGTCCCACGTTTACCGGGGCGAGTTACAAAGGATGGGCTGTTTATGGAGCCTTGTACGGGGCCATCCCCACCCCCCAGCTTTGCGGCACCCCTGGATTCCCGCAGAGGCAGCGGGGGAGGGGAGGCGGGCTTTGACATTCCCGTGGGTGCTTCGTCTCGGTTCCCTGGCCTGCTTGCAGGGGCTGCAGGGGGGGCGGGTTGCCCGAGCGATGTTCATGCCATAGAATGTCCCAATTCCCAGCAGGAAGGTGGCTGGGGAGCAGCGTTATCCCTCCCCCTCCAGCTAAACTGCTCCGGGCTTTAGTCTTCAAAACACGTTCAGGTCCCGCTGGCCTTCAACCCAGCAGCCCCGCGACTTCTGGGAACTGTCCCTTCAGCACAGGGGGGGGGTCCCGGAGCTGTCCCTTCAGCACCCCCGGAGCTGTCCCTTCAGCACCACGTCCCCCCCAACTGTCCCTTCAGCACAGGGCGGGGGACCCGGAGCTGTTTCTTCAGCACCACGGCCCCCCCAACTGTCTCTTCAGCACAGGGCGGGGGGGCCCGGAGCTGTCCCTTTAGCACCACGCCCCCCCAACTGTCTCTTCAGCACAGGGCGGGGGGGCCCGGAGCTGTCCCTTTAGCACCACGCCCCCCCAACTGTCCCTTCAGCACAGGGCGGGGGGGCCCGGAGCTGTCCCTTTAGCACCACGCCCCCCCCAACTGTCCCTTCAGCACAGGGCGGGGGGGCCCGGAGCTGTCCCTTCAGCACCACGCCCCCCCAACTGTCCCTTCAGCACAGGGCGGGGGGCTGTGGAGCGGTCCCTTCATCGCAGAGCAGGGGGCCCTGGAGCTGTCCCTTCAGCACCACGCCCCCCCCAGCTGTCCCTTCAGCACCATGGCGCCCCTCCCCCACGGAACTGTCCATCCAGCGTCAGGCTACCCCGCACCCACGCTCCGGGGAGCTCCGGGCCTGGAGTCACCTGGCCCTTTCCCTCCTTGGGGGCCCCTAATGCCCGAACACTTTAAAGAACGGAGAGAGGACGAAGCTCCTCCATCAAGTCCGTTCCTCCCTACCCCTGCTGCTCCCTGATGCACTGACTGAACCACGCCTCTCTCAGGTAACGTCGTTTTATAAAATACGAAGCACTGCAGAAGCAGTGTCTGTTTTGCCTAGCTACACAGGCACCCTACGTGTGACAGCTGTCAAATAGCTTTTACTGTCCCCTGAAAGTTTAGCTACCCTCAATCGTCAGCCTTTCTGCTTTTGATAACACAGGATAATATTTCTCTTACTGTACAAGGAAGTTTATTACCAATAAAAGGTATTTTTATGACGGAGAAAAAAATAAAAGGATATAAAATTAACTGAGCGTCCCTGAAAAATACTTTAAGACTCTACAGTGTCGGTGGGTGATAAAGAGAAGCTTATTTTGAAATAATAGATATATTCTGTATGGTTTCCCTTTAGAACTCTTGGTCTGCAGGAGACCAGCGCCTAGCCCGCTTCTGAACCCCATCTTCGGTGGTAGGGTTGGGTGAGGCAGAGAGAATTCACACGAGGCTGAACCAGCCTTTATGACAAACTCCAAAGATGTGGCAAATAAATATGCAAGGTGGAGGGACATGGAATATGCAGTTCAAGGTTGATGCTGCTTTCCAGGGCTGATCCTACTCAAGCCAGGAGAGAGCTGGTCACATGACCAGCTGTTTTAAAACACAGCATTGAGATGCAGAGAAATCACCATCCACAAAACAAATCAAGTTACCTTGATACCAAAACGTGGACCAGGGCAGCATATTTTAACTGTGCTCTTAAAAAAACCCCAACATTGTAAGTTCAGTTTGTTGAGCTAGTAACTGGAAACTGGTGGCTCCAGCTATCAGCAGCTTAAGCACAATTTGCTGCTGGAAAAACTAATAATTGGAAAAAATAAACCCACAGTCCTAATTGCATCTGATTTGCCAAAAAGAATGATATTATGTATATACTGTACAGAATGGTAGAAAATAAATATCTGAATTTGTCATTATTTTGCTAACCAAAGCTGTACATTTTCCCTATGACTTGCTATCAGTCTTTTTGGGTTCTGAATGGGTTATTAATATATCACACAGCCACAATCCACATCAGCAGGTCTGGAAATGCACTGTTTCTACTTGTATTCATGCTTTTTTCATTTTATTGCTGAAATTTACATGAATTGTTGAGTTTATTTTTACACAATAAAGAGTGAAGAAAGCCACTGGCCTCTCTTTCCCATGTTCTGTGAACTGTCCTGACTAGCCACCTGACAGGTCTCTTACTGGGATGATGGGCAGGGCTGGGCAGAGCTTGCTTGTTATTTTAGAGGAATTTCTGTCCAAGGCTCCTTGAAGCCTAAGCTAACTTGAGATTTAGACTCCCTCCCTGATGCCAGGTCTGTCCACTGAGATCATCTAGTACAGGCCACATTTGACCTTTTCTTGTACCTTAGCTTTCACAAGTGGTTCAACACCTAGTGCAATGCATCAGTTAGCCCCAGGCACCAAGTCACCTGAGTGTGGGTAAAGCGGCTGGAGAAAACAGTGGGGTGGGTGTCACTTACAAACTTTTGTTAGAATTGAATCTGAAGAAGCCCAGTCACCAAAAAAGACAACCATCGTATAAGATACAGAGCGTTCGCAGGAAAAGTCCCTTTGCATCTTCTACCATTAGTTCATGACGCTACATGTATGTTTTTTACAGCGAGGTGTATAAATGATATGTTCCTATATTTATATGCCTATAACATTGGATTTGTGTGTTACCATTCATGCTAAAGCTATCATAAGGCCTTTCATGCTAAGGAGGCAGATATTGGTAATGCATTCCTGATTTTTTAAAAAAGGCTTCAGAGGCATCCTCGCAGTTACAGACCAGTAACCCTAACTTCAATACCAGACAAATCGATTGAAATTATGATAAAGAACAGAATTATCAGACAGACAGACAGACAGACATGATGCATTGAGGAAGAGTCAATGCAGCTTTTGTAAAAGGAAAAAAAAATCACACCCCACCAGTCTATTAGAATTCTTTAGGTGAGTCAACAAGCAGGTGGACAAAGGTGATCCAGATGATACAGAATAGTTGGCCTTTCAGAAGCCCTTGACACCAAACATTCTTAGCAAACTAGTAGGATAAGAGGGAAAGTCCTCTCATGGATCAGTAACTAGTTAAAAGATGGGAAACAAAAGGTAGGAATAAATGGTCAGTTTTCAGAATGGAGAGATATAAATAGCAGGGACTCCCAAGGATCTATATTGGGACCAGTGCTGTTCCCCATATTCATAAATGATCTGGAAAAAAGGGAGTAATCAGTGAGGTGGCAAAGTCTGAAGATGATACAAAATTACTCAAGATACCTAAGTCCAAAGCTGACTGCAAAGAGTTACAAAGAGATCTCACTAAACTTGGTGACGAGGCAACAAAATGGCAGATGAAATTCTATGTTGATAAGTGCAAAGTAATGCACTTGGGAAAATACATTCCCAAACTATACAAATGGCGGGATCTAAATTATCGTTTATCACTTAAGAAAGATATCTTAGAGTCATTATGAGCAGATGTTTTCAAAGAACTATCCAATGTGCAGCACCAGTCAAAAAAGCCAAAAGAATGTTGGTAACCATTAGGAAGGAGATAGCTAGTAAGACAGAAAATATCATAATGCCATTACATAAATCTCTGGCGTGCCCACACCTTAAATACAGCACACAGTTCTGGTTACCCCATCTCAAAAATGAATATTACAACTGTTCAGTTAGGTGCTGTGCATGGTTTGGCTGAACATCCACAATTTCTACAGGAGATGGGCCTCCTGTTGCTCTGCAGGAAGCTCTCTGGACGAGCGAGGAGTGGCAGCAGTGTAAGGGCGTCCCAGCCAGGGCAAAGGCACACGTGCCAAATCTGAATGTCCTAACAATCACCATCTCAGTGAGACAGGAACCAAAGAGGCAAAGGTGAGGGCATGAGCAAGGGCAAGGCAGGTCAGGGAGCAGGATACAGGGTCCCAGACTTTGGTAGCAAGATCATAGTCCCAGGTATTTCTGGTGCTGTGGAGCACCTGGGGCACTGCCCAGCTGCAGCCTGCTCCATCCCAGGTGGCAGGGCTCAGGGGAAGCTGTATCTACATCCACTTTACAGTCTCTGCTAAGGACATCCCTAAACATTTGGCTTCCATTTTCTTCATGTCCTTCTGCCTTCTGGTTGTCAGGGAAACTGCTTCCTTTGGAAGCGGCTGTCATCCACCCAGAGCATGTGAAACTGCCATAAAAGCCTTTTCTCCCCAGGAGGGTTTGGTACCTTAATCTGCCTTGTTCCTTCTGGGCTTGTTTCAAGTAAAAAAAAAAAAATCCTTGAAGAAGGGAGAGGGTGCCCCAAACTGGATTGCTGGCCTGATTTTGTTCTAGGGCAACCAGAGTATATGTCTAGCCTGAGGATTATTCTACGAGAGGCAATAAAGGCCTGAAGCATGTGCAGCCAGCCATGGCTGGAACAGACGCAGTCACGAGCATTTGGTACCCTTGGCAGAGAATGGGCAGCCCTAAGGCTCCTCCAGTGGCAAAGGTACAGTGATACAGCATATCAAACCCATGCCAGGGTAATTTGCCCAGCCCCCCAGGGACAGGCAGGAAGTGAGACACGTCCCTCAATAGTGACTTTTCCAGCTGATTAAAGAGACTGTGCAGATGGGTTGCCAGCAGAGTCCCATCCAAGACTCCTTGATCAGGAGGCTGGGGACTAACGTGGGCAAGAAGTTACAGCCGCGCAATGAGAGGGATCGAGGAAGGAAGCAGAGGAGAGAAAACACAGCCTGGGGCAGATGGATTCCCAGTCACCGTCTTTGCTAGTATCCTGCTTATTCTGGGCACATCCCGAGTTCCTCAGGTTCTCTCTAGATTTGGGAGGAATTTACATGAGCACCCTCAAAGCCCAGTGGAAGGACTTGGCATTGTACAGGGAGCCACGGTCACGTCAGGACATTGAGATCATACACACACTCCCCCCATTACGATAGACGAGTTAACGTTCTCCGGGGCTGCTCTGAGGTTGTAAAACAAAATGTACCCAGGAACTAAGAGCCATAGCAAACCTCAGCACCTTCCACTCCACCGGCAAGAGTCATTTCTCTGACCTTTCTTTCTCTAACACACACACACACACACACACACACACACACACACACACACACACACACACACACACACACACAGGAAAACCCCCCCTCCCCACCAAAAGAAGATACTCCACTCCCCAGGCTTCTCCCCCTTGGGGAGAGGAGGAGAGAACAAACACCCTTGGACACAGCTTTAGTCACATTGCTAATGCACTGCTTGCAGGTCTTCAGATACTACAACGAGGAGTGTGGTGTAAGAACACACACAGAACAGCATAGATAGATATCCCAGGATACCAACATCCTCTCCTCCAATGTCACGTGCCCAACAATTCAGTACTTGCCAATGTACATTTCATATGTTTTATAAAAATCTCTCTGCTCCAAGGACAGGCTGCTCAACCCCAGTATCAGTGGAAGTAGTTTACATCTTTGCAATGGAAATGCTATTGTTATTTAGCAGAATTCATGGCTGATTCTGTCCTGTGATTAGTCACTCATCTCCCCAAGACACTCCCTGGTTCTCAGAGCAAAGACTTTCCAAGGGAAACATCATATTAGTTGCACTCAAATATTTCAGTTGCTGGGGTATAAAGCTACTGTGCCCACCCTCGAGTCCAGAAAAGGAACACAATACCAGAAGCTGCAGGTTTATATGGCATTACAGTTTAAATAAAAAATATACACACTGAAAGGCACCTCTCACCAGCAGGGGGGAAATGCTGCTCTGATTAAAATGACCTTCTCCTGCCCCCCTAGAGTAGCAGGCAGCGCTGTGGCCAGTGTTAAAGGCTGTATGTGGAGGTAGGAGTGTAATAGAGAGGGTGGAGGATTGCAGGACAGGTCAGGGTCAAAGCAAATGGGTGCAGCTGAAGGTGGGAGGGAAGCCCTGGACCAGCAGGGGTTAAGCAGGGCAGGAGCAAGATGCATTGGCACAACTGCTGCAGGGTGCATGGCACCTGCTCACACCATGTCCAGTTCTCAAGCCTGCACTCTCACCCCCTTGCTTTCATAGCTATGGAAACTCACCTAGCACTGTAGATCCCTGATCTGGGTGGGGGCTATTGGGCCCTACCATTGTCTAGATATTAAATAATAACATCCCTGAAATAAAGGGGATGTTTCATTCCAGGTGCGAGGGCCCTTGGCTGACATCACAGGGTGTGAAGGATGATTTTTACCTCTGGCATCTTCTGCCCTGCCTATGGCTCTGCCGAGTTACCTGCGCCGGCCTCTAGAAAAGAGAATTTCTGACTCACTTCATAGAGAACACAAATGTGGAGCATGACGGGCATGATTTATGCAAATCAGCATGTAAATCAGGCTGGGAAAGCTTCAGCCGGACTGCAGCTGCACAATCAGTGCGGAGCAATAGCTCAAGAGAAACTGTTTAATGGAGGCTTTTGCCCACCACATGAAGATCTGCATAAGGAAAAGGCAAAGGACCAGCAGATATGGGCTACCTCCCAGTCCCCCAGCTGCTGGAGGCTGCAGAGACCTGAGCAGACTAATGGTCTGTAACCCAGCCCCTGTGCAGAGGGTTTGAGAGAAAGAACCAGGCTGCACTGGGCAGGTCAGACCATTCTCCTCCTACCCCATCTAGTTGCATTAAGGCTCCCTGTAACACAGAACTTGGCAGAAGCCTTTGAGTGGCATGCAGCGAGAAAGAGATGGTTTGTGTCCCGGCTTCTCTCTGTTCCTCTTGCACGCTTCTGCCCAGTTCCCATCTGCTTGGGCCTCCTTAACCTGCTGGGCTTCCTGCGTAGAGGGCTGTCCATGGAAGGGAAAGAACTTCCTGGTTACACCTTGGTGGCTGTGGAGCGTCCCCTCCCCTCCATTGAGAGAGGACACCCAGCTGCTTGTCTCCTGAATTTCTCAAGCCAGCCTCTGAATTCAGCTACAATAGGCACCTGCCATTCTCCATGAACACACTCAGCAGACACAGATGCCATCACGCCCTGCACAAGCGCTTTCT
This sequence comes from Chelonoidis abingdonii, assembly GCF_003597395.2. Lineage (NCBI taxonomy): Eukaryota > Metazoa > Chordata > Testudines > Testudinidae > Chelonoidis > Chelonoidis abingdonii. Next base: position 30,876,567 of record NC_133781.1, read on the forward strand.
CTGGCACCTAGGATCTCTCTGCTACCTTATGTGGCTAGTTGTCAGTGCACTAAATGGCCGCATGGAAGGAACCCAGCTGGAGATCCAATGGCCAGGAGTTCAGGGGGCAGAGGGGAAGCCAAGTCAGACAAGAATAGCCCTGAGGGACTTGTTTTTCAGAGATGCCCAAAGGCCGTGTGAGAAAGGACAGCAAGGTAAGTGACCCCACGGCTCCACAATTCTCAGCAGCCCTGCACACAGCCCTGTCACTGGACTGGAACCCCATCTTTTCTGGGCAGTTGTATCACTTTACCAGGCTGCACCAGCCAGTGCTCTCCACCTGCCAATCAGGTCGTGACCTTCGAGGTCATGTACACCAGTCAGAGTTAGGTGGGGATTGGAGTAGCCCCAGCACCAGGGAGGTGGACGCCAGAGGCACTTTGGTAGGCAAAGGGAGCGTCAGTCCCGATTCCCAGCCTATTGGTTGGAAGACACTGCAGCAGCCTTCAAGATTACTCTCGCCTCCAGGACACAGCCCTGCTTAAGTGATGCTGGGCTACTGCCAGGGCAAATAGCCGTTCCAGTGGGAAACAAACAAGGGAGGGTGTTACCCTGGCTGGTGCCTAGTGCATTGAATCCAGGGGCCCTTGAGAGCGAGGGAGCAGATGGAGAGCTCAGGCTGAGTGAGGACAGGACCTACGCCTTGGGGAGTGTTCTTAAGGACAGGGTCTGACTCAGATTTACAGCCCTGAGTTGCCGCCTTCTCGGTGACACAGTGAGGAAAAAAACCCACCACACACACATTCTGCCCTCCACGGTTGGCTGTATTGCTCAAGGGACATTCCCTCTCCCCCATGAGGTGGCTGTATATTTAGAGGGACATTCCTCAACCCCAACTCCCCACAGCTGGTTCTGCCAGTAGAGGGAAAGACTAGGAGACATTTTTATTATCCACATTTATGGCAAGATCCCCCAGAAGCCCGTAAAACAAGAGAGATGGATACTGGACCCACCATCCAGAGTCCCAGCTCCACAGCCCTGACAACCTGAAGCTGCTTTACCAGGCAGAAAACAAAGACCCAGGCTCCCGTCTGTCCCAGGGGTAGGAGCGTGTGTGTGTGTGTTGGAAGCTGAGTTCCACTCATTACTGGCGCTGTCTGGAACGCAGGTTTCTGAAATGCATCTCAGCATTAGTTGCAATGTTACTGCACCCGTGTGAGGTTCAGGATTCAAGACACAAGGGAGGTCAGGTCATGTGTTTTTAGGGGACCAGCGTCTGGCCGTGGAAAGGACAAATCTTCCGTCACAGAGCTCTTCCTGAGGCCATAGTACTGTTGTTGTTTATATAACACCAAAGGCATGCAAGATGCTTCCTAATGCACAGTTAGATTAATTGGTGTAATGTGAGCCATATGTCATAGAGCAGGGTGCTCAGAGCCTGTGGCGTGATGGGAGCTCTATTAAATACACATGCAACCCATGGTAGGGAGCCTGTGTGTGGCTGGCTAAATTTCTCCGGGGGCAGTTAGTGGTGTGAATAGGTTCTCGCGCGGTCTGGCACAGGGAGGGGTGGTTGTTGCAGAGAAAAGCAGGAGTGCTTTACTGTACCCATCTGCTGAGACGGCTTTGCCTTGATTTTGCCAAAGGTGAGTCACAGTGACGGGGGAGTTAAGTACCTTGTTCCCCTCAGCTCAGCTCCTAAATGACCTCCCCTGGCAGCCTGTGGTGCTGGCGTCATCCTTCCCAGCTCCAAAGCCAAATCCCCCAAGCACTGCAGGTTCCAGCAGATCTAAGGCAGCAGCTCTGCGGATGCCAACCTGTTTTGCCTGGAAACATACATGCCTGAGCTGTAACCAGCACCAAGCGTGCTTCTCAGAGTCCTCTGGCTCCCCCTTCTCAGCAATGAGCTAGGAGCTACAAACTCAGCGAGTGCCGGGCACTGTCAGCACCTCCACTTGCTGGGACTAAATGCCAGTGACGTGCCTGACGTCACCACAGGGCTCCCAACTCCCCTAAGGACTCCATCCAGGGACTAACTGCCAAGGTAGTGGGCACGGCAGAGGAGCAGGTGGGAGGGAGAGCTGGACGGGGGCCAGGGAGACAGGAGAACATCACTAATGGCAGAGAGAGAAAGAGCACACACATGTGCCCAGGGTCACTAAAAACAGGCCACTCTGGTTTCCCTGGTCAAGACATGCAGGGCCAGAGGCAGGGCAAGCTGGTGGAACCAGGCTGTAGCTGTGAGGAGCTGGAAGGTTTCTTTCCCCACCTGGAATCACAGGGCAAGAGTCTGGTGGCATGTGAGGCTTAGCTTCAGTTGGCACAGCAAAATGGGCCCTTGCCCTGCACCTTGGGCAGACATGGAGACAAGTGTGTAAAATGCTGTCGCGTGCTACACTCACCTTGCACAAGCTGCAGGGCAGAAAGCCTGGCACCAGTCTAAGATCATCCTGTCCTGAGTCAGCCTGCACAGAGAGGTATTTCAGCTGACCCATCCAAAGAGCATCCCTTCCCCCTCCTACCCGTCTAGGGTTAGAAAGGTGCCCATCACCCTGGCATCCAGCTGCCTTCTTCAAAGCCATATCTCAGCAGTGAGATTCAAGAGGATCTAGCCCCCAGGACAGGGTAGAACCCAAAGCCCTGGAGTGGCAGGTCTCTCTCCCAAGGAGCAGCGGCAGCTCGTTAACATGTGCCATGCAGAGAAAGTAGGTCAGTAGAAGCAACAGCGAGAGGAAGAGCCGGAGCCTCTCTCTGCTCTGAAAGCCCCAGTGCAGGTTTCTTCGGGGATTTTCTGGCAGGTGAATCACTGGAAACCATGTCCTTTTAGTGATACAGATTCTTCATTTTAATTAGGCTCTGGCTGCCCACAGGATGTATTCAAATATGCACTGGTCTCATCAAGTCTAAACAAGGGGTAGGCGGCTCTCGCAAGGCAGCCGAGTGCGGGGTGATTGAGTCCAGTACAACCATTGTCTGTCACTGCAGGAACGCTGACCGGCTCTCGCTTTCCACTAGCGCTGAACTGGGCTGCTCCCTCCTCCTTGGGTTGGACATGCCCTGCTTGCCCCCATGGTCCCTGCTTTCTAGATCTGGGCGCCTCCAGCTGGAATGGAAGGATGAGAGTCTCGGTCTCTTCCCAGCTTAGCCACATCTTGCCAACAGATGCTCCGTCTTCCAGCAAGAGAGAGGGACCAGGCAGCGAGGACGTTTGCCTCCAGGCTCTGAGTGCCCTATGGCCACTGGTACGAGACCAGGCTGGGCCCCCTCAGGAGTGGGCAGGTTTGTCTCTGGCTTGCCGGAAGCCTGCACGCAACGAGGCCTGGCTCTGAGCTGGATGGCGCTGACACCGGCCAGGAGTAATGCTAATCCAGCTAGGGATGCCAGCAGCGTGAGGCCCAGGGTCTGGGGAAGAGCCTCACTGGTGCAGTAGTGCTGCCACTGTCTGGAGCTCTTGCCAGGTCCTTGTAGTGGACTTCCCTGGGCAGGGTAGATCCCATTCATGCTGGGAATTGAATTAGGTTATTGACAGGCACCTCAGGCCAGATGCTAAAGCCAAGGAAATTCCTAGTGGGTGAATAACAGACAAAAGGCCCAGACTTGTTTTCCTACGTGAACGGGTCAGAAGTCACACTCTGTGCAGCTCTGGAGAAAAGCCACTTACCAGCAGCGTGAAGGCAGCCCTGCCCCCATGCAGGCCAGAGCAGAATAAGGGATGTGAGCTGTCAATTCTGTGCTGGAGGTCAGGGAGCACTGTTATCCTGCATTTGCACAGAGCAACTGAAATGTGGACCAGCATGTGCTCCACACTAACAGCTAGTTCCCTACTGAACAGAGAACAATCCCGGTTGGAGCATTACATTGCAGGACACAAACAAGCGTGCCAAGTGCCAACGCTTTTCCCAGGATGCATCTCCCGGGGCTGCTGGGAAGATGGGCATTCAGAGTGAATGGTCAGTTGGTAGCTTGGATGAGGGGGCAGGCAGGAAGAGGTGATGCCCCTTCTAACAGCAGAGGCTGTTCAGACCCGGTCTCTCCATTCTCCCAAGTTGTTGGTTGGGGTTCTCTCCTTGGCACATTTTTTCAGACTGTAGAGTTTTGCTCTGTACATCTGTGTTCACTGTGGCACAGGAAGGATGTACAAAGGAAATGCATGGGAATGGGGGAACCTTCCCCCTTACAAAATCCCCACCAGGCATAAGACGCTGTTTTTAGGGTTAAATCCAACAGAACTGGCCATCAACCACTCACCCCCAAATACAAGCCTGATCGATAAGAGTTACACTAGCTTTCTACCCATCAGCCCTCCTGTAAAGGAGCCGTTTCCCTCTCTCTGCCCATGGACTTTCCTCTGAGGGGCCAATACGAGTGAGAGAGACTCCCTTCTGCCAGGTACAAACCCCTGAGCAAAGCAGCAGCACTGAGAGACCCAAGCAACAAGGCCTGGCAGTTTGTTTCAACAGTAAATCCACATAACTGCCAAAAATGGTCAGGCCCATCCCCTGCCACCCCAGCCCAGTCTGAGGTTAGAGACAGAGCGCCAGGGTGTCACCCAGGAACGCCCAACGTCGCTGCTATTTCACCTTCAGACAAGGCATTCAGCTGAAATGTTTGAACACGGGGGGCTAAAGTTGGGCTCTGAAATCGATATTTCAGCAGCTCAGGAACAGGGACCCAAACCCTATTTGTTGTGATCTGATTTGGTGTGCTGTGGGAACGCCTTGGGGCCAGGGCCCATCGCACCACAGCTCATACAGACCTCACGAGAAACTGCAGGTGCCTGGTCTGTCTGGAAATTGTCAGCGGCCTAAATACAGATGTAGGAATGAAATTCAGCCCCACGGACTTTGAACATGTCCATCTAAGGTACTGGGGAACTGAGGAGTCCACTCCCACCAGCACACACCCAAGGAGAGAACTACCTGCCCACCACCGTCCCACTGAGCTCAGGATGGGAAGGGCCTTTGGAGAGGAGGGTGAGCAGGAGCTGGAGGAAGCACAACAGCAAGCAGATCGCGCGAGCGAGTGCAGCACTTCTCTGCAGGAGCCCAGCCTGAAAAGGCCACTGCCCAGGCTCCGTCAACAGGCCCATTACATCTCCTGGAGCTGGTGAAGGGGGTGGGACGGAAGCACAGCAAGATTCCTAATGACTGTGTGTAATGGTGTTAGGCCAAAGCAGTGCCGGCGCTCAGGTGCCCCAGGTGAGCTGTGCGAGCCAGAGGGGTGTGCAGGACTGACCAACATGGGGATATGTTATGGTGACGTGTGACTGTTACATATAGCACATTACTCAGCCGCACACACAGACGGGCCCCTGTATAACTGAACTGAAGGTGACATGGACAAGTGACCAGCGCTTTTCTGACTCTCCTGTACTGGGCCAGCATTCATCTATCACATCACCAATACGTATTAACCCCATCGTACAGCTATCAATTCGTATCAAGCACATAAGAGTAACATAATAGCAGTTAGGTAGCCTAAATTGGCCGATGCTTTTAAGATAACCCTGCTCACTAAAGCTAAGTATTGCATAACCCTTTGTATTCACTTAAGTAAGTTTTGGCTTGAGCAAACAAGGAAGCTGTCAAGATCAGGACAGACGAGTGCTTTACCATAGCAACAGAGGGGGAGATATTCTCCCAGGCCTGTACTACAATGTCCCAAAGGAAGAGGACAAGACATATGGCTGTTTGACCCTAGTACAGACCTATGAGGTGCTGTCACTCCCCTTGGTACTTGGAATGCACGAGAGATGGGGACAACCAAGGAGAAAGCTGATTGGTTAAGTCTAGTTTCAGAGGATGTCTGCAGTTCCTTTTATTGGCAAGCAGCTCCAGGCACCAGTGGAGGAAGCATGTGCTTGGGGTGGCACATGCTAAGGGGCGCATTCCGTCCATTCTTGGGGTAGCACGGTCCGAGCAGCTTTTATTTATTTTTATTTTTTGCTTGGGGCAGCAAAAATGGTAGAGCTGGCCCTGTAGAGTATCCAAAGATGGCTGTAGGGGTGTAAGGCTGGGCGCACACCTGCATAAGGTGAACGTAACAACGCTGCATGAGACAGCTTCCTGAAGACTGGGAACCTTTCCCTGTACTATGTTATTATTGGCTTATATCAATAACCCACATCAGTCAGGGTTATCTGGTCTCCTGAATATATTTCATAATGACCCAAAGGATGGTCAAGCACTAGATTGTACAATTTATCAGTTTTCACACACACCTGCCCCCCGCCCCCGATCCCTCTGACTCCAGTTCTGGCCACTCAGCACTTCTGAGAATCAGGCCCAGGTGAGTAAAGGAGCAGGACCAAGTGGCAGGACAGGCCCTGAAACAATACCTCCATTGAGATGGATAGGATCTGCCACCTGGCAATGCCCTTGCCACACCTTCAAGGGGGGTAGGCACAGGAGCTCTGTTAACCCCGGGAGGCCTGGGCAGAGGGGATTAAATAGCCAGCTGTAATAGCGGGAGGATGCTGCACTCAGCTGGCCCAGTTCTGTGCAGCATCCCTTTAGAATATGAAATAAATGAAGCATCTTCACATAAAAAGAAAAACGATCTTCCTAGCTCCTTCCCTGAATTGCTGGCTAGCGGCACAGCCACTAGGCCTTAACACACCCCACAAGTCTAGCTTCCCCAGAACAATGACTCAGTCCCAGGAACCAGGCTAACTCTTTGCAGAGCTTACTGTTTCTTTAAGGTTTTTAAGCATTGGCTGTTCCCAGTCTCCCCCTCATTCAAGCCTGGTTACTGTGCATCTCCCTTCCGGGTGATGAGTTTTAACGCACTCATGGAACAACGCTGAACGTTCAGATCTCTCCAGCTGTCGCTAGGCAGAGGCAGACAGGCCCCTGTGCTAGCGGAACACTTTAGTGGCCTCTCCTAGAAGAGCTCTGCATGGAGGTGGGCCCCCGCAGCCCCCAGTCTTTCCCTAGGCAGGCCAGGCCCATGCGGCTGTAATATGGAATCAGAGGCCATTTTGCAGGCTGGCAGGTGACAGGAGAGGGAGCTACATCTCCAGAGCCCCAATAACAAAGGCACTTACATTGTCAGGCTGTATTTACCTTTTAAACAAAGCTGGTGTCAGGGATACACAAAAGTTTTATCACTTCCTCTCCCATTAGCAGAGGGGGCCGATGGCGCCAGCCCCTGGACATCAGTGGCACTCAGCCAGGTCGGATAGGGCAGCAGCCTCTGCCTGCTAAGCTTGCTGCCCGGAAGTCTCAAATTTTAGTGGAGCTTCATTTTAAAAAAAAGTGGTATAATGAATTGTAGCAGTCACAAAGCTGAGCCGCTGACAGCTCTGGGGAGATTCAGGAATAGCGAGCAGGTGACTGGCAAATTTCCTCTGCAGCTCTGTTGATGCCCTCAGTCCAGACCTGCAGCGCCTCTGCTACTTAGACTCCTACACCTCCCAGCTCAGCCAATGACCTGCAATCCCAACCTGTGCAGCTTCTCCCCTATCTTCCCCCAGCCAGGTGCTATTCCATTCCTGGGCTTCTCACCCTACCACTGCCAATACCACTCAATCCTCATCTTCCGCTCCCTCGGCTATGCCAGTTCCGGGCCTCTAAATACAGCTCTCTTCACACATCTCAAGCTTAGCCTGCAGAACCACCGGTTACACCTCCCCAGAGATTGTGTGCATGTCAGGCTGGGGATTTCATCATGAGGGTGACAGGCTGGGCTGAGACCCGCTGACTCAGTGGTGAATGTCCCTGCTTGGGATTAGGATTGCGGAGTGTGACGAAGTGGGATAGTTCTTAATGTTTTCTCTGAATAGTGTAGAGGTGCCTCAGTTTCTCCTATGCATTTCTTAAGTCTCTAGGTGGTGGGATAAAGGCCAATGTGCATAAATGGTCGACACTGTCTCCTGGCAACTAATGGCTGGGGTCCTTCCCTTCTGCAAGGTGATAGCTAAAGATATTGGAGAACAAAGGAATCAGGTGACCTCCTGGCCTGGGAAAGGAACTCAGCAGAGGAAGTGGCACTGGAGGGGGTTTCAGTTTGGAGCTGGCTGGGAACGGGACGTGAGGGCAGACAGGGTTGTCTGGCTCGCTGGGCCCCAGGATGGACCCGGCTGAGGGGTCCCATTCTCTGTACCTACAAGCTCTGTTTTAGACCGTGTTCCTGTCATCGAATAAACCTTTGTTTTACTGGCTGGCTAAGAGTCACGTCTGACTGCGAAGTAGGAGTGCAGGATCCTATAGCTTCCCCCGGACCCTGCCAGGGTGGACTTACTGTGGGAAGTGCATGGAGGGGCAGAGGATGCTGAATGCTCCAAGGTCAGACCTAGGAAGGTGAAGCCATGTGAACTTCTTGCCCTGAAAACAAACAAACAGTCTGCTCCAAGGGAGAGGAGACTCCCCAGAGTCCTGACTGGTTTTGTGGGGAGCAGTTCCAAAGCATCTCCTGGGGACTCTGTGACACAGGGGATCACGCTGCAGCAGATTCTGGGATTTTAACAGCACTTTCCATCTTTATACACACAACGTGAGAGGCAACTTTGCTTTTCCAGGTTCTGCAGCTTTCTTGGAAGTCACCCTCGCCTAACTAGGAATGAGATTTGTCCTCCATTGGTAGCAGGTGAGCATGTTTTGCCCAGAGAAGGCAGAGAGAAGTGTGTCTAGAAAAGGCCGGAACTGGCCCTGCTTGCTAGGCTCCTTGCAAACCTTCCTGGGTTTCCTTCTCCTGTGGTTTTATCAGCTGCATTCTTAATGCTACCTGAACAGAGAGTTATGCTGATTTTCTCCACTTCTTTCCAGTCTGTCACCAATGCCTTCCAGAGTGACTGATCCTAGCAGGAGCTGCTGAGACCCCACAGAAGATCTTCTAGGGGAACATGCCTCATTGCTGGGCGCATTGAAGGGGAAGTTTCTTGCAGCCCAGGAAACGGGTGGTGGTGGTGGGACCTCAGACCACGTGGGAGGGGTGAGCTCTGAGCTCCCTGCCCGAGCTGCAGGGCAGAGGGAGGGTGTCTCTTCCCAAGCAGAGACAAATAGCTACAGCATCTCACTGAGCACACTGCATAGCTGGCATGTGTTCATAGTTTGGGAGCAATGCAGAGGGACCAAGCTGAGCCCAACACCGAATATCTTATGTGCATCATCCCAGTAATGGGAGGGTCAGGCTCCAGCAGCAGCACCGCCTGCACATGCCCTGGGTTTGCCTGAGGCCCCTTTCCTCAGCCTCATCTTTGGGAATCAAATACTGAATCGGCATATTTTACCTGAGCCAGGTCTGCAGATTCTCCCCACCCCCTCACGAGCCCCCAGGAACCATGTGGTGTTCCCATGACATTGCCTCCCTCACACACTTCGCTCACTGTCAGCCCATCTGCACCGAGACACCAGCAACAGATGACAAGAGCCACAATGATATCTGAAATTAGGTCAGCAATAGCCTGCAGCAGACTTCCACATTTATCATCCTGGCTCCTCTGCTGCAGAGACTCGCTTATGTAACTCCTTGCTGCCATGGGGCAGTCCCGGGTGAGGGCTCGATCTGGGCTGGCTCTGCACCAGTGCATCTGTAGGTGAAGGAAAGGCCTGACCCACCTGCAACCCCCAGAAAAATCAGAGATCCGGGCTCTTATTTTAGCAGTGAATTCAATGGTTATGAAAGCAAAGAATTAAGAGCATCAACTGCAGACACAACATGTACCCTTGCAGCTCTGCTGATGCAGCTCAGCCCTGATCTGCATTTCCTCTGCCCCAACCCAGTAGCCCAGTCCTGGGCCCTATGCACGCCGCTCTGCCAAAGCCGCTAATTCCCAGCCCACAGCTACTCCAGTCCTGGCTCTCTTGATCCAAAGCGGCCAGCACTGCTAAGCTGCGTGCCAGTTCTGTGATAATCAAACTACATTTCTCTCGTGTGGCAAGAGAGGATTTGAACTCATCTCCAGACATGAAAGATGAGTGATTAAGTTCTGTGCCACCCACTCCCATCCCCAATTCACCTGATCCTTTTGCTTCTCTGTAGTTCTCCCATTCCCTCCCCACTCCTACGCTTGGAGACTGGATTTGTTTTGTTGCATTGATGTTAGATTTGGGATGAGTTGTGCTTTCACATTTGGCAACTTACTCTTCTCCCTCCATTCGTCCTCCCATGGATCATCCATATGTCGGTGTCATTAATATTTATGAGACTCGAGCTCTGAGACTGGGCTGCAAAGAGAATAACCCATGAATGCCAGTCTCATAAGTAGGGTATTGCATTGGGTTCTGGACTCCAAGCCATGCAGGGCCCCTAGAGAACCAGGGCAGCAGGTGGAGATTGTGGTAGCAGTTGATCTCTCAGCTCCAGGGCCAGCAGGCACCGAGGTGTCTAAACCCCTTGAGCCTTTGCTGGTGATTTGTAATTTCCACTGAAGAAGGGACAGATGCCTCAGTTCAAAGACATGTCAACCGAATTCTCTCTGAGCAGTGGTGAATTCAGCCTAACGCAGACCAGAGCCAAAGTGACCAAAGGGCCACCCAGCAAACCAGAGTGAACCTGGCATCCCTGCTCTGCCAGTGCTCCCTCCTGCTGCCCTGTGCCCAGCGCTCCCTGGCAATGGACCCTCTGCATGAACCTTATATCCAAACCGTGTGGGTCTTCAGACCCCTTCCTGGCCCAGGCCTGGCTGCACCTACAGTGGCACAGGGCCATGGCTGGATTCTGGAGGGTTCCCAGCTCAAACCCTGAGAGGACTGAGCAAGTTTTTCCCTTCAGGGAACAAGGCCCGGCTCCTCATCCACATGCCCAGGCTGGCACGAAGGCCAGGCAGGTGAGCACCCCCCGTCCCCGCAATGGCACAGTCAGAAGAGGTCTGTGGCACCTCAGGGTGGCCAAAGTACCAGGTTACCATGAATGGGTGCTGGGGAACATCTGTGCACACCCCAGTCCCCTTGTCACCTTCACAGCCAGGCCACAGAATAGCAAGCACCTTCTCCACCTCCCGGCAGCACGCATGGAAAGGGTGAGCAAGGACCCAGTGGGGGCCTGGATGGGAGGCTTCCCCCTGGCATCTGGACGTGCTTGTATTTAACGTGGGTTTAGCCTAGACTGAATCTTTGGTGGCTTGATACCTCCAGTCCTCTGCCCCATCGCTGGAGAGGAGTGTCCCAGAACAGCAGAGCCCTGCTGGGGAGATGTCCCTCACTCCCGCCCCCAGAGGCTGCTGCTCCTCCTCTCAGACTCTGACTCCTGGTTTCCAGAAAAGACCAGCTGGCCCTTTGCACCGAGCTCCAATGAGAAGGTAGCTCTGACAGCGGGGACCTTGGTTGATATGCTGAAAAGGTGTTTTACTCCCAAGCGACAGGACGGAGCCTGTCTGCACTCTTCCTGGATCAACAGGGGCAGGGGCATACCATGTGCTCTGCCTTTAAAGTCCCAGCCTCCACCACAGCCAGGCCAGCCCATTCTTGCCCCACTGTAGAGAGCACATTGGGGTGTTCCACCCAGGTAGCTGAGTCACAGGCTTTCCAGGCAGCCCACCCTCCAGGGCACTGCCCCATCCGAGTCCCATCACCCTGTCCAGGCTTCAGGCACAGAGGCTTAGGCAGGGATTTCTTGCTACAGTCCAAAGTGCACCCTCCTATTTGCTGCCCAGCCCTGACCAGAGTTTAAAGTGCAAAACAGAAGGATTTTGTCCTATTTTGAGGGCACACTTGGGCCTGTAACACATTCCCCGAGGGTTTATAGATTCATAGACTCTAGGACTGGAAGGGACCTCGAGAGTTCATCGAGTCCAGTCCCCTGCCCTCATGGCAGGACCAAATACTGTCTAGACCATCCCTGATAGACATTTATCTAACCTACTCTTAAATATCTCCAGAGAATGAATTCCATAACCTCCCTAGGCAATTTATTCCAGTGGTTTAACTACCCTGACACTTAGTAATTTCTGATGTCACCTAATCTCCCTTGCTGCAGTTTAAGCCCATTGCTTCTTGTTCTATCATTAAACGCTAAGTGAACAAGTTTCTCCCTCCTCCTGATGACAACCTTTTAGATACCTGAAAACTGTATCATGTCCCTCTCGTCATTCTCTTTTCCAAACTAATTCAACCCAGTTCTTTCAGCCTTCCTTCATAGGTCATGTTCTCAGGACCTTTAATTCATTCTTGTTGCTTCTCTGGACCCTCTCCAATTTCTCCACATTTCTTGAAATGTGGTGCCCAGAATTGGACACAATACTCCGTTTGAGGCCTAACCAGCGCAGAGTAGAGCGGAGAATGACTTCTCGTTGTCTTGTTTTACAACACACCTGTTGAATGCATCCCAGAATCACGTTTGCTTTTTTTTGCAACAGTATCACACTGTTGACTCATATGTAGCTTTGTGGTCCACTATGACCCCTAGTCTCTTTCTGCCATACTCCTTCTAGACAGTCTCTTTCCCAGTCTGTATGTGTGAAACTGATTGTTCTTCCTAAGTGGAGCACTTTGCATTTGTTTCTTTATTGGAACTTAAGTACCGGTTTACCTAGACCATTTCTCCAGTTTGTCCAGATCATTTTGAATTATGACCCTGTCCTCCAATCCCTCCCAGTTTGGTATCGTCTGCAAACTTAATAAGCGTACTTTCTATGCCAACAGCTAAGTCGTTGATGAAGATATTGAACAGAGCTGGTCCCAAAACAGACCCCTGCGGAACCCCACTTGTTATACCTTTCCAGCAGGATTGGGAGCCATTAATAACCATGGCTCCCATGGGGGGTTGTGTTCATTTGCTCAGCGATACATTCTTTTAACTCCAGTGCAGATCTAGGTTTCACTTGTAGGGCTCATGCTCTAGCTTCATGCCTTCAGTCCATGCTACCCTGGCCTCGCTGCCTCTTCTCCAGAACCATGAATTGTAGAAACAGAGATGCATATGTCCTTATGCCTGTGTTTATCCCTCCTGCGCGTAAGATGCTTCTGAGCATGTTACTATTTCTTACAGACAGACAATCACCACATCAAGTTAATTGGAGACTAGTTTACTGCAAACAAAAAGATTCAGGTGCCATTTTCCTAGTCAGCTAATTGATACCTAAGTAATTTGTCATGGAAACCTTGTTACATACCAGCCCGATTCCCCCAAGCATCCTGTTTCTGCTCACCAGTAACAAAGTCTGTGTATTAAACAGGGAGCTTTAATCATATTGCTACATGTTGTAATTTCAAGTGAGTTACAAAGCTACCAGATTTATCACAGACTTTCAGATCCTAAGAGCTCTCTCAAGAATTTGTCTGATATTTTGTTAGCTGGCAATAATGCTCCTTACAAAAAGGACTTTTCTTTTAAGTGATGACTTGACAACCAGGTTGGCTCCCAGGGTGACCTCTTTTCCCTTTTAGCTGCTTCCTGAACCCATGTGATTACTGACCTCTAGTTACTCTCTCAACACGCCAGTGGTACACTTGAACCCCTTCACCCTGTGCCGCACAAGTCGGAAAACTGCCCTGCACAAACCACTAGCCTGAAGGTGTGTCTCCCCCAAGCAAAGCCTGCTGCATCAGCGAGAAAAGCCAAAGTTCTCAGACATTCACCAAGGCCCTGCCACGTGCGAGTTTCTCAGGAGGGCTCAATAAATATTATATTATAAACAATAAATGCAACCAGTGCGCAGGCAAGAGAACAGCTGGGGCGTCACAGGCAAGGGCACAACAGCCAAGCAACGAGCGCAAGCGAGGAAGGAAAAGCACCTTCCTGAGGCAACACTTGGTAACCAGCTCTTGAGAGGGAAACCCAGCCGAGAGCTTGTCAACCACAGACTTTCCGACAGTCACGTTTGGTACTAACCAACGGGCCCACTGGACAAGGCATGTGCTGCGATGAGTGTGAATGTGTGTGATGCGAGAGGGTGTGTGCATCCAATATGAGTGTGAATGTGTGCGCTGTGAGAGGCCATGTGCTGTGAGAGGGCGTGTGCATGTGACAAGAGTGTGCATGTGTGTGCTGCAACAGGGCATGCACGTATCACGAGCATATGTGAACGTGTGTGCTGCTAGAGGGTGTGTGATGAGCGTGTATGCCTGTGCTGCAAGAGGGAGGGAGTGTGTGCAAGAGTGTGCATGTGTGCGCTGTGAGAGGGGGTATGTGTGTGAGATTGTGCACACGTGTGACTCGAGAGGGCATGTGCATGTGATGTGTGCATGGGTGCACTGTAAGAGGGCATGTATGTGACAAGTGTGCATGTGTGCGCTGCTAGAGGTGGGAAGAGGAAACAGTGATGCAGCTGCAGGTCACAGAAACGCTCTGGGGTGAGAGCCGTGTCCGAGAGCCATTTCCTCTCTCCCAAGACAGCCTGCTCCCTCAGCCTCATTGTCAGCCTGGACATCACACTCCTTATCAGTTGCTGCCTGGCTGCTCATGAATCTCGCCTGCCTTCGAGGCTGCACACAAAAGGGGGCCAATACCGAGAAGCAGGTTTGCCAAGCAGGCACAGGCTGGCTCAGGCCCATTGTAACCTTTATCACAGGGAGCAGCTACTTTGGCAGCAAGGGACATGGCTGGGCAATAAGCCGCAGTGGCTTTTGTGCAGGCTGACAGCCTCAGCTCTCTGCCTGGTCCCCAGCCACTGCAGGGACCTGTCCTGCTGCTTTATCTGGTGGAAACAGGCAGCTGGGAACAGGTTTATGGCCATATCTGAGACAGTAACAGGCTCCTTGGCAGGCTGGTTTCTCACCTTCTGTTTCTTGGGGTTGCTATTACTACAGCCCTTGGTCCTCCCACTCACGTGATGCTGCTGTGGGACAGCCCATCCATACCACCCCGCAGCTTGGAGGGGAGCTGCCACCTAGGCCATCCTGATAGCAATGTGCTTTGACTCCTACTGCCCCCAGAGCAGTTCTGAGCCTCTCCCCTCCAGCTCGAGGAAGGGACACGTGCAGGGTTCCCCAGCCCGCCGGCTGAGAGTCTCCTCTGGGCCCCATGAGTTAGTAGCAGAACCAGGAACAGAACCCAGGAGTCCGCTGCCTCCTGCTCTGCCCACTAGCCCACACTTCCCCTGCCTGCACCCCTGCCCTGTGCTGGCCCCTCAGTGCCTGTGTGGTTCCCGCCCCCTTCCCCCCTAGACAAGTGCCAGCAAACAGCTGTTTGGATCCTTTCAGCTCCCGGGGCTCCCCTCCTTCTCCTTTGGAAAGACTAAAATAAAGCCTTTTGGCCTTTCCAATCTCCACTAGGCCGAGCCCAGTCCGGAGTCCTCCATCACACTAATGGCACCGCACGTAATTACCTCATTTGCTATTAATTTGGATGTCAGAGAAATTTGATTCATTTGCCTTGAATTAACATGCCTTAAAATAAAGCCATGGGGCTGGCCCCTGCTCCAGGCCAGGCAAGGAGAGCAGGCTCGAGGCGGCTTGTTTCCAGGCGCACAGAGGACAAGTTACACCAGCAAGGCAAGGCACAGTTCCCTCACCACTCAGACGCAGCCCTGTCAGCACGTTACACTGGACGTGCTGAAATCAGACACAGCTGAGACCACCCCTGAGGCAGCTGGACACTTTGGGCAGGAGTAACAGAGCTATCACCGAGACAGGCCCCACAACCGAGTCTCTGGCCCAGGCTGGCACTGCGGGGGGCGGGAATCAGCAAGGAACATGGAGCCTGGAAAAGGCACAGACCTGCCAGCAGCTTTTCTGTTTCTTGGGGACCATATAACCCAGTTAACCTGAGACTGAACTAACCAGAGGCCGGTCATTCCCCAGTCTATCCTGTGCCCCACGCATTGCACCGCTGGTTACATAACCCTGTTTCCCCCATAGGTGTCAGAGGTCAGGGGCTCCCCTGTACTGCAGACACACCCAGCAGGTGTAGAGTCACCAGCCAACCCACTGCTTCCATGCATGTTACACATACTTTCCTAGGGCTTTCCACATATACAGATAAAGGTGCCGATTACTGCTGCCAGCTAGTGGAATTACAGCTTTAGGGCAAGGGGTGGAGGGCCATGCTCTAAGTGCTGGAGGTATTGGGTTCAAACCCTGCTAAGCCACAGAGGGATGTAACCACCAGCGCGGTAGCATGGTGCATTACCATTAAACTGGCATTTCCAGGACGTGGTAAGAAACCTCTCCTTTCTGATAGGAGAGAAGCTCCTTATGGGGCCCATCTTGACCCTGCTACAGCTTGGACCTGCCCTCTTCTCCCTGGGGAGAAATACAGCCAGCGGTGGGGTGGCTCTGAGCAGTGATCAGAGTGAGAGAGACACCACAAGGCAAAGCAGCCACCCCGACTGCCTCAGAGATGACCATCGCCTTGGCTGTAAACCAGTGCCAACCTGCCCTCCACTCACCAACAGGCTGCATGGAAGCAGCTTGTCAGCTAACCAGGAGTCTAATTAAATGCCAGGCAGCTGAGATCAGTTCCCACTGAGCGTGATGTGCGTGCTGGTGGAAGGAGCTGGCTTCACAGACAGCACTTTCCAGGTCCGTTTATCCACTGAGCAGGGGCAGCCCAGCCCCTGAGATAGCACCTCCCTGGGCAAAGGGGGTTAACACCACATCCGGCTGAGCCCTCATCTCTCTGCTAAGAAGAGCAGATGTCAGCAACAGGGACGCCTGCCCGTTAGGCACCAAAGAGCTCTTCGAGGCAGGGGACTTGCAGGCAATACTAGCGCGGCTCAGACTTGGGCTGGAGAACTGGAGGTGGGTGGCTGCATAGCCTGGTCCATCCAGTACCCCCCTCCTTAGCTCACACACTCCAACTCGAAGCCATGCGGAGCAGGAGACCCCTCTCCACCCAGAGCAGCACATGATTTCCCTGGCGCCTGAGCGGTGGCAAGGACAGGTCTCATTTACTCTGCCGAACACTTAACTGGTGTAGTCTGGTCCTAATGCTGGAGACCGAGATTTCAGTCCAAGGGGAAGCTCCATTTGCTGTGAACTGGGTCACCACTGAGGTGGCTCCCGCCTGGACCATTAATCGTTCCAGAAGTCACTGTTTGCTGGCATTGATGGGGAACAGAGTGCCCCAGGGCTGGTGTGGTGAGGATAAGCACCCTGCTGAGGTCTCGGGCCAGCATCTCAAAGCTACAGACATGAAGACAGACACTAACTCCCTCTGTTCTGAGACAGCCACACTGGAAATCTGAGGGGAAACTCAGCTGCCTGATTTGTGCATCAAGTCTCCTCGGGCTCCAGGCCTGTGACAAAACCAAACTAAGGGTTCTATGGTCCTGAGGTCCGGATCTCTCCTGTGAGTGCTGACAAGCCTTAGCAGCGGCACAGCCAGGGAGTGCAATAGAACTGCCAGTTTGGCGCTGCCCAGCTGGTGAATGGCCACCCGCCTGCCTGCAGTTAGTCTTTACTTGAATTACCAATTTCTCAGTTACAGGAGACCCTGGGGGAGGGCCGATGAGCAGCTTGTGAATATCACGGCTCTGAAAACCACCCAGCCATGCACCCTGCACAGACAATGTGCATGGGAGGCTGAGTGGGGGCAGGCCAGGTGGAGCCCATCAGTTCCAAGAACAGACTAAAGTGATGCTTTCCAAAAACCACTCACATGGAGCAGAGAGGAGACTCAGCTGTGCTCTGCAGAGGCACCCCCAGCCTGGTAGCATTTGCAAGGCTGAATGGGAGCCATGAATCTAGCACTGAAGGTGCTGCAGGGAGTTGGAGACATTTGGAAGGGTTCTGGATTTCATAACGTGGCCTGGATGACACCAGCCAGAGCCTGGCTCCAGAGCCATGTCCAGGCCTGCCCCTACATTAGCTGAGCTCTGTGGTAGCACAGGCTAGGTGAGGACAATCTGCCCCCTGCTTTCCTCCCAACCCACCTTCAGGGGACGAAGGGGGGCCCATTGGGGAGGTGCAAGGTCTGAATTGTCCCCACAAAGCTCCTCTCCCTTGAGAGACTAAAGAACCAGCCCCTGTGGCTAAAACCTCAGCCCTTTCTCTATGGAACTTGGCTGCAAATAGCAGATCCCCAGTGTACCAGAGGAACTAGACTCCATCTCCTCCACCTGCGCTCGCCTCACTCTCTACCCCCCATTTCAGGTTCTCTCTGTCACACATTCCTGACCTGCTGGCTCAGCTCTTTGAGATCTCTGAATTAATGACTCATTAGGAATATTACCAGATAGCCACTTTCCTAAATGCACCAGACTGGCTGAAGGCAGCTATGCACCTGCCTTGGCACACGTTGGGCCTTGTGTGAAATCGGAGATGGATCCCACCAGGGCCAGCTCCATATTTGTAATTCCCATGCCCTGGAAGCCAGAAGGGAGTGGGATTTCCAGACACCGCAGGTCTATATGGCATCACTGCTTCTCATTGATAGGAAGTCTAATCTGCAACTCACCATCCAGCAAGCCCGTCCCAAGGCTTGGCTCACCAACCGGGCCAGGGGAATCCTCATACATTGAGCATGATGCAGAAACTCCCCCATGGTTACTAAGAGATATGCAAAGAACTCTCCAGGGCATCGAGGGAAGAACAGACCTCATATCAGCTGGATAACTGTCTGCACAGGGGAAAGGGAAGGAATACAGGCCACGAGGACAAGAGAAGCTCTAGCAGGTAGAGGTTTAAAGAGGGGATGATACACAAGAATATACTCAGGAAGGACTCACAGTTCCACACTCTGAGGAAGTTTCATGCATTTACAAAGCTATTGCATAGAATCATAGAACTGGAAGGGACCTCAAGAGGTCATCCAGTCCCCTGCGCACATGGCAGGGCTAAGTATTAACTAGACCATCCCTGGCAGGTGTTTATCCAACCTGCTCTTTAAAGCCTCCAATGACAGAGATTCCACAACCTCCCCAGGCAATTTATTCTAGTGCTTAACCATCCTGACAGGAAATTTTGCCTAATGTCCAACCTAAACCTCCCTTGCTGCAACTGAAGCCCATTGCTTCTTGTCCTGTCCTCTGAGGTTAACAAGAGGAATTTTTCTCCCTCTTCCTTGTAACAATCTTTTATGTCCTTGAAAACTGTTATCATGTCCCCTCTCAGTCTTCTCTTCTCCAGACTAAACAAACCCAATTTTTTCCAATCTTCTGTGAAGGAAAATATGATGCCCTTACAACTTTGGCCAGGCTTTTAGGCCTAAACTTTGGATAAGCTTGTTTCTAGGCTGTGCTGAACTTTGGTTCAGCTTGTCTCTGTGGATAAGGGGAAGCGAGAAGGGCGACAGAGTGATGAAAGAGTGAGGGAAAGTTGCTTCTGTGTGTCAAGAGGTAAAAGGAGTCACAGTGGAAAGTTCCCAAAACAGAACAATGGCTTTGTGTGTATAAAGGGCATGAGGGGGCAGAGTGATAAAGTCCCCAAGTAGCATAAGTTGCAATGGCCAGGCTTATGAAATATATAACCACAACAGTTGTATTAGAAAGGTCATTGACCACAAAAGAACAGACAGTGAGTAATGGGGGGGGAGGTTAGTGGGTGAGACGCTTGTTTTTGCTTTTGTCCTATATTAATTTTGCAGTGGGTATTCCAAATAAGGTAATTAATATGGAAGTATGTGTAATTTGTCTGTGGTTTTAATCTTTATAAGCTAGCTAACATTTAAGGAGGCCAGAGCAGCTTGCCATCTTGCATGGGGCCATGCTGACTCTCCTTGCATAGATGCTCGTATAAAATAAAGGAGCCTCAGGCTGTCTGATCCAAAATCACCGTGTGGTCAATTTTCCACAACATTCCCTCATAGGTCATTTTTTCTAGACCTTTCATTATTTTTGTTGCTCTTCTCTGGATTTTCTCCAATTTGCCCACATCCTTCCTGCAATGTGGCGCCCAGACCTGGACACGACACTCCAGCTGGGGCCTAATCAGCACGGAGCAGAGCAGAAGAATCACTTCTTGTGTCTTGCTTACAACACTTCTGCTAATGCAGCCCAGAATGACTTCTGCTACACTGGTGACTCATATTTAGCTTGTGATCCACTACAACCCCCAGATCCCTTTCCACAGTGTCCTTCCTAGGCAGTCATTTCCCATTTTGTGTGTGTACAGCTGATTGTTCTTTCCTAAGTGGAGAACTTTGCATTTGGCCTTATTGAATTTCATCCTATTTACTTCACAGTATTTCTCCAGTTTGTCCAGATCATTTTGAATTTTAATCCTATCCTCCAAGGCACTTGCAACCCCTCCCAGATTGGTATAATCTGCAAACCTTATAAGTGTTCACTCTATGCCATTATCTAAACCATTGATGAAGATATTGAACAGAACAGAACCCAGGACCAACACCTATGGGACTTCCAGCATGACTGTGAACCACTGTCAACTACTCTCTAAGAACAGTTTTCCAGTTCTGCACCCACCTCATAGTATCTCCATCTAGGTTGCATTTCCCTAGTGTGTTTATGAGAAGGTCATGCAAGACAGTATCAAAAGCCTTACTAAAGTCAAGATCTACCACATCTACTGCTTCTCCCGCCCCATCCACAGGGCTTGTTACCCTGTCAAAGAAAGCTATCCACTCTGTTTGACATGATTTGTTCTTGACAAATCCATGCTGTTACTTATCACCTGCTTATCTGCTAGGTGTTTGTAAATCAATTGCTTGATTCTTTGCTCCATTATCTTTCCAGATACTGAAGTTAAATTCCCTAGTTTATAAACCAATTAGACAAAGACCTGGCTAATCTCCCACTGCATTCAGAGGGCCAGAAGCAGTAACCAAAACACAGAGATTTTCCCACTGAGGATCTGATTCATTTAACCTCTCTCAGGCTTTGGCAGCTGAAAGAACTAGTGCCCAGTGCAGGTACAGAACCAAGCTGCCCCACCACGACTGTGGGGTAGGGGAGGCACTCACACCATTAGCACTTCAGAGACAACTGCAGCATCTTAGCACAAAGAACAAGGCTGGGGATCCAACTCAACCCAATCTCAGAGAAGGGGCGTTAACTGAACATCCCATGACTCCAGGGAATTCAGCTGCACACAAGATAGTGGGGAGCTGAGGGCAAGTGGTGAAGGGGCAGTTCCATCTCAGGGAGCAGACTCAGGGCTCTGAGCACATTAGCACAGAGACCTTAGCTCCCCACCTCCAGAGCAATGCAGCTGGCCTGCAGCAGCCCAGGGTTCATTAGTCTGGGACCCAGCTTAGGGGCTCAGCAGGCCCTTGTGTGATACTGGGGATGAACCCAGCCGAGGAGACTCCCAGAAGCCCTGGCAGCAGAGCAGAGGGATTTTCATAGTCCTGCCCTGCTGAGACATTAGCTCCAGCTGAGCCCAGTTCCATTCCCTGAGGCTGGATTCCCCAGCAAGCCCGTCACAATGTCTAGGAGCAGACCACATGCCCCCTCCCTGCAGGGCCTGTTCCCCGTCCCATGGGGGGTTGCATTGCAGGTGCTGGGAGACCCCCTAACTACAGCAGCTTTCAGACACTCACTCATTCCTCTTGCGTAGTCAGGCCCGGGAGAGCTGCGGTTCCACCATCTGATAGGAAGTTACAGGCAAAGGCTGGCAGCAAAGCAACTTTCTAAGAGTGTGATTTACAGGGAGAGGCCCAGCTGTTGCAATCACAGTACTAACCTACAGGGGCTATTTCCAGGGACCTCCTCCCCCCCAGCCAGCACACCTGGCTCACCCTGAGTGACTCCTAGTATCTCTCCTGGTGTTCTCTGGCTCCTGCATAACTGGTCCAACTGAAGAGATTAATCACCATGGAGATGACTGCACAATGAAATGCTGGGATAAAGCAGAGCTGGAGAGAAGCACCTGGGATCTCACACACTCCCTGGTTCCTGAGTGAGGAAAAGCTCAGCATGCGGGCAGGGCTGGCCCAGGGGGCCAAAGTAAACTCCATTCTTATCCTGCCTAAGGGATTTAGGAGCACATGTCCCATTGCCATTGAATGGGATGTGTGTTCCTACAACCATTAGGCACTTTTGAGACTCCCCCTAAGTGGCCCAGCTAGACCATTGCTCCAGATCAGAAGCCAGTGAATCTTGCTAGCAGGTAACAGCTCATTAGTGACCCACCTGAATTAAGTGCCTCTGACTCCCAGGGATGTGCATGATAGCATGACTGGAACTGCCCCTGGGGAACAGATCTCCACAGCCTTGGTACTGCAGCATGACACATCACCCCCTTCACCAGGACAACCACCTCTCAAACCAGGTGTGCCAGGCCCATCTCAGGCTGACAGCAGGGGACCCACCTGTCCAGGCCAGCGGGAAATGTGCGTGCTGACTGGCTCCTTGCGCCCACCCCTGGGGTGAAGCCCAGGCAGCTCTGTGCCAAGAGCCCCCAGGGGAGCCGTACAGCTCCCCTTATCTGCAGCCCAGGCTGAGGCATGTGGCAGGGCTCCCCTCTCATCCTCCTTAACAGGCTACTTGCCATCGACTCTTCCCTGGATTCCCTGTGTCCATGGCCCCCCCCAACACCAGTTGTAGGTGCCTCACCTGTTCCCTTCAGCAGGGAAGCAGCCACTCCAGCCCTAGCCAGGAGTCTGTGGCAGGTGAGGGGAGAAAGTGATATGCTGAATATTGGAGTCTGCCGCCAGGACTCCCCAGACTTTGCAAGGGGACCCCAGCTTTGTGTACGTGCAGATGGATGCTGGAAACCTGGAGTGTTTACTGCAAGTATCGTACTGGGGCTAAAATGCCCCCAGGGCTGCATCCATGACAAGATTGTGTATGGGCAGCACATTGCAACTCCCATGAGAAATGCAAGGAGGGGACCTAAGAAACACCCTCATTGCTCACACTCTGCTAATGCCCAGGACACAGCCAGACCTGAGCTGGTTGCTTCCTGCTTCAGAGCTGTCAACCCAGTGTATACAGGGAGGCCTGAACAATGCCTCACTCTTCTCGAGACCTTTCCATCTAAGGTCCAGCCACAGTGCAATGTAGAGCAGAGCAGGGAAACCAACCAGCCCCTTTCTTTGCTGTGCTGCAGACTTTCCCTCAAACGGGTCTGATGCACCTTTCGGGAAAAGCACTCAGATTTCACAGTGATGGGCATCAAGAAAAGAATGTGGGTGGGTAGCTGGATGGATCTAGCCCATGGGGTGAGCTCCCCATCTGGCAGCACTGCCATGCCAACAGCTGGGCACAGCTGGCACTCACTAGTTAAGCCCGATTGACTTTGCTGTTGCACAGAGAGATCTCCACGGATGCTAATTACACTCATAATAATCCTCCCTTGTAAGTGTGTGTGAGCTGCAGCCACTCCCCTCACCAGCCACTCTGATGATGAGTCACTGTCAAGTTCTCCACCCCTCTGCCCCCCTCCACACCTGTGAGGTCTGAGCAATGGCTTTGGCTGGCATTAGAGGAGCAGAGGTGGCCCTGCCAGCTGCAAGGCCTTTAGCTCTTGCTGGCCCCCTGACAGCTCTGGGTCTTTTTGCAGTTTGTTCAGTGGAGGATCAGCGAGAAGGCGGCCGCGGGGGAGGCGAGTGGTGGCGTGTTTGTTCAGCCGTTTCATTGGCTTCTCAAGCTGGCATTCAGCACTGGTCCTGGGCTTTAAGGAGGGGCTGTTCCCTGGAGACATGGCAGTGTCAGAGCCGGTATTGCGCCTGTTGGATGAGGCATGGCGCTGCATGCCTTGCTTGGGAGGACTTGCACAGCCTGCAGCACAGCCTGGTGCCCCCCCCACGCCCTCTTGGGATGGGGTCAGATACGAAATCAAATGCCGCCCTCCTTCCTCCTCTGTCTGCTGGCCCCTCTGTGCCCACACGTCACTGTGCTCAAAGGAGTGCAGCCTGGCTCTGAAGGATGGGCTGGGTGGGGCTGCCATGCACCATCCTCATGCGCTGCAGTTTTGCCCTACCATGAGCCTTGCACACCCACCCCCACAGTCAGCCACCGGACCCCCCACTCACTGCTGGTGGGCAGGAGGTGGGCGACCAGGGATCCGGCCAGCAGCAGGACCCACCAGTACTGATGGGGGGGCGGGGGAGAGAAAATATGAGACAATTTGCCAGTTTTTAAGAAAAAAAGTCAGGACCCCTGCAGGAGGGCCCAAATATGGGACCATCCCTTTAAAAATGGACTGTCTGGTCACCCTAGCCCAGGTTCCTGGGGAGAAGAAAGGAGTTTGCTCGCTCTCATCTCAGCGCTAACAGGGTAAGCACACCAGGGCCCCGTGGTGCTGGATGCTGCGCTCACCCAGAGAAGAGGCTGGATTGTTCGTTATTAAAACTTAGCCCAGCTGGAGAGAGACAAGAACGACAAAGAATGATAGCAGGGTAAACGTGCCCTGCCAACCCTGGAACAGAACCCAGGAGTTCTGACCCTGCAACCACTAGAGAGCACCTGCTTCTTTCCCTTGGAAGTAACCACACATGGGGACATTCCATGAAGACAGCTTTGCGTGAGGGGGACCTGGACTGGGGGTCTTCATCTCAGGGGAGTGCCTAACCACTAGGCTAAAGGTTATACAGAAGGCCCTACCCGGTTGTTCTGTGGAGTCAGACAGCCTCTGAGCACACTGACCAGATCAGGCCCTGCCTGCAACTTGGGCAGCCAGCAGTCTTCCCCTGGTTCATGACTCATTCTGGGGCTCAGGTGAGAGGTGGGTGCCTACAGAGATGGGTGCAGGCTGTTTAGCAGCAGAAACAGGTGACAAGGGAACTTTTACTGCAAAACCTCCTGTGCTGAGCAAGCTGAGGTACCTGCAGTGTTTGGAGGGGGCTGTGGGGGAGTTTGTGAATTGCAGTAGTGCCTAAACATGGGACTTTGCAGATCCCACCAAATGGCTGAATCCAACCCTCGAACATAGTCCTACAGGGAGAGGCTCCCACTCCACCAATCAGACTTTGTTTGGTAGCCAGTGCAAAGGTTCACAGGCTGCTTGGTGTCTGTCCAAGCTCGCTACCCAGCAAGCAGCTGTCCCAGTAACCTGACCCCAATGCCCCTACTCCATTCAGGCTATTGGACCCCTGCCTGGGCTTTATCTGGCTCCTTGCTATGGAACGCCACTTCTGTTCAGTTTTTTGTAAGGGTTGGCCTATGCCATTGGCTGTGAGGAAGGTCACTAGAACAATGTGAAACAACACACTATGCTGTGTGGATGCTGCTCCTAGCAGGGCTCACCGTGCAGGTCCCATGGAGACTGACAAACCTGCAGCACCATTTACACAGAGGAATGATTTGTTGCATAAGGCCACCAAGGTTCGGTAACTGACAGCAGGCAGAGCAGCAGCCATTGAGACCTGATGGACCAAGGACTGCACAACCTGTGTACCAGAGAGACTGTTTGCTTCCCAGGGATCCAAATTCAGGACTTAGAGCCTAGCAGCTCCCCTCCTCCAAACCATGCAGCAGATTGCTGGCTCCCGCACCTCCCTTGTGAGTTACACGCCCACCCAAAACACAGAGTCCTCTGCCCGTCTGTCAGGACCAGCAGCTACTAGTTATTGGGCTTCTGTTCCCCTGAGATGTGTGAAGTGACACAAACACCCAGGCTGGAGAAGGGGGGAGGAAAGGGTAAAAGGAGGTTGGGGAGCAGGAAGTCCATGAGATTGTGTCACTAAAGGGATTGGCAAGAAGCCAGTGTCAAACTGGGAGCTTCATGCTGTTTTTAACTCGTTTGTTAAGAAACCACCCAAAGTGAATTCTCACAGTCTTGCTGCAAATAATCCCTCCCTTGACTCCCAAACACTGCTTTGTTAGTGTACGAGCACTGGTGAAAATTTATTTTTACAGTGTGTGGTTTCAAAATTGGAATATAAAATATTCTCTAGAATTTATAAACCATCAGGGGCTGGGGCTCCTGCCCCATTAGCAGAGCCCAGGGGGAAGCTCCTGGTTAATCTCTGGTTATCCTGGCTTTTCACCCCACGAAGTACCCTGAGTTCCTGGTGTGGACGGTGAGCCACGCTGCCCTGTAGAGACTTCTTGGAGCTCTGATCCCAGAGGGGGTGGAAGGCTCAAGTTCACACTGGGGCTGGGCAGTGTCTTCCTGGGGCCAAATTAATGCTTGGGCTCAGCCTCTTCCTTCCTGGAACAAGAACAAGGAAAGGTCATGAGGAGTAAAAAAAGCCAAACCAACTCAAGTGACTTTCTGCTACTCTGGGAACTGGAGCTGGAGATATGGGAACTCTGGGGCACCATCTTGAGACACTGGTGCTGATATCTCACGCATGAGTTTGGGGTCTCAAGTCGGGGCATGCATTCGACGGGACTGTCAGCATCTGCCCAGGACTGGCCCAGCAGGAAGGTGCTGCAAGTTGGGATTGAGGGGCATCAGCCAAGCCAGGGGTGTGGGGATCTCAGGCTTGGATTAGCATGCAGTGCTGGTATGGTGCATTGCAGAGCTGTGGAGGTGGCAGGCCAGGCACGACACAAGCGGGGCAGCAGAGCAGGCTGTGGTGTACAGGTAGAGTTGTTCCTGCGAGTTCTGAACATCACCTCCCCCCATCATGCCTGCCTCCAGTCAGCAGTATCAGAGCATCACATTAACCAGCACCAACCTCCACACCATACCCAGCTCTGCTCTGGTCCTTATGATCCCCTCTAGGGTGGATCAGCCTGGGAGACCTGAGAGCAATTTGCCCATCACTAACCAGGCTAATCTTCATTTAGTTTTATTGTCCTGTATCTCTCCAGCCCCTTGTTTGCACAGGTGACTGTAGGAGAGAGAAGCCAGCTATCAGCTGCCAGGAACTGTGCTGAAAATGTTGCTTCTACATTGAAATAAAAAAGGGACAGGGGGTTGATATCAAGAGAATGACTTAAAGAATCTCACTTATTCTGGATTGATATCAGTGAAATCCCATAGAAACCAGAGGTGTTTCTCTGGATTTACACTAATATATCAGGCCCGAATCCAGCCCTGCATTACAAAAGAATAAGGTGGCCTGGCCCTTTCTTTATTCATTAAGGCACAGAGGCCAGCTCCTTGCAGGGTATTTTTGTCCACCCTCACATCACACACAGGGGCCTTAGCACTTTGCTTATCATGTACACCGGAAACAGACAAAATCCCCAGTGACCTTTCGCAGTCTCATGGTCCAGCCAGCCCAGGATGCTGCACCCTCAGCGGGAACACATGGTGCAGCACAGACGGCACCCGTCAGAAATCTCCTGCTCCGTGGGGGCAGCATGCGCCCTGCTGCCCTTTATCCCGCCTTGTTACCCCAACTGTCCCTTTAATGCAATTACCCAAGAGCATTACATGAGCAGATCCCCTCTGGACGTGCGGTTGCTTAGACCACCCACACACCTACCTCCCTGGCCCAGGAGATGTGCCCCCCAGTGGGGAGGACAGGTGCTTCCGGATGTACTCTCTGGATCTGATGTCAGCCTGCAATTGGGGAGGAGATGGATTACAGAAGACTCAAGACTTGATTGGTCAGACTGCCCACACCCTCTAAAGAACTGTGCCAAGCAGATGCTCTCAGGCAGCTGCACAGGGCAGGAGGCAGAGTCACTCCGCAGGGTCCTGGTGCGCTGTCCATCCCCAGCCTAAGCACAGCATTCATCCTCTCTGCAAGTGAGAGGGGCATGAAGGCTCAGCCCCCTTCAACCCCAAGCTATCTGCAGCATACGGCCGGCAGTCCCAGGTAGGGCTCCCACACAAGGAGGGACCCACCTGCCGCCCTGACCTTATCCCGCTCCACTTACCCCTCAACTGCACATGGGCCGAAAAGACAAAGACTCAAAATGGAGAAGGGTCTCAGCCCAGGCAGCCTTAGCTGCAGCACGGTTGATTTTGGAAGCAGAAATGAGATTTCCTAAAGCCCAGCTCCCCAACTCTACATTTACCACAACGGAAGACGGCAAGGCACAGAGTGGGCAGCGGGCACACACCAGTCAGTATCAAGGGCCAGCTCAGCCCTGGGCCTCTCCCAAGCACTGGGGGCAGGGGGCAACAGGCAACAAAGTCCAGGGGTAACAGCCAGGCAGCTCAGCTGGGAAAGCAAATCCCCATCAAATCCCTCCAGCTCTCGACACACAGTCCAGGAGCTCTGGCGAGTTCAGCTGGTCTCAGCCAGAGGCCTCTAAGAGACCCGAGTGCCTGGGATGTTCAGTAGAAATACAATTAACTTGCCTCCTCGTGAGATTCTGCACAGCTCGTACCATACCCAACTCTCACCCGGCTGGCATCTGCCCCCTCTCCTCCTCGGCTCTGATGCCCTCAGATGTGGTGCAGAGACATGACAGGCCAGTCTCCACTTATGGTAGCAAGAGGCAAAGCAGGAAGTGGATGCTGACCTACAGAGTGAATCCAGACCCCTGGCAATGGCTGAGGTGAAGGGGGAGCTGCCCGAGTTATTTCCCAGCTGCCCCTTGCACCCAGCCCATGGAGCAGCAGGGACATGGCATGCTTCCCCTCAGCAGGGCACCTGGAAGCAGAGCCTGGACTGCACCTTGGGAGAAGAGGAAGAGGGAGCGGGACCCAGAATTTCAGCAAAAGGCTCAGCAGCCTCACCCGTGGTGTAAGTGGCTCACCTCAGGGCAAAGGCTCTGGTTAGGCTGCTCTGCTTGGTGAAATAATACCACCCACTGCAGCTGATGGCTTCTGCTTCCCTCTCTCTCGCTCAGGTTTCTGTTACCAAAGCCCAGCCCTAGGGCAGGGCCTCTGGTTACCACTCAGGCTATCTCAGACTCACCGCGCAATCAGTCACCCGTGGCTGGCCCGTGCAGCTGACTTGGGCTCGCAGGGCTGTTTAATTGCAGTGCAGACTTCTGGGCGGAGAGCCTGAGCTCTGGGACCATCTCACCTCACAGAGTCCTAGAGTCCGGACTCTACCTCAAGACCAATACACCCAGGTCTTTCTCCTCTTCTGTGGCTTCCAGCAGATCCATTCCCAGCTTACAGCTAGAATTCTTGCTGTTAGTTCCTAAGTGCATGACCTTGCACTTTCCACTATTACATTTCATCCCATTCCTATTACTCCAATTTTAAAGGTTATCCAAATCTTCTTGTATGATATTCCGGTCCATCCTCCATATTGGCAATTCCTCCCAACTTTGTGTCATTGCAAATTTTATTAGCACACTCTCATTTTTTGTGCCAAGGTCATGAATGAAAATGTTAAACAAGATTGGTCCCAAGACTGATCCTTGAGGAACGTCACTAATAACCTTTCCCCAGCCTGACAGTTCACCTTTCAGTATGACCCCCTGTACTCTCCCTTTTAGCCACAGGCTCCAACCTGTCCGTTCAAGGTGTACTAGGCATGAAGGAGCGTAAAGCAGCCCAACTGGCTTTTCCCTCTGTCCACAAGAACCTCCTCAATGGGGGTGCAAAGCCCCCTCCAAATGTAACTGCAGGAAAGAGTGATGCTTTGCCCAGCCCCAGGCCTCAGACCCAGGGTGTCTCATCCTATTAGGGCACAAACACAGGAGACAAAAAAGACCTGTCAGAACCCCAATGGCAGGTTAGAGTCCCTGAGAGAGCAAGCCAGTCTCCCTCCCCTCAGAGACGGGCATTTAGTGATCCCAGGTGCAGGGGAGTGGGGGAGGCGGAGAATGCACTTTTGAGGGGCTGCTCCCTGATATTCTGACACCACTGCCTGAGCCTGACCTGAACAGCGGGCGCTGGCCTGGACAGGAGCTGCCTCTGCTTCAGTCCAGGACACTGCTGCACCTTTGCGTGCTCACTGCCCCCGCCATCCCTTGCTACAGCCATTGGGCCTGGCCACAGAGGGAAGGACAAGTGCCCCTCTGCCCGCAGGAAGCTGCTGGGAGCCACATCAGTCTGAGCAGCACACAAAGGCCCTGTGGCAATTTCGCCCTGCCAGCACCTGGCTCTGTGGCTCACAGCTCCCTCCCTGTGCTGGAAATAGGCAGGCGGGGAACAAAGTGCTCGAGTGTTTTAATTGCTTTTTCTTGGAGTGGCAGCGAGTGCTGCTGGGTCAGGGTCACCCCTGGGTGGAGGCGTTCGCTGTCTATAGACACTGGACTCTCAGCTTCCTCCCCACCTGCTGCTCCCAGCATGAGGGTTGCTACTGTGAGAGCCAGCAGCACTGGGAACATTCCCACCCTGCTGCTGAGAGGAGCATCGCTAAGGGGCAGCAGAGCTGGGCTATGGCAGAAGTGTCACTCGCTCCCCCATCGCAGCAGTCAACTAATGCACTGTCCCCCTAGCCAAGGTAGACGTGGCCACACCCGTCCCTCTAGCCACACACAGGGGGGCTGTAGCAGCAGGGCAAAATTTACTCACACTGCCCCTCCAGCAACCTCAACCACAGCAGGAGGGAGCCCTGTGCAGGGGTCATTTGGTCTCCATGGCTGGTTGTGTCTTGGGCCCCACGGTTGAGCATGAGACCAGAGCCCCACCGGTGCCAGCAGTGGCAGTGGCTATAGGGATGCAGACACCTGTCCATTAGGAAGTAGGCTGAGATCCAGCAACTCATTGCACACAGGCCAGCTAACAGCTGGGAATGACTTGCCTGGGACTAGATTTGAACTGGCAGCCTATGGGCAAAGGGTTCCATGTCCCAACTGAGATCTAGACTGGTTCTGGGAATGAGTCTCCCTCCCCTGCTCTGGGCTGCAGGGTGAGGTCACACACCAGCCCGCACCTGAGCCAGTTGCATCAGCCTGCCCCAGTGCCGCTGTGGCAGGCCTGGCAGCCCAGGATGAGGATGTCTACAAGTGGTCATGAACCAAAGGTCCTCCATGTGACACGTGAAATCCTTAAGGAGCAATTCTGGTGGAAGCAAACTCTTAGATCAGATAGCTTCATTTCCCAGAGCACAGCTTGTTCTCAGGTGTGAGATTCACGGAGGAAAACACACCTTTCTCAAATCTCCTCAGCTAAGCAGGACAGGGCCTGCTCAGTATTTGGGTGGGAGGCCTTCAAAGAAAACAGAGAGAGCTATAGAATGTGCTGCTGGTGACTCAGCACTGGTGCTAGGTCAGAGTCGTTGCTGAACGAATGGCCTGGTGTGGTGCAGGGGACCATCTTTCCAGTGAGATACAGCCCTTTGTGGTCATTAAAGAAGCCATAGCCAGCTCAACAAGGGTAATGGTACGAGTTCTGGGCTAATTTTCCCCCAAAGCTTCATTTGGGAAGTCATTCTTCACTTCCTCCCTTAAAAACCTCACTGCATGGTGGTAGCTCAGAACAGCACCAGAGATGGCTTCATGATACAACCCTCCTCTGAAGCAGTCTGGGCTCCTTCCAGCTGAAGGGAACTAGATAAATGTACAAGGCCAGGACTAGTGAGGTGGATTAATAAAACGCCCCGAGGCTGCCCTGGATGTAACTCACATGTTTGTGCTGGTCGTGCAAATTCCTGCACCCAACTCCCCACTAGCTCGCTTCACGCCTCCCTGCAAGTCTGTGCTGGAGATGCTGCTTAAGAGCCACACACCAATTCCACATGCCAGACAATGAAATACAGTTACATAAGGAGCAGTTTGTTTGGAGGAATTTTTTTCCCCTGTTCATAATTGGACAGTTTCATAACTCAGCTGACAAATAACTCTGATCACTCTTCAGGATAAGACATTACGTGATGAATTTCATAACAAGGGAAACAGACTGCTTGATAAAATGCCTGCTGGGAGCCCAAGTAGCAAAAGCCTCATTCACTTACCGTTTTTCTGCAGGAGAAAAAACCCCCAAATCAAAGTTCGCCCAACAACGCAGCTAAGGCTTGATTAGGCAGCAAGTTACTTGCCAGCCCTCACTCCTAATGCTGTGCTGAGACGCAGCTTAACCCAGCTTATTAACCAAGAGGCTAATCAATAAGATGGATCATTGTGCTGTAATAATCCCTTCTATTTTCAGAGGGGACTAATGCTGGCATTAGGGGTCTGGAATTTCTACCTTGTCTATTTTGTGAATGGGCGGCAGTGGCACATGTGGGCACAGCATGCTGGTGAAGGGGGAAGGAGGGTCAGGTCTCAGGAAGTAGGGGGTTCTGGCCCTCAGCTGGCAATCCCCCACTAGGTAGCAGGAACTTGCAACAGGCAGGGCAGAGCTGATAGCTTTGGTTCCAGTTCCTTGATGGAGGAGAGTTTAACAGCACAGGTGCAGTGGCTTGAAAGTGCAGCATCCAGGGGCAACAATTGAGACTTGCCTCTCTGCTGCTCTGTGGCAGGCCAGGGATGCCCTGCAGATTGCTCTGCTGGGCAAGCTGCCAGCTGGAGTGAAGAGGGTCATCTAGTGAGCAGGAGTCTGACGGGCAGCAAAGCAGAAAGTCAAGCCAGCAGAGTAACAAAGCCTATCCTGATGCAGGTCCTGTTCCATCCCGGGGAGTCAAAGGCTGGGAGCTCATTTGCTAAAAGGCTCCACTTCATACCCCATGCATGTGTAGCTTGGAATCTGGACAGGCTTGGAATTCTTGCACCCACAGACAGGTCATGCGGAGCTCTTGTTGGGGATTTAGGCAGATTTAGTGTCATGACACCAGTAGCTGCAGGTGGGTGTTTTGCCTGAGGCAGTGGGAGACTGGTTCATGTTCACCTGGGTTCCTTTGTTTGGGCTGCACCTAGGAGGTCCCTCTGGCTGGCATATTCATGAGCCTGCCAGAGGAGACAGAGTGCTACCTCTGCGCACACAGAGTTCTCATGCCTCTGCCTGGTATTTACTTGCAGAATGAGGTCCAAACAAGATGTAAATATTTATTGTAGCAGACAATGAATTTCCCTCTACTTCCTCTGAAAGTTCACTACACTTGCTGCATCTGAGACACATGCCCAGAGTCAGCAAAGCCATCTCTTGTTCTAAATTCAAACACGACTGCGTCCATGGCCGAGATGATGTCTGGCATCCACTTCGTACAACTTAGCCACATGTACCCCAGTGCAGGATGGGGCCAGCTGTGCCTCCAGCAAAGTGGCACGTTTATGTCCCCACAGCAGCTACACAGCCACTGCTTTCATGTAAGATGGCACCATAGCCCAGTGAAGGAGAGAATGGAAGAGCTGAGCTCAGCTGTGAGCTGCGTGTGTTTGAAGCTACCAGAACCTTCAGAACCAGGAAAAGCTTCAAGGGCTGACAACCCTGAAGGTTCACCTTGGGCATGAGAAAAGCTGTGATCATACTGGACTACCCAGGCAAAACCTGCTGTAGGACATTCCCCTTTCACATCTCCTCAACAACCTGCAGGCTCACCACAGAGAAATACACAAATCTGACATCAGGAATCATAGCATTCAAAAACCAGCCGGAGAACACTTCAACCTCTCTGGTCACTCAGCAACAGACTTAAAGGTGGCAATTTTGCAACAGCTTCAAAAAAAAAAAAAAAAAAAGCTTCAAAAAAAGACTCCAACAAGAAACTGCTGAGCTTGAATTAATATGCAAACTAGATACCATTAACTTGGGTTTGAATAGAGACCGGAAGTGGTTGGGTCATTACACAGATTGAATTTATTTCCCCATGTTAAGTATCCTCACACCTTCTGATCAACCGTCTAAAATGGGCCATCTTGATTATCACTACAAAAGTTTTTTTTTCTCCTGCTGATAATAACTCATCTTAATTAACTAGCCTCTTACAGTTGGTATGGCTACTTTGACTTTTTCATCTTCTCTGTGTGTGTATATATATATATATATATATATCTTCTTACTATGTTCCATTCCATGCATCCGATGAAGTGGGTTTTAGCCCACAAAAGCTTATGCTCTAATAAATTTGTTAGTCTCTAAGGTACCACAAGTACTCCTGTTCTTAGTGCAGGAAGGACCCCTACATTCTATTTTCTGGTGCTTTACTCAGCCCACTTTTAACTCAAAGGGCTGCAGCTTTCAGCCCTACCACACGCTAATTCCTGTTCTATGTCAGCTAAATCTTAGGAAAAGGATTGCCCAATGTTGTTGAATGTTCAGTGTTTGCTCAGTTTTATCCAGTTCCTCCTCCCTAGACCACCCAAACCAGAGGCTTCCCAAACTCTGCTCACGGGAACAGCTACAGCATCTGTGGAGACCTAGCTGGTGCGGCTCTGTTATCTCGCCTCCAGCCACTAAATACATCAAAAGACGTTACATCCTTTGCTACTAAAGTTCTTGTTTCTTGTAGGTGATTGTTGTCATAACCCCTGGGAGGCTGTGTGATGAAGAGCAGGTTCCACGAGATAGTGAACTGGTGAGGTCCATATGAGCATCTATGACACACTCTCCATGAAGATATGACCCGTACTGTGAAAAAGTCCAAGAACCCCCGTGCTGAATAATTCCTTTCCCTCCTTGGGTTCACATCTTTCTAATCCTTGGAGACGGTTCTCAAATCTTCTCCTGGAAGGAGTCACCAGCATATACATTTTGTCCCTTTAACTAATGCTTCTGGTCAGCTGGAGGAGTCTAGCAGCCAGTCCCAAGGAAGAGGCATGGGAACGGGGCTGAAGGCGACAAAGCAGCTGTCAGGAGTACAGCACCTGAGTCAAAATGATTTCCAAGAGAACTATGGGTATGTTTCCACTGGGGAAGGCTTTTCCCCTTCCCTCCTAACACACTCCCAAGTGCCACTATGAGAGCCTGTCTCCTGAAGCACTGGGTGCTGGCCCTGCTGGCAGTGAGATATGGGACCAGATGACCTGTAAGACTGCTCCAGTCTGTCAGGAAGAGAGATATGGGACCAGAAACTCCATGATCAGCTCTGGTCTGGAGACGCCAATGGGCCGTTTTGCTTTGAGGTTTGCTGG
Source organism: Chelonoidis abingdonii (assembly GCF_003597395.2). Taxonomy (NCBI): domain Eukaryota; kingdom Metazoa; phylum Chordata; order Testudines; family Testudinidae; genus Chelonoidis; species Chelonoidis abingdonii. The sequence goes on from NC_133781.1 coordinate 30,911,026, forward strand.
TCGCTCTACAACTAAACAGTGTCACACTGTTCAATTTTCAGAAAATATCACAATACCAACGAACAACTTCTGTCTGCAGCGCCTGTGCGTCTGGCCTTGGTAGGAGCCTTCTCAATGCTGCTCAGAAAGCAGCAGAGCCAGGGCTGGCAGATACGGGAGGAAGGCCGAGGTGTAGCAATCGAATGCTCAGTGTTCCTGGGTGATGTTACAAAGGGGACACAGAACAGACTCTGCTCCCTGAATGCTGACCGGGGCAGCCTGCCTGAACTGCTAATGGCAGGGTGATCCGGAGGAGAAGGAAGCTCTTCTCCGGGGAGAAATCCCAACAGCTTCACACTTCGAGATTCATTTCTCCAGCCCTGCTGTAATTTAATTATAAAATCTCTGGCAGCAAGAGGCACTGCATGCGATCTAGTGCTGCCACCTACAGGCTACATATGGAACTGGCAGCCTGCAGCTTGTTGCGGAGTGCGGCATACCCCATAGCCCAGAGGATAAACACTGCAGTCTGTGTTCGGCTCCATATTCTGGGAACGCTGCACCTCCAGCTCCTCTGCATTATTAACCCCAGAGCCAGCCTGCAGAGAGGAGCAGAGAGCCCCACCAGGCTGGATCCGCACTGAGGGCTGCAGGTGCTTCTATGCACCGTGTGTCAGGGACAGGTCAGGAGGACAAAAAAAGGGAAGGAGCAGTTTTATAAAGATGACAGGTAGATCAGAACCACCAGGATCGGCTGTAGCCCATAGCTGGAGGGGACGGCCCAGCAGACTCAGGTGCTGCTCTTGGGGAATTGAGGCCAACCTGCCGGCGCAGCCCTGTCATTCACAGGTGCCTGTCACCCCTTCTCTAACCGGCCATGTCTCCCATGACAGTCTCGGCTCCCCATCCCCTAGCTGCCCCTGCCTTCGCACCTGTCGGATGGGCTCTGGGATCCGGTACCTACAGCAGGACTGGACGAGGCGCACCGCCGACTCCAAGCACGTCCTGTGGCCCACGGAGACGTAGATGGGCTTTGTGCTCTTATCGTAGCTGCGCAGGGCCTGGAGGGTTGGAAACCAGACAGACCAGAGCTTTGGGGCTTGTTTAAAACAAATGCAAGACATCGGTGATTGCAAACACACATGGGGACACTTGGGAGAGCAGGGGAGTGTCAGACATCTCAGAGACCCAGGCTTTACTGCTCTTCTCTGCTTGGGAGCATCACAGGGAGGTCTGTCTCCTAGGGCTCCTTATACTCCCATCCCCAATATTTCACACTGCTCAGAGCAAGGGACCTTGCTCAGTGGAGAATATACCCAGGCAAGGGAGGCAGCCAACACCTGCCAGCTCCGAGTGGGGACCCAGCCAGCCCCATAATCTCCCAAGCTGCCTTTTTCACCAAGTTGCAGAGGTTCCTGTCTCACAGTCTGGAGACCTGCCACAGAAAAAACTCCTGCCCGTGCTTTGCCCTTTTGCTATAAGGGCGCAAGACATGGGCAGATAGACTAGGAGATGACAGCTCACATATCACTGTCACATATGACAAAGTGGCCATGTATCCCAGGAGGGGATCTCACGCCTTGGCTGAAAGGAATGGGAGGTGAGTGTTAGCTCTACCTGCTCAGATCCTGCCCTCCTGGCTTATTGTCACTGGGCTGCAGAGAGCTGCACCACACTTTGTCCCCTCCCTCCTTCCCATTTGAGCCAGGCTAGGGAACATGGGGAGTCTGCTCTGCGTGTTGGTCACAGCTGGGCCTTCTCCATGACTCACCATGCCCAGGACTCTCCCGGAGGTGCCCCTCAGAGGGAATACATCTCCTCCCAGCTGCAGGTCGCGGATCTAAAATGAGTACCCAAGGGCCAGCTGGTTAGAACTCCAGTGCACCAGTTCCAGGAGGGTCTGGAAGAGCCTACTCCAGAACTTCCCTTCTCTGTCTGAGCAGACTCCCTTAATACTGTACCGCCAGCACTTCCTGCTGGGTTGGAGAACCCGGGAGCTGCCCCTTACCAGCCAGCATGTGGCTCCCCAGCTCCTCATGGTGGGAGAGAGCAGGAGGGGGGCTGCCAGGAGCTCCCTCTCACCAAGGCTCTTACTCCATTTCCCCCACTGGCACAGGAGGGAGGGATGCTCGTGTTGGCCTTACCTGCCCCTTGTGCTGCTCATCCTTGGCCAGGCCATCGACTTGCAGGAGGTTTTTGGCCACACCAATACAGGGCAGGCCTGTCAGCACCCCCAGGTGGCAGGCCACACCAAACCCTGCTGAACAAGCCAAGAGATGGTCAAGGGAAACAGGAAGGGGCCAGCAATGGGGTTCTCCACCCTGTTCTGGTGACCCGCGTCAGAAAGGACAGCCCAGGTACGTCTGTAAGACTGCGACAACACTACAGCCAAGCACAGAGTGGGTGGTTCTGGCAGATGGGGACCAGTGCCGCAGAGACAGAGCTCTCCACAGAGGGGCAGTCTGTCAACCCCTAAGCTGGAGGTTCCAGAACCTCCAGTTGGGATCAGAACCCAATCAATGCCTCTGGGGGAGGGGAATTAGCCTATTGCTAGATGATAATTATTTAATGTCCCCTTCTTGGGACCCTAGTGAACAGCAGGTCTCTCTCCTGGAGTCTGGGGGTCCCCCATCAGGGGGCAGCGCTCTCTCCTGGGGCTTGGGGGGGGGGGTCCCTGTCAGGCAGGAGGGCTCTCTCATACCTCTATGATGGAGCACGCCATTCCCATCTACAAGCAGCACCTGGAAGAACCACCAGGTGATGTGTTAGTTACCAAGCACCATGAAACGCTCCAGCTGAGCAAACACTCCTCCAGCCTGAACAAGTGGCAAGTGAGGCCAGCTCTGTGAGGAAGGAGAAGCTCCATTTCAATCCTTTGCCCCACCCCCACAGCTCCTTTACTTTACCCAGGTGTGCCCCACCCCTGCCTGCCCCACCCTCTCTTTCATGCCCCTTTTGACTACCATCCCTGGGAGTAGGGAGCTGATCTTTCTATTGCAGCCCAGTGCCCTGCACTCCCATAGTACTAAAGCAAGGATGGAAGTCATCCCTACATCTTGCCTTCCCTGCTCACAAATCAGGTGAAGTCTGGCTGGCCACTTGCTCGCTTTCCCCATCCCCACCCCCACAGAGACAGTGAAGCAAACATAACAACAAGGCTGTGTTAGGGTGCACCCTGCCCTGCCCGCTGCAAAGGTGCTGGCAAGGCAACCTCTAGGGACGGTTTCTTTTCAGGTACATCCAGTACCCCAGGGACATCTCCCCATGAGAGAAAGGAACATGCTGCACCTGAGGCCTGAGCCCAGGCTCTCGCTCCTGAAGTCTCTGAGCAGCTTCCACCAGGAAAGGGACCTCTCGAAAAGCTAAGTATCCTGCCAGGTAGGGGGCACTCACGGTCACCATCTGGCAATCCTCATATAGCACCTGGGACAAAACAAGGACAGTGCTGGGAACACAGACTCATGTCTGCAAGAGGCCCTAGAATCAGTGTGCTGAACCCAGGCCATAGCTGGCTTAATCCTGACCAGCTCAGATATTTCTTCTCCAGGATTTATATTCTCTCTCTCTCTCTCTCTCGCTTCAATACTCTCTCCTAACCCTGCTGGGCCACTCCCCCAAAGTTAAACACAAATGCTGCCCATTAGCTCATTGCAACTTGTCCCCTCAGTGTGAGTGTGGTGGTGGAGGGAGAGAAGTGATGGGCAGATGATGGAAAATGACCAGATATGCCCTAGCCTACTTGTAACAGGGTGCTGGCCTAAGAGGCACTGAACCAGCCCGTTCGCTCAGAAACTGTTAGCGCAGTTCCCATCAAGGGGAACTGATTGGAGCTGGCAGGGTGTGGCTCATTAAAGGAGCCTGAGAGTAATCACCTGTGAGCCTGCTGGGGCAAAGGCCTATAAAGCTAGCAGGAAGGAAGTGGGAACAGGAGGAGTAAGGAACTGCTGTTCTTAGCTAGCAACAGGAACTAGCTGTCCCTTTGGTGGCTACCTAACTCCTACTGAATTGTACACAGTTGTATATAGATGGTGGTGGGAATGAACACAGGGAAAGAAAAGGACGCTGGGTTTTGCAAAGTAAGAGGTCTCTGGCCGATTTGTACCGCTAGCGATGAAGGGCTTGTCTACACTACCCTACCCTGAATGAGTGCAGGGACTTTGCCAATGGCTAGGGATGCTTTGGTCCCATTTGAGTGTGCAATAGCAAGAGATCACTGTCCTTATAATTAAGGCTGCAATTTAGTCATGGAGGTCATGGAATCCGTGACTTCTAGTGGCCCCTGTGATTTCAGCTTGCGGTGGTCAAGAGCTGCAGGGTCCACTGCCACCTGCTGGGGCAGGAAGCTGTGAGTATCCCTGTTGCTGGCAGTGGTGACAGAGAAAACCCCAGCAGCTCCCTGTCACTGGCAGCAGAATCCCTGAGCTCCCAGCCGCTAGGGCAATGGAGTACCCACCAGCTCCTGGTGGGCAGCGGTGGGGAACCCCCAAGCTCCAGGCCGCTGGAGGTGGCAGGGATGAGCTCCTTACCACTATGGCAGCTCCTGGACCCCATGGGTGGTGGGAAATCCTGAGCTCCCAGCCCCTGCAGGCAGCGGGGGATGACCAAAGCTACAGGTGGCAGAGAGATCCTGCAGCCCCCAGCTGCTACAGGCAGCTCTTAGTCCCTGCAGCTGCCCCACTTGACGTAGTGTGGGGAACCACAGATCCCCATTTTGTCAAGGATATTTTTAGTAAAAGTTAGGGACAGGTCATGGCTTCCCTGAATGTTTCTGTTTTGTCCGTGACTTTTACTAAAAATATCTGTGACAAAATCTTAGCCTTACTTATAATCAATGCCTGACCAAAGGGCCTCTCACTCAGCATTTGGAAAGCAAGTGGATTCCAGAAGAAAGCCTGTTAGGACACTGATCAAGGACAGTAGGTGAATTAACTTACACCGCTGTCTAGGGCAAGTCTCTAAGAACTGTGGCACGATCTGATTCTCACTTTCTGTGATTTCCAGTGGAAATCAATGTTAAATTCCATATTTGTTGTCAGGGGTTTTAGTTAGTGACAACTTTTTACATTAGTTGAAATCTGTACATAAACTCGGATAAATCTTTATTAATTCAAAGTTTAATGACTGCAGAATGTGGGAGATTCACAACAGATTTGGAAGTGCCATTGTAAATCACATCTCATATTAACTGATTACCAGAGGGATCTGACAAGGAAGGCACCATCTGTCTAGAAATGTCACATTGTTTTAACTTGTTCTCTGGTAAATGTTGAATAACAATGGTCTTTCTGCAGTTTGTCTCTGGATAGAGGGTGAAACTGTTGATTTTCAACATTTACCTAATTAAATCAAAATCTTCAAAGCCAGTTTATGAGCTATTTCTTATCAACATCATCATCTCTGACCTACTCCTGAGCAATTGCCACACACTGGAACAATCTCTCTGGGCCTCCAAAAGTTCTCTGTAACTCTTGGACTCTAAGCTATGTGACAAACTACGTATTTCCAAATTAATTTTGCTAGGTAATACCATAGACCATCACTCCAGTTCTCTCCTCCTCACCCATGCTCTCTGCAGAAAGCCTTTTCTTGGTGAACATGTGGGTCAGATACTTGGCTGCAGCCTTGTGATGCTGAGATACAGTCCATGATGCCCTTTGGGTAGGTTGGTTTTCTACAAAGCCTTTACATTACAGGTATCCCAACCATGAGACCACCACTCAAGGGCCATTACCTCAAGATCTGGGTAGCTGAGAACCACCAGGGAAGCGCAGGCAACTGTGTCATTTCCTTTGACATAAGACAGATCCACCCCTCCCACTCTCTCCAGTCCTGCAAAGGTGGAATCTTTCTGCCATTCTTCAGTGTCCTCCTCAATAACATTTGCCTTTAGCTGGGCCTGCTCCCTAAGGAAAGATAACCACAGACAAAAATAGTGTCTTTTTATTCCCAACTCCATACACAACACCTTGAAATCACAGGAGAAGCAGGCTGGTCCAGGCATCCTGCAAAATCGTGTTATTTGATTATTTCAGCAGGTTTCCATTCAACAAGATTGCTGGTTTAGGAACTGACATGATGGGTTGGCAGATGGACAGCTTATTCCTTAGGGCAGTGTGGTCTAGTTACTGAAACAGAACGTCAGGACTCTGAGGTTCTAGTCTCAGATTTGTCAGTGCTTCTGAGTGACCTTGGCAAACCTGTGTGCTTCAATTTCTGCAATTGGAAAATGGAGCTGATAAAAATCCCGTGTTTCACAGCAGGGTTCACGAGGGCTGACTGCAAAGCATCTGAGATCCTGTGCCAGAACAGATGCTTTTCATTGGATGGATGGGAAGGGATGAAACAATTGAAGCTGACAAGCTGGCCGGCTCCAGATCTCTGCAGAGACCTACCATGCGAGGCCAAGGAGTTAGATCACCTCGGTACTAAGGCAGACTCTGACCAACCTTAGTTAGTGACCACAAACCTGAAGGCGGACACTGGGGGGTATGAAGGAATGACTGCACTGCCTGCAGCACAGAAGAGAGACTGGGACAGAGTCACTATCTCCTGACAACGCCCCACTAACAGGGAGCACAGGGGAGAGCCCCAAAGAGCATCAGGAATAGGATGACCAGATGTGCTATAGGCACCTATTACCCCCCTCCCTGTCCAGATTTTTCACATTTGCTATCGGGTCACCCTAATGAGGAATCAGTACAGGTGTGATGTCCAAGAGCCACTCGGACAAACACCGCCCGCCCCCTGGAAAGGGAGAGATGGGGGAATGGTACCCACTTCTACCACCAGGTCAAGACAACTCATAGAATTGAGGACCCACCTTTGAGTGACACCAGGGGCCACATCTCAGCATGGCCTAAAAGGGCCAGGCTTTGCCACCTCATCCCGTGCCCCAGCCAATGGAGTCAAGGGTTCCCAGGTGTCTGGTTCCGGTCGAAAAGGGACCCTGATGGCTCCGGTCAGCACTGCTGACTTGGCCTTTAAAAGTCCAGTTAGTGGTGCAGCGGGGCTAAGGCAGGCTCCCTGCCTGCCATGGCTCCACATGGTTCCTGGAAGTGTCCAGTGTGTCCCTGTGGGCCCTAGGCACAAGGGTGGGCAGGGAGGCTCCACGCGCTGCCCCCACCCCAAGTGCCGGCTCCGCAGCTCCCATTGGCCAGCAGCCATAGCGAGGGCAATGGCAGCGTGTGGAACCTCCTTGGTTGTCTCTGTGCCTAGGAGCCGCAGGGACATGCTGTCATTTCTGGGACCCGCCTGAGGTAAGTGCCACTCGGATCCTGCACCCCCTAACCTCCTGCCCCAGCCCTGAGCCCCCTCCAACACTTCAAACCCCTCGGCTCCAGTCTGGAGCCCCCTCCAGCCCCCCAAATCCCTTATCCCCGGCCCCATCCCAGAGCCCTGTGAAAACGAGGGCGGGCGGGCGGGAGGGGGTCGCGCCCTCAGAGCAGGTGTTTGGGTTTCTGGGATCACAACGCGGGGGCCCCTGGGATGACGACGCTGCCCAGCGGCCGCTGTCCCTCTGGAAAGGGGCGGGTCCCCTGAGCAGCCCGCCCATTACGCCACTGTAGGACGCATGCGCACAAGGCTTTCGCCGCTCAGCGCTACAAGGCTACACATCCCAGCGTGCCCCGCAACCGGAAGCAGGGGCTTCCTACGGAGCCGCTCACACGCCCCGTCGAGCTCCCCGCCCATTACCGCTCCCAGCGGCGCAGAGTCTCCTGCTCCGGCGGCCCCGTCTCTCTGCGCGCCATGGCTCCGCTTCCGGGCTAGCCGCTTCCGGTGGGCTGCGGCTTTCCGGCCCGCCGGGAACATGGAGCGGGGGGTTCGTTCCGAGGGGCCCGTGGCGGGCTGGTCTCAGCACGGGGGAGGGGCAGGTCGGCCGAGGGCTGCCAACTGCTAATCCCAGAAACCCGCACGCCCCTCCCCCTCTGTCAGGGGCTGGGCCAGGGCAGGGGTTACGGGCCCAGCACGTCCAGCTCCTCGGCTCAGGGGCTGCCAGGCGGCTCCTCGTACTGCCCCCGCCTGCAGGGCCCCCTCCCACAGCTCCCATTGGTCACGGTCCCAGCCAATGGGCACTGCGGAGTTGCTTGGGCAGCCATGCCCCTGGCTGCCTCCCTGCCTAGGAGCCAGAGCGGGGGCTCAGGATTGTGCTGGTGGCTCCCAAGCCTCTGAGTGCGGCGACTCCTTATAACTTAAAAACACTGTTTATTATCTTTAACACCATTATAAATGCTGGAGGCAAAGTGGGGTTTGGGGTGGAGGCTGACAGCGCTTTACCCCTCTCCCCGCCCCGAGGGTCCTGACCCCGTTTTAGAACCCCTGAGCTAGAGGGACTTGCCAGCTGCTTCCAGGAGCCAAGTGGAGCTGGGGCAGGCAAGGAGCCTGCCTTAGTCATGTTGCGCCAACAGACTTTTAGTGGCCTAAAATCTCCCAGATTGGTTTCAGTAGTCTGGAGATTGAGCCTGGTTCCAGGAGACTCCCAGCTAATCCTAGAGGGTTGGCAACCCTAGGTCTGTCCGTGCTCAGAGCCAGAGCACTGCAGGGCCAGACTTGGGGCTCGTGGCACCCACAGCGTGGCAATGTCTGTGAGGGGAACAGCCCAACTCACGGGGCTCAGATTTATTCCCCCCTGCCCATTGGGCCCAGCCCTCAACTTCACTCTGGTCCGGTACCGGCTCTGGGTCCAGTCCCAGCCTGATTTGCAGTGAAGCGTGCTGGGAAGACCTGGCTGGAGGCAGAAACTAGGCCAGTAGTTCTCAAACTTTTGTACTGATGACCCCTTTCACACAACAAGCCTGTGAGTGCAACCCTCCTTATAAATTAAACACTTCTAAAAATTCAATACCATATTATAAATGCTGGAGGTAAAGCAGGGTTTGGGGGTGGAGGCTGACAGCTCCCAATCCCCCTACCCAATAATAACCTCACAACCCCAATTGGAGAATCCCTGAACTAGGTTAAGGGAAAGGGGGGGAACCTGCTGCGACTGAGCTTTGCAATGAAATCACCATCGCTTTGCTGGCCCTGTAGCAGACAAGAGGCCCACGGCTGGTGCTCTCAGGTCAGAAACTCACCACCTCTCCTCACTCTAGGAGGGAAGGGAAGATGACAACATAGGGCAAGCTTCCCTGCTCCTGTTTTACATTGCTGTGCTCAGTTCCACACACAGTCAATCATCCATTAACTCCATCCAAATTTGCACTTCTGCATAATTAGCAGCTTGCAAGACAAAAGAGGCCAAGGTTGTAAATGTCAGATTCCTCATAGTACAAAAAACTGTGCACTGGGTGCTTTTCAAGACAGTTTCAAGCATCGCTATTGACAGCTAAGGAATCTTTAGCAGCAAATAATTCATTTATTGAAGAAACAGCCTCAAAATCCTCAGCAATAAAAGCACTGAAATAGATGCACACTTCTACATTGGTTGTAACTTATCTGATCAAGTTTATTAAGACTAAATGAAAAATACAAAAAATAATCAAATCTTTCAAAAAAAGCAACTCAATGAAGCATAAAGGGAATCATGTTAGATGTTCTTAAGTAAATTGTTACAGCTAAGGCACCTTAAAGCTAGAAACAACAACAAAACAGTGACTAGAAAAGGTCACCTAATGCTTGCTGCTAGGAAGTTAGTTTGGGCTCTGTCCAAACTGAGACCCTGAGGTATCTTTTTATTTTCTTTTTAAAAGGCAACTTGAAAACATTAACTGTGCAGTAAGAGATGGAAATACTGCAAATATAAATGGAATCCTTACTGCTTCCAATAGGCAAACCATCATGATTAACTTTACATTTCAAATTATCCCAAATATTTGTTAAAATATTAATGCTGCAACAGATCAAGTAAATGGCAGGGAACAGAGGGAGTGCAGAGCTTGTAAATTCTCTCGATAAGAGGATGAGGGGGACCCTTTCCTAGTGAGAATTCATATTCCAGTGTTTTTAGGATGCATATTTATTCACCTAGTGAAATCCATATTTGTGGACCTGCACTATTTATTGGATAGACCTTAATGGGATCAAATCTATCAAATGTGGTTAAAGATTCTCATTTTGAAGGTCCGTCTAAAAAAAACCAAAAAAAAATCCCTGTTGTTTATCTGGTAAATAAGCAAAGATCTGGATTTTGTTACATTTGATCAGAAACTTGCTCCTGAGTGAAATTCTGGCTATAAAGTACAAACTTCTGGCCCAGAAGGAACTTTTCTAAATGGAAACATGGTCCTAACTACGTATGTAAATGACTCTTCTGTGATATCAGGAAAGCAAGGCGACACTGACAGTTGCAGATAATTCCTGCTAGAGAAAGGCAGCACTGAAAAGCATTAAGTCAGACACACAAGAAATGTATATGGGGAAAGCAGCACAGACCAATGACATTTACATTTCTGTTTTCCCTATTAATAGTCTGATTATGGTTGTTCAATATCAGCTAAGATGACAACTAAATCCCTAATGGAGAGTCCATACTATCCAGAAAATGTGCCTGAGACACAAGAGTGAAGTGGCTCTCTCAACTCCAACATGCACATCTGCCAGCACACACACGTGGCAGAAATAGCCTGGCAGCACCATTCTGATGCAAATGTATGGTACCTTTCGGGGGGGAGGAGGAGTAGTGGAGGTAGTAATTCAGGACCACTAGGTTGTCCTGTGGTGTGGGATTTGGGCCACATTGCCTTTTAATGTTTTACTTTAAGGCAGTTACAAGAAAAACTTCCGTGGTGAGCTTTGAAACGTACTGTTTTTTCTTGTATGTGTTATGCAAAGAGGAAGTTAACTGACCTCTGGTAACTGATACCCCTGGACTCATGGAATGGTAGAGCAGGAATAAAGCTGTAATGCTCAGAGAGCCAATGTGACCCTTTAGACATAGGAAGGCAGCTTGGGTAGTATTGCAGCAGGGAAGCTTATGAGACCTGGATGAGGGAGGACTACATTTGTTTTTCATCCAGCTAAAGAGGAAAAGGTTGGCAGTACGGGAGCATGTGAACTGGAACAGTGCCTACAGAAAACATGGAGAACAGAGCATGCCTCTACTGGGGTTGTCCAAGTAGCTCACAGGACACTTCGATACCCCCCAACTCCACCCCGCCCAGGTCACTGAAGGATGATGGCTTTTTTATCCTTAAAAGGATACATGAATTTTCACCACGCCTCCCTATGAACGGTGTTTCCATCTCTGCTTTGCCCACTCAAGAAATAGCACATATTTGTATATACATTTGTTTCCCCCCAGTCCTTCTGCTTCTGATGCATAAAATCCTTTATGCTTGTGCATCACATTTTGGTCCTGAGTCCAGTGTAAGAGAGAGGTTACTTTCAAGATCTCATTGACATGACGTGTTTGTGGCACCTTGTACAGGAAGGAAGATCAGTGCAATGAGCAGGGCTTACATAGACCCAATGCTGCTCCTCCAGTGACCTCGTGTAAAAAGCAGTGTTTGCAGGATCCTCTACTATGTTAACTTAGTCTACGATCCCTTTTGAGGACAGCAGCAGCTTTCCAGGCAGCAATACAATGAGAGAGCAGAATCTCTTCTGGGAACATATCCTCCAGCTCTGGAAGTACGCTGCTCCCTTTCCTTTCAATGTACGAAAGAAGTGTATCCTTCAGGCTAGAAAATAAAGAGTGAAAAATACCATTAACAACATTGCAGTATGCTGCATGCATCCTACACAGTACCCCCCCCCCCTCCTATATACACTACAGTGAGATAGCTTAAATGGTGCAACAGGTCAGGTTTGAAATACATTGGCGACCCCCATGGAAGCTCAAGAACAGAGACATGGGAAGTACTGCAGGTTAAGGTGAGGTGCAGGAGCAAAGCTGTGTATGGAAAGCCAACCGAGCTGGTCTGTGCTACACTTGGATTTGCCCAGTGCTAGCATTCCATTAAGCATGAAACCCAGCAATTCCCATTGGAATCTGTAACATTTCGTACGGCTATGTAGGAAAGTCACATGCCCCAAAGTTTGTGTTAACATTCTTAGCACCGGCTGAAGCTTTTCACTGTTCAATCAGTTGGTGTTTTGTGCTTTGTGTCCACCTGAGCAGGAAAAACTAAGCGAATTCTTTTCCCCTTTGCAATGTAAATGACAGAAATAAAAAATGAGCATGTGAAGGTAGTTAGCTCTGGGCTGAGCAGTCCATTACCTCCACAAGGGGTTGAGCTCATCTCCAACTTTGGTATGTTTCAACTTCAGGATGATCATTTCGTGCAGCTCCTGCAGGAAGGTCTCCAGCCCGGCCTGAATGAGGAAGGTGTTGAGGAGCTTGGTGTTCTCTGAACTGAGTTCAGCTTTATAGGCTGTATCAACATCCACAAAGGGATCCTAGAAGGCATAGCAAGAACACGCACGTGTGAGCAGTTTCCTCTGGGGAGAAGGAAAGACACTGAACCGAATGCTGAGGCCAGACACTTTCCTACCCGTTTGAGACGCAGCAGTTGCTCAGACTTGTGAGTAGAGAGGAGCTGCCACAGGGCTATGATGTGCTTTAGGCGACATCGGCTTAGGGCCTGAAAGAGAAACACACCAATGAAGTAGAATTGTATGAGAGGGATGCACTCAGGAATACCTTGCTGTTCACATCGTCGTCACTGGTCTGTATTGCAGCAGAACATGGAAAGGCTTAAAACAATTAAGACTATTCTGGTTTTTCTTGTACGCTCAAGTAAGCACAGGAAGGCTGGTGCAAGCAGGTGGGGTGACCCAGCAGATATGAAAGAGCAGTGATCAGCTGGAGTAAACATCAGGGCATATTTCCATAAACAATGCAAAGATTCCCCAAGCTGGAGCTCACCCAGCCCTGTCACCCTGGGTGTGGAGGCCTGCTTTCCAAAAGGCAGTCTCCCACTTCCGTCTCTCTCCAGCAGCTCATCCTTATAGCACCTGTGCAAAGGGAGGGGAAAGTGAAGGTGGAATGCGTGATTTCAGCAACTGGAGAGCAGGTAGCGCCCCTGCCTCTGTCCCAGAAACAGTCTCTTCTGGCACTATTGTGCCCATAAGTGAGAGAAGAGAAACCCCACCACCAGCCTTAAGAGATAAGGGGAGTATATTCAATTCTGTGCCAGTGAAAGCTGGCCCTTCAGTGGAGGCTTCCCATGGTATTTGCCTTCTCTTGGTCTCTGTGCCACATCATACCCAGCACTTGCATCACCTGACTCAAGGATTCCCCTCCTTGTTCCTGAATCCTAGCAGGACATCAAGGATCTGCAAAGCAAGTGAATTTGACACATCACACTTCCTGCCCCAGCTCTGCTGTCATTGTTACAAAGCGCTACCCAACACCACAAGCTGGCTGGCTGAGACCCTCCCTCCACGTGTGTGTGCAGGAAAGATGAAATCACCTCACTTGCCCTGGGGCACGTGGGGTCTTTAATACCAATTTTTAAAGCTGGCTGTTGTTGAGCTTGGAGAGCAGTCTGACTGGACGTGTTTATGAGTTTGTAGACTCAGGGAATCTGCTCACTCGACTCACCTTCAGCACATGAGGGCTTGTCTGATTCCCCATCTGCAAAATAACTTCAACGTAATGGGTCAGAAGCATATCTGGGTCCTCTCCAGCCATGGCCAGGAAACCCAGCGTGATTTCAGCAACGGACAGAGCTTCACAGATGTCATTGTAGGACTGCAGTTCCCCACTGATCATGTTGATCATAGAGTTGGGGAGAGAGCTCTGTAATTGGAGGAAACACAATGTCACCACTTAGCATTCCTCATCATTCCCTTTCATTATGTAGTGAAGACCTGTGCTGTATGGGTGCCCAACCTGCTGGAGCCCCATATAGGGCAAAGTCTCAAAGTACAGGGAGCTACACATAAAGATGTTTACCTCCATTTCCTGAATCAGGATGCACTGAAGAGAGAACACTAGGTCTGTGTGCATTTAAGGCACAAATGGGTTAAAACATGAGGCACAGCTGAGTGTCCTCCTCCTGGGTCCCTATAACCCAAGAGGTGCATGTGGGAGGAGTAAATTCTGATTTTTATCCAGTTAGAAAACACCTCTGGTCACTTGCTTGTCCTGCTACTACTTCCATCTCAGAGACTCACCTGACTGAGTTTGCTCTTTACGTCATTAAACAGATGCTCATAATTCCGGTCATGTCTGTACACCAGGGTGGGTATTCCCTGTCGGGAGAGAGAGAGGGAGAGGGAGAGATCGCACAGCCATGAGATAAGGCCTGCAGGTTGTCGATCTTGATGGAATGCACTTTGGTCGCCCCTGTTGTAGCACATGCCAGCTGCACAGCAGTGAAATGAACACCAACACTGGCTGACGAGTTGTCTGCAAAAGGATGCAGCTGGCTCCCATCCTCCTTACCACTAGGGTGATGAGCGGCTTCCCCTGCAGGAACCTGCTGGTGACCTGCTGCTGGATCTTCTCCAGGTTGAACTCCTGCAGAGTCTCCCCGCCTTTCTCCACGCTGTACTGGCAATTGGACAAGATCAGAGGGATCAGGTCTCTCTCCACCTCATAACTGATCACATGCAGATCAGCCACCTCCGAAGGGCTGATGGAGTAGCTGTGGGAAAGGAGGAAGCTTCGTTATGTTACAGTCAGAGCTGCAGACCAGTGAGCAGTCTTGAATCACTACTGAGGGAAGAGGAGGCTGAGGGGACAGCCGGTAACAAAGAGAAGCAGTGGCGTGTCTATCTGACACATTAACATACCTGTTGGCTTCTGCTGTGTGTTTCTCCACTGTGTAGATGAAGTCATTGTGCAGGCTGATGAGGTAGCTGACCAAGGCTGTGGAGCACAGGCCCACACCCTGTCTGCGTGGCAGAAGGTTCTCAAACTCACTGTCTAGGGTCAAGTCAGCATCACAATAGCCTGAGGGAAGCTTAATTTCACCTGCAACAGGGCAGAGAAGTCTTTCACAACAGGCTCGCAGCCCCAGAGGTGGAACTTCCTCTCCCAAGCTGGGACAGGGAGCTAGTCATTTGGCAGGTTAGGATGGGGTGTACAATAGGAAGAGGGAGCCAGAGCACAGCTGTTTTTGCAGCTCATCCTAAGCATTAAGGGGTGGTGAGTAGGAGCAAGAGAAAGTATTAGAAGGGAAAACAAGTTTCCCCTTTGCGCCCACACCATTTGTCAACACCTTGATGTCTAAAGTCAGCTTTCAGGTACATCTCTCTGCATCAGTGATGGAAGGAGCCTGGATTGCCAAAGGGTAACAAGGGGCCAATCTTCTATCATCCGGTGCTGAGTGACCTCCCAGTCCTGCCATTCCAGTAATGGCAAGAGCGTACACAGCACACTCACCATTGGTATCTAACGATCTTCTCAGCTTGTTCCACACAGAGAGAAATGTGTTCACTCTGATTTGCCACAGATTCCTCATCTCATCTGAAGAACACAAAAACCAGGAATCCTTGAAACACCCTTTGCTGGCCTTCACCACACCTCTGAATCTCATAATACACAGGTTTTCCAAGTGCACTCCAGAACACTAGCTAGATGGTCAGAGGGTGTCAGCTCTCTTGGGATAGCAGCTTCTAAACAGCATGAAAGCTACATTAAATACTTTCCTAACGTTAATTTTCCCTGTAAGAAATTGCTGTAGTTACCAGAGTGTGATCCATCCTGTCCACTGGGCAATTTTTTTTACTAAAATGTGATCGACGCTATGGAACACTGCAAATCCCAGCCTCCGACACAATCACTTGAGCTTTCAGTAATTCATCCAACATAGATCTCAAGCAAACCCTCCATGTTCATGTGCTCACATTCTCTCAAAACTAGCTGATGACTCTTGGGCTACGTACACACTACAGCTAAAGTCAGTATAAGTTAGGTCGCTCGGGTGTGAATAAGCCACCCCTGGCGCGACATAAGTTACAACGATGTAAGCGCGAGTGTGGACAGCGCTGTCGGCAGGAGAGCTACTGCCACCCAAGGGCCTGGAGTAATTCAGTCGGCAGCAGAGCTGTTTCCCGTCTGCTTAGAGCAGCTCTGTAGCAGAGCCATAGCTTTCCACGCACCAGGGCCAGGACTGCTGAGGGGTCAGGGTGTGTCACTTTCTTTAATGGGAGTCAGAGCTCAAACCGCAGCCTTTGCTTTCAAGCTTAGGAGACGTGTCCCCTTTAACACTGAACCTCCCGGAGTGTCAAGCCCTTCACACCGTTTGCCTGATGCACTGTGTGCGCTTTTGTTAATGACAAACTGGAAATACTAAAATTGGACCATCCCATGCCAGTCTTACCTGAGTGGAATTTAGAGACAAAGTCTCTGATTGTGCGGTGTTCCACATCTGTAATATTCTGGAATCTTTTCACCAAGTCTCTCTGCAGAGCCAGGATGTCTGGTAAAAACTTAACCAGCCTCAGTTCAGCTTCCTAGAAAGTGGGAGAGGCACCAGGAGTATGGTGTAGTTATCTGAAGGCAGCTCATACCAGAGGTGCTGAGACTGCTCAAAGGGTTGGACAGGCTTGCAAAGGAGACAGACTTGCAGCCTTGGTGTGTGCTTTTTTTTAAACTATTTCTGAATGTTTAATGACAAAAAGCACAGTGCTTTACACATGCAAAACTCACCGAGTGTACAATGCTCTAGACAATGCTTATGTAAATAAAAATATAGAGAATGTCTTGAATTTGAGCATCCTCCTTGCAGAGGGGCTCATGCTATTCCTTCTCCATATCAGTCTGATTTTACTACATATACCAATGAAGCAAGTACTTGGTTTGTTTTCAGGTGCTTTGTCACTGGGGAAGTCACCACTGTGGTCAATCCCTCCAGGACACTTGCACCAGAGTCTGTAATATCCAGGCTGCCTGTTCAGTGAAGGTCACAAAGATAGGTGGAGGAAGGGGGAAGAGTGGGAGGTTCTCTTAGGTAGTGATTCATATAGAGAGTGAAGCACATTAGTGGCAATGAGAGAACACCACCCAAACTGCATTTCCCTGCATGGAGACGTATTGAGGGATTCCCATTTTACTTTAAGAAACTGCACAATCAGATTGCATCAGTTCCATGAGCAAATATTATTGTTATCAATGCAAGCTAAGAGTAATCTCATCTTGTGCTTTAGGACATTACTTCGGCCATATTTTTGAAAGCTTCTTGCTGACCCACATGCAGACATGAGAAATGAAAATCAGGATACTGCCCTTTTGCCTCATGGCTGGGACCCACGCCATCTCAAAAGACTTCTGCACAGCTGTCCTGGGAGCTGCCCCTGAAGGCCACCTGCTAACTGAAACTGGTCCTGCATGCAGCAACGCACCCACTAAGTGGGTCTGAACACATCACTCCACTATCCCAAATCTTGCACTGGCAATCTCTCTACTACTAACCATACATTGTCCTGGAACAAGCTACCAGCATGGCCTGCTTCATGCTATGCAGAGCTGTGTTCCACAGGGAAACAAAGGCTGACAGAACCCAGGTTGAGCTTAGGTGATCAAGTAATGATCCCACAGTATCATTAACAGCTCAATTGCCCTTTCCTCTCTTCTCATATTTGCTCTCCTCACTCTTTAAAGGGACATAACAGCTAACAAACCACAGTTTAATCTTGAACCAAAGAGAGGGTGGCTTTGGGAGGCCAATTAGCTTCTGGTCCCTTGATGGATTTCACTTCACAGACACTAACACAAACTACCTGTATGCTTTATCTGTGATTTTAGAATATTGAAGTGTTCTTGATGCATACTGATGTACTTCAGTTTTTGACAAGTAGCTGACAGCAGTTTTCATTCTCAGATCAAAGGCATCACATTCATAAATAGTTGAAAAGAAAAAGACAGATATGAAGCTGTCTGTTGGAGTTTCCCCTTTGTTAATGATGATGTGTTAGCTGGGGACTGGATCTCTGAACCTGCAGTCACTCATCAGTGTGTCCCGAGACAGAGATATAGATCTCGGCACACTCACCTTCTGCAGGAACTTCCAGAGGATGGGCACAATGTCCTTGCCATCCTTCTGCTGGACTACATGCCCCAGGTACTCAACTGAGATCCTCTTCCTGCAGCTCCACATCCGCGAGCAATGCATGGTGCTGTCCTTGGGTAGCTGGGACAGGAAGGTCACGGGGTCACCGTACACTATTTTCGCCACTGGGTTGGAACAGATTCTCTCATCGTCACTGATTTGTTTATTTAACTTTGTAAGAATTTTGTCCAATTCCTGCATTAAAAAGACCCAGTGTCAGAAACACAACCCCTTCCACTCACAAAACCGTTGAGGACAGAGGAAAATGGAACAGTGGTGCCATATAATTAAGTACAAGGATCTCTTTGGAAAGGGGGGTGGGTGGGTGGATTTATGAGGGAGAATATGCTGATAGCGGTATAAAGAGAATTTTGCAACAGCTTTGCCACATTTCCATGGTAGTTTAATGGTCAGTTACCACAGGAGGATGTCAACACTGATGGGCTCATAGCCAGGGCATTTAACATCCATGCCAGGACAGCCACTGATACTAGAAAATTATTCTCCACACTCTGCCTCAACCCCAATGATCCCTAAAGTCCTCTGTTCCTTACATACTGCACTAGGAAAGGTCAGATGTGATTGACTCCATGCTGCTAACCGGGCCTGACAATCCCTCCCAAAGCCAAGAGATACTTCTACTTGTCTATCAGAATCCTCTACAGTCCCTTCTTGGTCCTAGATTCTACCTCTTGCCCAGGCAGAGTAAGGTGGTTGTCCCAGGGTATGATGTCAGATGTGGAAGCTGTGCCAGGGAGTGGTTAGACAGCACAGGTGAATGCTAACCTGCCTGGATTAGCAGCGCTTTTCAAAAGCATGGAGCAGAGTGGATTTATGGATTGGTGGGTCTGCACATCAGCACAGGTCTGGACTGCAATTCAGAATTCCAAGTGGTCTTTGGGCTGCTCAAGTTTGTTTTTAGGTTAGCAGTCAGATACAGAAAGTCCAGTGGGATCTCACCTTTAATTCAGGAATAATAACGGTGTTTGCGACAATTCTTTCCCATTCATTTCTGTGCTCCTTAGTGGAGAGTGCGTCATCAAAGCGAACTGGCCCTGCAACAGGGGCATATACAGCGTGTTACTTTACAACGTCAGTGGAAAATGAACTTGGGGTTCCTTGAACTCCTAAGATTTTCCCGTGGGAACATGACATCCTTGTGAGTTGCAGTCAGTGTGTGATGAGCCACTTACACTTTCAGAGGTCCTAAGACCTAGGCAGGCATCCATGTTAAATGATCTCACTGGAGAGAAAATGCACAGCCATTGAGCACTTTAATCCCCCCTCCCTCCCCCCTCACTGTTCAGTGCTTAAGAAACTTTAATTCAATCCTTCAATCCCATCTGAAGGGAGATAAGACATTTCACAAATATTCAAACATAAATACAGAGAAATGAAGTGACTTGTCCAACGTCACACCATGAGTCGGTGGCAGCACGAAGAATAGAACTTGAGGAATCTTGGCTCCCAGTTCAGTGGTCTAGCCACTAAGACCAAGCTCCTCCATATAAATAACCCCATAATAAAATCTGCTGCAAGACCATTGTGTCATGATTCAGACCTTCAAATTCTACCGAGAATCATCCTGAGTCATATCCTTTTCTCTCTGACGGTTTCCTATTGTAGTTTAGAAGGTGCCATATAAACCATTACACCTGATCTGTTGAGGTTTATGCAACTGTTACAATCTTTGAGTAACTCATCAGTTTCTGCAGCTGAAAATCCTTTCCATACAGCATACGGTCAGTTATGCAATGACTCTCTGGTTTGAGCATTGGCCTGCTAAACCCAGGGTTGTGAGTTCAGTCGTTGAGGGGGCCATTTAGGGGGTCTAGGGCAAAAATAAATAAATAAAATAAATAGTTGCGGATGGGTCCTGCTTTGAGCAGGGGGTTGGACTAGATACCTCCTGAGGTCCCTTCCAACCCTGATAGTCTAGGATTCTACTAAACCAGGTTAAACCCCAGCGCCACGGGCAGTAGGAGAGATGATCAGTCAGATCATCTGCTTGCAGGAATAGGAAATAGGTATCACTAAAGCTCTGGATCTCCCCAACTGGCTTTGCTGCTGCCAGTCTGAAATGCTGTGCCCAAGCGGGTGCTGTGCTATCAGAGGCGGAACCACACAACTGCTACACTTAAAATGACGACACTGTCCCCCTGCTGCCTTCCACATTCCATCCGAGTGCACTTTTCCTTACACTGGTTTGGGTGCTGGTGGGGCTCCTTGAGGAGGCTGCACAGGATGAGATGAACTACGTTGATGGTCTCATCAGCACTCTTTCCCAGAGTTTTTGTCAGCTGCTCCAGGTCCTTCTCAATGTGCTGCTGGAGGAAGCCTACTGGATCCTGCACTGGCGGCTTTAGGATTCTTCGCAAAGACTTGAACAAAAAACAAGAAAGGTGAGAAGAAGCAGTGTAAAACCCTAGTCTGATGCACGCAAACCCAGCATCTTTCAGAGGGGTGGCTGTGTGAGTCTGGATCTGTAAAAAGTGACAGAGTCCTGTGGCATCTTATAGACTAGCATAAGCTTTCGTGGATAAATACCCACTTCGTTGGAAGTGGGTATTCACGGGCATGCATCCGATGAAGTGGGTATCCCCACCCACGAAAGCTTTTGCTCCAATATGTCTGTTAGTCTATAAGGTGCCACAGGACTCTGTCGCTTTTACCAAACCCAACATCTTTGAGTCTTATACATCTTAGAGAAGACCTACCCCTGGGACAGGACTATATGCAGGTATATAGTCACATGAGGTTCGATCATTTATTCACTACAAACCTGGGGGAAGACAGCGCTGCCCTTAAGATATGTTTCTGCCCCAGCCTCCATTTTAATGTGACACCACTGTCTGGAAAATAGACTTTAGCTTTTCTGAAGGGTCCCAACAAATCACTACAAAGTAGCATTCTTGCTTTCACCTCTCTTTGGGGAATGGACGGAACAACCCTTCTCTTTAACCCCTGTTTGTGAATGAAACGTACCAGACACACTGTGCTTGGAAGATATGCTATTTTTGAAACTGGGTTTTATCACTTGTACAAATGTATTTACTCCTTCTCATAACAAGAACTAGGGGTCACCAGCAGGTTTAAAACAAAAGGAAGCATTTTTTCACACAATGCACAGTCAACCTGTGGAACTCCTTGCCAGCGGATGCTGTGAAGGCCAAAACTATAAAAGGGTTCAAAAAAAGAACTGAATAAGTTCCTGGAGGATAGGTCTATCATAGAAGATTAGGGTTAGAAGGGACCTCAGAAGGTCATCTAGTCCAATCCCATGCTCAAAGCAGGACCAATCCCCAGACAGATTTTTACTCCAGTTTCCTAAATGGCCCCCTCAAGGATTGAACTTGCAACCCTGGGTTTATGCAGGCCAATGCTCAAACCACTGAGCTATCCCTCCCCGCTATGAATGGCTATTAGCCAGGATGGGCAGGGATGGTGTCCTTAGCCTCTGTTTGCCACAAGCTGGGAATGGGCGACGGGATGGATCACTTGATGATTCCCTGTTCTGTTCATTCCCTCTCGGGCACCTGGCATTGGCCACTGTCACAGACAGGATACTGGCTAGATGGACCTTTAGTCTGACCCAGTATGGCTGTTCTTATGTTCTGAAATTAGAGAGGGGGCTTAAAGTTATGTGCCTGCGACAGCTACTTGTCTTGCCAGCATGCACTGGTAACAGTGTGTTACGTGCCTGAAGTGCTCTGCAAGGACGAGGCTCACACACACAGTGAGTTATTTGGCTTTAATGAAGGTAAAGTGACACATCCGCAACGGGACCCTGGGCGTTGCTGTCACTTAGGCGGGGAACCCAGCACCGAAGCTCAGCTCGGCCTGGGTCGGAGTCCAAGAGGCGGACCGGGAGCATACAGCTATATATACACAATACAAAAGCAACTCATACATATGCAAAAGGGACTTCCCACAGGCTATGTCCGCCCTTTGCCAACGGCCACTACAACACTTTTCACCAGTTAAAAGCAAGTTATAACTGGCATGCTGTGTCCTACAATGACCGGCCACTTAGCAAGCAGGGGCTCTTCACAAGGCCGCCGAGAAAGCGGAGACACCCTAGCTAGGCCGTGACACAGTCTTCCGTAGTCCGCAACACAGTGCCTCTGGAAGCAACTGGGAAGAAGCTAGAGGCTTTTCGCAGCACTGACTGTATGAGGAGTCTTACCAAAATTCCACATGGGAAGTTACTCTGTTCAGACAACGTGCATGGTTTCCAATACCTGCGCATCTTTTGTGGCTCCCAGCAGCATTGCCAAGTGAGTGAGCAAGCGAATCACAATGAAGACAACCAGGGACATCTCCCTCTCGGATGCTACCATTGCTTCTCTGTTTCTGGGATCCCCGAGCACATGGCCAGTTTGAGTTCTGTCTGTGAAATGTCTGTATAAAATTATGCACAGTGAATTTTCTGTCTTGATGTGAAAAAACAAGAGAGAGATGGGGCGAAACACAAAGAGAATCTTTTCCATATCTAACTGCTATTGATACTTGCTGCAATTTAAGGCTCTTGTACTGGAAAGGTGATAAGAAAAGCTCATCACTACAGATGGGTTTCACACTGCGATAGCCTGATTCACTTACCTCGTTAGCTGGCAGCTCCCACCCCACTCCATAGGGCATCTTCTGTGAAACGTATCTTCTATGAAGAGGTACCATATAGCCACTGTTCACTAAGGGTCAGGATTAGCCACTAGGTGCTAGGCAGGTCAGAAACCGCCACTGTTAGCACTAATGGTCATAAAATTAAACACATCATGGCGGTAAATGCCAACCTGGCTGGGCCAGGGGCGAACCCATGAATCACAGCCCCTAAAGCGTTCTAATAGACCACATGCTCTGTGCAGGCTAGTCAGGTGTAGGATGTCAACCCAAGGTTGCCAGAGAAAATTCAGCTGATAATTCAACAGTAGTTAAGAACTGTACAGGAAAGAGAGTAACAGCGCAACCGAGGAGGACTGAAGAGGTGAAAAATCAGAACGACACTCGACTGACAAACCCCAGCTTTTAGCTGGTCACGGCAGAACTAGACCTCGACTGGCCTCTGCAATCAGGTTAACCCCTTCGCTAGCAGCAGTTTTCAAGAAAACATTGATGCAGTTGAGACACAGGATGGGGCACATCTGTATAGCTTCTGTGGGGAATGTAAGTGTTACATAATTCAGCACTGAAAAAGTTAAAGTAGTTAAAACGTACTGGACTCCCTGAAAGCCATGGACAGGAATGTGTTGTAAACCTCCGATCGGAGCATTGCAATCAACACACCGGCTCTGTTCCATGGGACGACCACACTGGCAAAGAGAGAAGTGACACAGATTAACGAATCCCAGAGAGAGGCAAAGGAGCAGCATCTCAGACCCAGAGAAATGGAGCGGATTCAGACTCTGAGCCACAGCCTTGGCTCGATTTTGTTCTAAGTCCAGGCCTCACACAGTGAGATACCTGTCGATGTGGGTCATTGCTTTTACATGGGTACAACTGTGAAAAGATGGTTCAGGGCAATTGCACTTGTAGTTCTCCTCAGTAGTACAGCGGGGGCACTTCTGGCCTCCCCAGCCATCGCATCTCTTGAGGGTATTGACCAGTGTATTTCCAGGCTGCAGAGTTCCCTAACTATACTGTGATTTTCCCAGACTGTCTAAGCCTGCCTTCTTTGCCTCCCCCCTCAGAGATAGTACACAGTGTCATTACCACAATTATACAAGTTACCACACAGCATCTGAAGAAGTGGGGGGGTTTATCCAAGAAAGCTTATGCCCAAATAAATCTGTTAGTCTTAAAGGTGCCACCGGACTTCTCATTGTTTCAGTTTAATAAGGTTTGTCCAGGATATTGTCATATCTGTCAAACAAGATGGTTTAAGTGGTGGTGGGGGGGCATTTTACAGGCCTATGAAGAGAGAAGCAACTTCCCAACACTTGAATGCAACATGCAACTTGCTAACTGGAAAGCTGCCACTCACTGAAAGAGGCTGTGTTACTACTTGGAGCACAGCAGCTGTTCCAACGGCTGCTCATACAGCTTGCTTGCATTTAACTTTGAGATGTAATTAAATAGCAAATAAAATATAGCATAGGCAGCTTTTAAAGAATAACCCACCACCCGAGCCCAAACGCTTACCTCTCCAATAGTGCAGGGATGGCCATTTGGACACACTGTGAGACAAAGAAATCAACAGCATGGTACTGCGAGCAGGACAGAGGTGCATTTTTAAAACAAATAAAACCCACACATTCCCCTCTGTGCGCACACATACACACACACGCAACCTGACAGCAAGAAATATACTTGCAGATCCAGATCTAGTGGAAAGTAGTAAAATTCTTGGAACACATAGGAATTGTATTAGCTGCCCACACAGAAGCCAGAGGTCATTCTGTCTCTATGTTGACTAGGTCATGTAAAGAAACTAGAGAGAAATCCCTGGGAGACTTTGCCACCGTATACTAACTGGGTTTTGTAAGCATGAAAAATAATATGAAATTCCTCTTAGGCACTACATATATACTAAACTCCTGCTCCACAGACACCTAGCTGAACTTTTTGGAACAGTTATTCTCAGGCAATGGCTCTTCCTACACTGCTGCCAAATTCACTCAGGGATACTTACCATACCAGCGCAGCTGCTTCATTCCCTCCCATTTCACAGCCTGAATCATCATATCTTCAGGCATTGTGGGCAGAAAAGAATTCTAGAAAACATTCACATGAATAAATACATGATTACAGCAGTGGCTCAGCAACACACCTGTTTTCCAGTTAAATTAACGTAAGAGAACATTAAGGCTGTGGCAGATTGTCAATTGCTCATCAGTGCAAGGAAATCAGGAGAAAGGGAGAGGCAAAACAATGGTGATTTCTACTCAAAAGTAAGACAACTTCATATTCACAATGTTGCTGAGGAAGCAGTAGGCTCAGCCCTAAGGAGGGAAGGGGGCATTACTCCACAAACCCTCCAGCCAATTAAGGAAGGAGGTTGACAGGCTACAGTGGGATTCCTGGACAGTCTTCCTCGGCCAGGACGGTAGGAGAAGCAGAATGGGGGATGGTTTTAAGGCAGGGGTCACATTGGGGTTAAAAGAAAAACAAAGGTGGTGTTACTTTTCCAAGTGTCCACAAAATATGGTCCACATGTGAGACACCACTCCCAGTAGACTGGGCAGGTGATGATGCTTTCTCAGTTTCTTGAGCTTGGCTTCCCTTTTGTACCCTGCTGAACACTACTAGACTCCTTAAATCCTTCCTGATTAGGAGGTGGGGAAAAACTGGCACTCTCCTAAGCCCACTCACTCATGAGGTCATAATGAGCTGTCACTCAGACTAGATTGTGCAGATCTTCATAGCATGACCCTCCCACTCCTTTCCTGCATGCTTTGGATGAACCGTGAAATAATTAATAATCCAAGAGTTAGCACTGGGTATCCCAGTTAGTGCTCAGGGAGATGAATGGGACCCCTCAGATCAATTGGTTCAGAGTCTGCTCACGCTAGCTGAAGTCACTGTATCGGTTAGCCTTGAAAACATGACATGAGAGTATCTCAAGCTCTCAATAATAGCTAGATTCATTAAAAAAAAAAAAAAAAAAAAAAAAAAGTAACTCAGGTTCTGGAGCGTAAGAAGGCAGCATGAAAGAGGTGCCAGCACTGGCATGGACTGGCTGAATCCGAGGCCTGGTTTCAGGGTTCTGATATAGGATGCCATGAACAGACCAGGTTCCTTACCTGCATGGTGGCAGGAGAGAAGGCCAGGTTCCTCAGCGGTTTGAGGACTCGATTCTGCCCGCACAGTAAGAGGGCTGCAGTGTGAACGATTATTTCAATCAGTGCCCCGCTGGGGCTGAAGTGTTGCGGACTCACTGCCAGTGATGGGAGACTGTTTGTCACAAGAGATGCTGCAAACTGCTTCAGGGCTGGAGAATTCAGGGCTTTGGAGCTTTGGATGAACTTGTTCATAGCATCACATTGCTGAAGGTAAACATTACAAAAGGGAAAATAAAGTACCCGATTGCCAACCAGACACAAAAGGTCCAGCAGCTCTTTATACACAATCTAGTGAAGTGTGATACCCCCAGTGCCTTGAAGTAACTGACTATCTAGTTACTGGAGTTGGTCCTTCAGTATATGCAGATGAAGGATGGTTCAGTGGCTAGGCTAGGACAATGGCCTGAGATGTGAGAGATCAGGGTTTCAATTTCCTGCTCTGTCATAGACTTTGTGACACCTTGGGCAAGCCACTCAGTCCCTGTCTCCATTCTCTACCTGTAACTACGGTACTTCCCTACTGAACAAGAGGTGTTAAGACTCTGAAGTGCTCAGATACTACAGTAAATAAGGTCCGATAGAGCCCTAGGTTAGAGAGGGAGGAGGTTTCCCCCCCCCCCCCTTGGAAGACATTCGGATTTCTCTTCAGCTAATCTCTGCCAGATGCTCTCAGAACTGCATTTTGGGCAGAAGGGTAAAGGATGTTCTCTCACATCTGTGATCCAAAGCTGCTTCTCTCAGAAGGAAACAAGTCTGTTCCCTGACAGTCTACAAGTTGCCAATGGTGCAAGCTCTCTCACCTCCTTTTTGGGGTGGAGGCTTGTGTTCCTGCATCCATATAGAGCAGTGAGTTCCCTGAAAATAGCCAAGAGCAGGTGAACAGCTTGTGCAGACTCAGAGCTGTTACATGCCTGAAAAACAAGAGAAACTGGTTATGCAGAGGATAAGGGGCTACATCTGTGCTACCTCAGCTGTCACTGCAATCTTCGCTCAGTAACAGACATGTACATTTCCCCTCAACCCTGATGTATGTCACTCTCCCATTGTCACAGAAGGTGACAGGCAAAGGAAATGGCTATTCACACTTGAGAAGGCATGGCATAATAAAAGCCATGGTCGTGGCCCAGCGTTCTCTGAGAAAGTCCCCCTCTGCAGAGGGAGCAGTTTATGTTTATGTGAATTTCCACCATTCCCTGTCAGAGCCTCACGAGAACCTGCTTGCAGGGAAGTCCATTGTCCTGAACACAATGTAAAAACTCACTGGGTATCTGAAACACCAGTCAAGCAGACCCTTTTTCTATCCACCACAAATATTTTCTGAACTTCCCTGGTCCAGCCAACCTGCCACTCATCTGTTGCCCCAACTAGACAGTACACACTTAACCCACACTGGAAGCTATTATTAACTGTTCATGTTACTGTAGCATCCACAGGCTCCAATCATAACTGGGGCCCTGGAGGTGATGCACTAACAGGAAGACACAGGTCATTCCCCGAGCAGCTCACAATCAAGGAGAACAAGCAATGTATGAAGAGGTAGGGAAAAAGGAGAAAATTAAATGTATACAGTATCTGTCACCATGTTTTACATGCACTTCTACTTCACGACACATCTAGTTATTAAGTTTTGAAATTACATAAATATCAAAAGGCAGCGAAAGGAAGCACAGCCTGCATGGAAAACCCACTTAGTCCCTCAGCCAGTTGGTTGCACAGAGTCTAAGCCTGTTATTCAAGAAGTGCTTCGCAGAACATTTTTAAAAGGGGAGAGTGTGGTCGGGAGGATGATGTGACTGGCAAACAGCACTGGAGACGGGACAATCATCCAAATCTTGCATACAATGGTCGAGATGCATGTCACAGAACAAAGATCAGGCCCAGTTAAAAGCCATCAGAACAACAGCAAGCAAAGAAAAATCTCCACCTCAGGCATGTGAGAGAGAGGGGAGGGAATGCCTAACAGCAAAGCATTAAGAGCTAAAACACTTGCCCTCTAAATCTTGCAAAGGATCACCCTAAGTCCTACCTAAAGGGGAACATCTGTGCTGACCGAGGAGAAGAGTCTTACCTTCTGTGCTTCTGCAACGCCCTTCGTCTTGCACTCAATCATTGCTTTTCCCACAGCATCACGCAGGACTCTGTAGTTCTCGCCACATACCAAGTACCGATCAATCTGACTAGGCTGGTCACTCTGTAGCAACAAAGAACAAATAACCCACCCACATACAGTGTGAATACTGGGCAGACTTTAAGAATGTCACCTTACAAGTGGGAAACTGTTCCACAGAAGCATCCACGTTGTCTGTTAGGGGATGGGATTAATTTCTATTTTAACTAAAATGCTGTGTGCGGGGAGAAGGGTTCTGACTTCCCAGCTAGGATGAGTGTTTGGTGTTGCCTCTTCCAGGCTGCTAGTCAGACAGGGAGGTTGGTTCTGCTTGGGATGTTACTGCTCTGGGAGCCAGGCTTTGACACAAGCAAAATAATGGCCTTTCTGCAGGTCAGAAGAAATTCCTCTCTACGGAAGGCAGGGATACTGGAGTAGGTTACTCCCATCCCTAACTGCTCCAACCCCACATGACAGTACCAGAGAGCCACACACCATCAGACACATGAAAAAATGCAAATACCAAAAAACCCAAGAGGAGGAAACAGCATTCAGAAACATAAATTGTTAAGGAAAAGATGAGTCAGGGAGACATGTTTGCTTTACCTGCTGTTGAATGATTTCCGCTGGGAATACCCAATGAAACTGACTCTCATCTGAAAGCTTCTGAGCAAACTCCATCCCATACTGGTTAGCCAGCTTTCGGACCAGGTAAACTCGGTACCAGTCATTCCCAGCCAGCCTACAGAACCTCATTACTTTCTGAAGGTATTGCTGCTTGTCTACTGCCTTATCCCACTCTGTAGAAAGAATAGAAGTAAGCCAAAATTTCTTATCTTGGTCAGCTGTTGCTGTCAGAACTGGCCACGGCATTGGGATGCATTTCACTGATCTGATCCACTATTCGAGATCTTAGTAGCCCCTCCTTCTCAGATGTGCTTTCCCAGGAATATACAAGAATCAAAATGCCCTTATCCTGTGGCTAGAGAAATCTTGATATGGGCATTTCTATAATGGAGAGCAAATGGTCTTAGCTTTAGACTAAGTGTAACATTTTCAAAAGCGGCTAACAGAGTTAGGGGTCTGATGCCTATTGACTTTCAGTGAGACTTCAGCTCCTCAGGGATCTGATCACTTCTGGGCACTTTTGACAAATTTACCCCAAAACTAGGTGGCAAAACTCCATTGCAGCTAGGAAGAGACTAGAGGAGCTTCAGTTATGTGACTTCATTTAAGTTTCATTAATAATTCTATTATCAGTGCTGAGCTGGTAAGTCTCCATTTCAAAGCCATGGCTTCTATTTAACTACTTTCGACTGCAGGTTGCAGGGTACAGGTTTGGCTATTCAATACAGGTTGGCTTCTGTGACAGGTTTGTCTATATGAATACTTAGTTCGCAGCATGCTGAGGTACAAACCTACCCCACGCTAAGCGTCCATATGCCTCTTGCTGCCATGCACGAAAAATTCCATGCTGCACTTTGATCTACTGGCTTTGAAATGGGAGCAGATTACAGAGAACTTTTAGTGAGCAGCAGAAGGGTCTGCACAGACCCTTAGTGCAGGGTGGATTTACACACCAACTTGTCGCAAAGTACAGACACTTTGTACAGACACTCCCTAAAACTGCATGGTAAAGGGACAGATACAGATCTAATGCAGCTTCTCAACCAAAGATCAGGAGTAAAAACAAAAGCTGTACAAAAAGAAAAGAAAAAGCAGACAGGCTGATTTCCCCCTGTGCACGAACTAGCGTGAGGCGCAGTGACGCAGAGACACAGAACATGTCTAGCAAGTCAATCAGAGGGGCCTGTATCCTAGATTTAGCCTTTGACACGTTAGCATTTTCATTGACGGCAGCAGAGCCCAACTTGCCTTTAGGTCTCTGCGCTTCCAAGAGCAGCTCTGCAGCCCTATCCAGGCACAGCCGGACCCTGGCCACCCCCTGCAGGTACTCAATCGAGGACTCCCGAACAGTTTCTTGGTTGTTCCTCTTCAGATAGCTCTCCAGAAAGCGTCCGTCTTCCCGCAGATGGTTGATTTGGTCTTCCTGAGCGCAGGCTCCAATCTTTTCGTACATTGAATCCTGCAAAGGGAAAAATCAGTCTGATTTCAGGTGTGGGGCCCCAAACCCAACTGCTGGAGTATAAGCCTCTACTGGCCCGATCTCATCATGCTCAAACCACACCCAGCCTCCTGAAGCAGAGGAAGGGAATGGAAAAGCAGGGGACCTCATGGAATGCTGCAGCACAAGCCTTCTCTGGGGATCTGACAAAGCAGGACCGTCTGCTGCTGAACACAGCCATGGTTTTAACATTCTCTCGCTCTTTCTAGGTGGATAAGACCCCTCCCCACATAGTCAGTGTGTGCGCTTGAGCTCAGCCAGGATTACACAAAAAGCCGTATTCTTGAAACATTGCTATATGGATATTATTGGGCCAGGACGTCCCCACTCAGCACTTCTGACACGAAGGAGATGGGGCAAGCAGACCTACCTCCAAACAATTGACAAAAAGTGTGTAAAGTTCTGTCTTGTCATCTTTGTCCAGGATCTGGCACAGCTCTACCTGCACCAGGTAATCCTGCAGGTAGGCTTTCACATCACTGAAGCTATGAAACAGAGAAACCTCCTCTTACCGACTACTCCAACGCTGATGGCTACTAATCATTATTTAGAACATAAATTGCTAATTCTGGCCACATGGCAGAGAAGTTCACTTCAGGTCCAGCTGAGAGGGAAGCAAAAGTCAAGGCAGGTCATAGCTGGAGTCACACGGGACCTCTGATCCACCAAAAGGCTATCATGGTGATAAGAACCAGTGCTATGGGCAACAATGTTGTGCCATCACACCCCAGCACGGTCCTATATAACCTCTATTATCCTATGCTCTGAGAGCCAGTAGGCTCTGAATGCTGGCCAGGTAACATGGTAACCTAATTCAGCTTACAAATGAAACAGAGATTCTATGCTCTGTTTCCTTTGCCATTTCCGGAGGCACTCATGTCTTCCTTTAAATGAGACCCTCAGCCATAGAAGAAATACAAATACATAGTATGCAAGACTGATGTCTGTACAGAGAAAAGCCCTCTCACTTTCTATTCTGAATCTAGCACTGGAGAAACCAGAACATGCGTCATTTGTGGCAATTCCTCCACTGTATGTGGCCACACTGGATTGGCCAAAAGTGGGTTACTATACACAGAGACACCAATAACTACACTTTTGAAGCCTCATACATGCTTACGTAATCAAAAGGCAGCTTTTCTGGATGTGACAGTCTCTTTATGTGACAAGTGTACAGTACAGAGTGAGTAATTTAAACACAAAACCCTCACATCATATAGTTAGCAAATTAAAGATTTATAAAATATTCATTTGCCAGTGTTCCTTGTGCATCAGTGTGTCAGCTTAATTCTTTAGCTTTCCTAAGAGTTCTCTCACATATAGGTGAGGAGTAGCTCCCTATTAGCTCACATATGGGTCAGGACTGGATGGATACATATTCTCAAATGTTGGGCACAAAAAGATACTGCGCGCACACACAAATACACCCCCCACCCAACACTGGTGCTGATGCAGAGGCAAAGACTGGTTTTCACAGGACGAGGTTCAAATCTCCGAACTTGGCTAAAATTCTTCCTCATTCTGTGACTAGCACATAACTGAAGAGCAGGGAGAGAAGCTAGCCTGGCTGAAGAGGTTAAGGAGGGCATGTAACTCATGCTCACCCATCAGCTTTTTGACTGAACTTACCTGTATTTCAAAAGCAGCTTCAGCACCACTGAGCGGATGATAGGAGTCTTATCCACCACGTCGTCAAATGGGGACAGCAATTTTGTGTATACAGTGCGGTGATCTGAATACAGAGGAAAAAATTGACTCATGGGCTACAGCAGGGGTGGTCACAACAAATTTTTTGGTGGCCTCAGAGCGCAGCCACCTACACTTGCTGGTGACCACTTGGACTATTTTTCCGAAAATAATTAATTTTAGGAAAAACAAGCAAATATGCGCACACATGTCCAAATCATCATTTATTTATGTTGGGGTTGTTGTTTTTTTTTTGCAGACTCAATACAAATAATTTACAGTTGTCTCTATCCTGTACTGGACCTAAACAGAACAGAAACAAATAAGGTACTTTGTATGTTTTTGTCTTTTTTGTTGTTGTTTCTTTTGCCTTTTTTTTTTTTTTTTTTTTTTTTTTTTTAGTCTTGCTAGGTAGTAAGTCTGTTTCTGTGAAAAGCGATATTTGTATGTTTGTTAATATCACTTTTCACAGAATCAGACTTGCTAGCTGGCTGGAAGGCAGTAAAAAGTGATATTAACAAACATACAAGTATCACTTTTCACAGCAGACTTACACAGCCCTGGCAAGCCAGGGGACAAATTAAGCCCTGGATGGGGGTACTGAGGCAGCAAGGTAATGGGGGGAGATGGATGAGGGTGAGCCAAGGGGAGGCAGCTGGGCCGGGGCGACGGAGGGGTGAGCCCAGGGACGAGAGCTCTGCAGCTGCACAGTCAGGGACCAGAGCCCTGAGCCAGGGACAGAGGACGCAGTAGGGACCAGGAGCACTAGGGGGTGGGGGTGAGCCCGTTGCCGGCACCCATTGCCACACAGCAGGAGGATGGAGCATGCGGCCAAAACCTGGGGCCAGAGGTCACAGCGAGGGCCAGGGTGATGCGGGGGGGGTGAGCCCGGGGACTAGAGCCCTGCAGCCACACGGCTGGGGCTGGATAGTGTGGCCTTGCAGCTGGGACCTCAAACCCTGCAGCTGGGCGATGGAGCCTGCCACTGCAAGGTCAGAGCCCCATGACTGGAGCCCGGAGCTGGAGCCCAAAGCCCTGCGGCCGTGGGACAGAGCCCGCTGCCGCACAGCTGGAACCTGCTGCCTGCCACCCCAGGGCTGGAGCCTGACCCGGCCACCCTCAGAGGGTGGGGAACTCACTAGCTGCCTGCTCCTCTTGTGTTTGTGGCTCCCGAAGAACAGCAGTGCCCAACCTTGCTGGCTGCTCGGCAGGGTGGGGGGGGGGGGGGCACAGCACAGCTCTGGAGGCTGTGGCCACATAAAAAGCCCCTGGTGGCCACATTAGAGAAAAACTGGGCTAGCGAGAGGCAGGAGAACAGATTCAATCAGGTTGTTGACACAGGCAGGAGGAACTGAGCTTACTTGTTGGGCCTATTCTCCAAGGCTCCCGGTGAACAAACAGCAGTTTGAGCAGCTCCCAGATCACTGCTTTCTCTGGGGGTTCATTATCTTTGAAACACATGGTGGAAACCAGGTCTATGAAGAAGCTATTGCACATCTGACGGAACTGGGCATTCCTCTTTATTGCAACACTGAGGAAATGGTGGGAAAAGAAATCACTAAGGTAGGCAGACAACTGCAGAACCAGTTACATTGCACGGCACTGCTACACAGGTCCAACTAGATGATCCAGTGATTCCTTCTGGCCTCAAACTCTATGCCTGACACTGTGGATAAAGCTCAGATGCCCATAGTCAACAGGGTGATTTATCAGCAAAACAATATTCTTCACTAACAAATAAAAGTTTTAACGAGACATTATTACAAGGCATCTCTCAGAGTTATTATCTACGAAGACTGTTTCCCACTGCCATTTGTGATCTTACTGCCTGTGACCCAGGACATTGTTACCTCTGACTTCTCGCTAAGAAGCAGAAAACAGTGACCCAAGATAGGAGTAGTTTGATCACTTGATTCATGCACTTTGCTTTACAGAGTATCTGAAACTTCTCAAATGGAATGAGGGAGACCAGTATAATTTATCATACTAAATCTTCTGGTATTTAGACCTTCAGAGCTGAGGGTCAGGGTCTCCCAACACAACTAGCCAATTCTCTCCTGCTGCAGAGTTAGTGACACAAGGTTGTCATAGGAAGGATGAAATACCTGAGCTCCTGGGAGATGGTTACACTATAGTCATCTGGCAGGTTAACTTTGCAGTATGGACAGAATATCTGCCCCGGTGTCAGCCACTGTTTGATGCAACTCTGACAGAAGACGTGATCACAAGGCAGGTTGACTGGATCCTTAGGGTCTTCCAGGCAGATCGGACATGGCTTCAGACCATATCTGTAATCCAATCAACACAACTAAATCCAAGCACTCAAGCTACAGGCCTAAAAAGTCTTCTACTGCAACTCAGATTAAGGATCAGAAGAGGGAACCTGGGTCTGACTGGCATGTCTCTAAAGGTCAGGGAAGAGGATAAGGCAGCAAGTTGTTTTTATTCATCCAGCTTTCACCATGACGAATACTAAATTGCCATACACCAGAAAGTTGTTGGTGCATAAAACAAGAATGAGATTCCAGGTTACAGCACAGAACATCCAACAGGTTGAGAACTAATTGCTACAGTTCAGTGTGAACCCTGCACTAGCATTTGTAAGCACCCACCAAAATTAGGTCACAAGGTAAATTAAGGCAACATATGGAATAATCTATTCATTTTATTCTCTTATTTTCCCAGCTTAGCATGTAAGAGTGCTTGTGTCAAATACCACTAGCTTCTCCTTTGCCAAGAAACCAAAAGGACATTTTTATCCACCTGCCTAGATATGTTTTCAAACAGATAATCCAGGCAACCTAGAGCCTTCAGCTGGCCTGCTCCACAGGGTAGAGTCTCTAGGGGAGGGGGAGGCAACCTATGGTGCACGTGCCGAAGGCGGCACACGAGCTGGTTTTTAGTGACACTCACACTGCCCAGGTCCTGCCCATCACTCCGGGGGGCTCTGCATTTGAATTTAATTTTAAATGAAGCTTCTTAAACATTTTTAAAACCTTATTTACTTTACATACAACAATAGTTTAGTTATATAATATAGACTTATAGAAAGAGACCTTCTAAAAACATTAAAACGAATTACTGTCACGTGAAACCTTAAATCAGAGTGAATAAATGAAGACTTGGCACAGCACTTCAGAAAGGTTGCCAACCCCTGGTCTAGGATGTAAGAGTGAAGCTCATCCCACATATTTAGGTCTCTAGCATGGGCCGTGGGTATCAATGACAGGGGAAGGCTCAGCCTACCCAAACTGCCTGAGTGGCCCCACCCACACTCCACCCCCAGGCTCCCTCCTGCTTCCTGCCACACTCCGCTGCAGGTGCGGCTCTTCCTTCCCATGTGGTTGGGGCCCGGGGCCAATGGCGCTAGAACCTGGGGGCCACAGCCCTCCCACTTTTTGAAAGTGGATGGGCCTAGCCTCCACCTGCCCGGTGGGGGCTGAGAGCAGCCCCTGGCCTGTTTCCAGGAGGAGGGTCCATGACTCCACGCCAGCTCCCCACAGCTGCCCATGCGTCTCTCCCCGACCCAGTTCCAGCTGGGAGGGGCCTCGGAGCCACAGCAAGAGTCACGTGTGGGCAGTTGTGAGGAGCTATGGAATCACAGACCCTCCACCTGCCCCGGGCGGCCGGGGACACGGGCAGGGGCTGCTTGGGCCCCCTGCACCACAGACAGGTAGAGGGTCCACTGCAGCTTCCCACAGCTGCCCACTCAGCTCTTATCATAGCTGGGCTGTGGCTCCCAGGCTCCCCCCCGCCCACCAGCTGGAGCTGGGTCGACGAGAGCTCCATGGCCACTGTGGGGAGCCTGGGTTCCTCCACCTGCCTGGCCAGAGGGCCTGGGACACGAGCAGGAGGCTGCTTTCGCCTCCGCCTCAGGCAGGGACCCCCCCTCCCACCGCCACTTTTGTTCTGGGCTGGGGCTACTGGGGGCCAGCCTGCAGCCAGGGATTCCAGGTGACTGGAGCCGGTGCTCACACCGCCCACCCATCCGCTACGCTGGGGACTGCACTCAGCTGGCCTGCCCACCTGCCGGGTGCTCCAGGGCTCGGGCTGGGGGCCATGCTGTCTACCCACCCGCAAGGAGCTCCGGGGCAGGGTGAGGGGCAGATGCTCGGGAGGCCTGGAGCTGGTGGGGGTGCCCTCTGGGCTCCAGCAGGGGTGGGGCCCCAGGCAGAAGGGGTGGGCCAGCCGGGGGCTAGCCTCCCCAAGCCCATGGTTCACCTGCTGCCCATGGGTCACTAGTTACATTAAGGATAAGTTTGGCCCATTGTACTTTATTCCCACAACAGCAACAAATTTCATTCATTCAACCTATGCTGAAGGTCCTAGGCTCAAGAGTGAGCTGCCTCGCACTTGCTGAAGGAAGAGGGAAGTGGGAAGTAATGAGAGGATACATGAAGGTCAGCCTAGTGCATAATAATATGTTGAAAAAACACTTGGGAAAATACAAGCTCTGTAGGGACTCCTATCTCCCAAGGCTCAGCCTAAGTCAATGTTCTCCCCACCCCGAGTCCACACGCTTTGCATGCTACACTATCTGTTCCAGGCTCAATGTAAAACACTGAAATACTTAGTGTAAACCAAAGCACACACCCTTTCAGGAACATGCCCATCCCAATGGCCTTACTTGCAAATAGTTGCGTTGGCTTCCTCCTTACATCGGCACAGCACTTTCATCACTGCATTGAACGTTTTATGAGTCTTAATGTCAGAGTCCCACTGAAGACACTGGAAGGGAGGGCAACAGTAAGTGACTCTACTTTGCTGCTTTAGATGGAGATTTCCAGAGACAGGAGAAAGAAGAGGAAGGAAAAACCCTCAAATGCAGCCAGCACTGCCCATATCTCTTGGTTCACATTAGCACAGCAGTCTATCACCACACTTTATGGTACAGGGAAAAGCAACTGGCTCGACAGTTCCTGAGAGCAGTCAAGGGCCTCTGACGTTGTGGGAGCAGGGGACAGGGTGGCCTTTCAAGCACCACTCTTGTGTGGCTCCCCTCTGGGTGCTGTTGCTTCTGTGACTCAACTTTGGAAAAAGGAGGCCTGGGTGATCCCTTTCTAGCTGGGGTCTGTGGGGACGTGGATCCTTCATTCAGGGGAGGAAATAACCAGGGAGCTCAGCAGCTCCTACAGGCAGCTCAGAATGACAGCTGACTTATGGAAACAAGAGATTCTTACTATCTGAGGCAGGATTTCTGATTGGCTGCAAATGGCAAGTCTGGCTGCAGCTCTGCATGCAGAACAGAACTAGCAGGGGCTTTTCAGAGGGCAGGTCTCAGACCCAGTCCACAGATTTGGTTCTGCCTCCTATAGCTATACTGTTGTATCTGTGAAACTGGCTATGAAGGACCATTTGAGGAAATTGCAATGTTTGCAAGCAATTCATGAAGAGAAGGAGAAAGGTGATGTGTTGAGAACTCATTGTTCTCAATGATTTACCCAGCTCTGTTTGTGACTAATGACCAGGAACAGGTTTTGGATAGCACTCCTTTAGCAAATTCAAAC
Source organism: Chelonoidis abingdonii (assembly GCF_003597395.2). Classification (NCBI taxonomy): domain Eukaryota; kingdom Metazoa; phylum Chordata; order Testudines; family Testudinidae; genus Chelonoidis; species Chelonoidis abingdonii. The sequence continues at coordinate 30,948,144 of NC_133781.1, forward strand.
AATCTTTCAGAAAGGAGAAGAGAGATCCCTACTTCAACTCCAGATGCTGCTTAATGAGGATGTTCTTACATTGCCTAGCAGCAAGATGTGTCTCTTTACCAGATCCTGCAATTCTGGAAGCAGGGACTCAGTCCCAAGCAGCATATGTTCCACAAAGAGGGACATAGAGAAGACTTGATTCCACCGAAGCCTGTCAGAGAGAAAGCACAGTTACAATATTATCAAACAGGAGCCTCCTGGGCTGAAATGGATGAAATAGGGAGGAGGAAGGGAAAAGGCAACATCAGAAGATCAAGTCAGAGCATTGTGATATGACCACTGCTTTCATGCTGACACACATAGTTTCATTGTTCACTTGTGCTCCTCTCGCCGTTTCTTGTATCTCTCTATTGTCTCATTTCATACTTAGATTGCAAGTTACTTGGGGCAAAGACTGCCTTTCTGTTGTCTCTTTATACAGCACCTAGAACAGTGGAGTTCTTAGGCGCTACCGCCATATGAGTAAACAACCATACATTCACTAGATTGTGGATACGGACAACCCTATACAGGTTTGATTCCTATATCACAGGGCTAATAAGAGATCTCCACTATCTATAGGGTTTTTCCCTCACCCTCACTTGCTCTTGTTTTCCTAAGACAAGTTAATTTTAAACTGTCTGGGACCATCTTCGGAGAGGAAGCAAGACTGGGGTGGAGCTCCAAACATCTACCAGAGTCAGTGTACGTGAGGGATTAATGTGGAGAAGAGCTGTTAGTTCAACGGTGGCAGTCTACCAAGAACCAGGTCCCACCCAGTGATTTCATCCAGAGCTTTAAAATGATCCTGGATCCCATTTGGAATGGGAGCTGCTGATTATTATTATTTTTTTTTTTTTAAAACACAGACTTGGGAAAATAGAGAAAGCCCTGTAATACAGAACGGACACGTTCTGGGGAAATGACAATCTATGCAGCCCAGCAGTAACGCTGGAGGGGTTAAAAAAGAGTTTTAGTCTGAGAACAACAGTACTGTAGATACATTCAGTCCATACTAGACATTGTCCCCTTGAAGGGCAAGATACAAGGAGTCTTTCAAGACTGAGATTCTTAGTGGGTCATTGTTACTTACTTGACTTCCTGGAGCAGTTGATGGCACTGACTTCCGCTATCCTTAGAACCGCTCTCCATGCAGACAAGTTCAATGGGCATATGAAGATTCTTCACCTGCTGTAGCCAAATCTGTGGCCTGGACTTCAACACCTGATCCTCCAGCATCTCAGCACAAGCCATTGCAGCAAACACATCCAGAACCTAGACAGGCACATGCACACACAGGCTTTAGTATAACCTGGCAGCTGGAAAGGTGACATCCTCTTCCCAGCTCAGTTTCACAGTTACTTGTGAGTGGGCTCTGGTTTGTTACTGTAGGGTTACTCATGAGTGCTGTGCACACTGGTTCACATTCCTGGAGTTCCAGGATTTATGTGCCCCTGGCTCAGGTCATTAGCAGATCGCATAGACTAACCCGGAGTGTGGTAAAATTATTTATTCCTTGCCATTACTACAGGGCAGATCTGATAATGGGTTGAATATCCAGGGTATTAAAGATCCGTATCTATTTTTCAGTTCCCACTGTTGCAGGTGCTTTGTTGCTGCTGAAATAGAAAGACAGAACAAAGGGAACTGAAATGCTATGTAGGGGAGCTGTGCTAGTTGGAGCTCTCTTCCTCCCAGGGCTAAGAATCACATCATGCCAGAGTGAGACCGTACCATCTCAGAAGGTGACGAAGTGCTTCCTTTCTCAGCCTGGTAGAGAAGACTATTGAGGACACTGGGGTTCACAGCCAGGATCCTGGAGAAGTTCTGCAGCCGGCTCCTAAATTGATGGTACCCAAGGTGGACCCAGGGCAGGGAAACCATCTTTTCCTCTCCACCTATAGATGCTGCCTTCAGTTCCTCAATGCACGATAAGAGGGCGAGTTGCAGAAACTGAACATTTAAAAGAAAATAAAGAAAATAAAAGTTTTCTCTGCCCCAAAATGCCTACAAGAACATTTCTGAATTAATCAACACTATTCAGAGAAAAATGACTTAAAGATTTGCTCAGTAAAAAAATATTTTAGAGTGGATTCGTTAAATATGCTATCATGTCAGTGTCCCCAGGTGCTCCTACCAGAGGTGACCAGGTGACTTTCTGAAAGTAATGTTCCATCCATTTGAATTAGCGGTTCCAGTGGCAAGTTGTTTCTTCCTTTTGCCATCCAACTGCTAGGCACCTCCACAAGAGGGACTCGGATTGAGTCCCCTGAGAAAGAGGCCAGGTGAATGCTCTAGTGTACATGCTTCAGTATCATGTATGAAATAAGCTCTGCTCTCCCACATCTAAATTATTTTTAGTCCTTGGTTCAAACACTGACCTGTAACTCCTCAGGAGAGGACATGCCTATGGTCAGGAGGATGAAGTCTCTGACATAGCAGTGGAAGAGCATGCTCCTTTCTTCCTCAGCCAGACTTGAAATAAACTCGCCCAGTGGAGTCTTCTGGAAGATACCCACAAACTTCTCTGTATGGCCTGGAAAATCAGGATGCAAAAGGAAGTTTTATGTTACAAGGAAAATTAGTTGGATACAGCACCCCTCCCAAAGGGGTTTTGCAGAACAGAATTAACCAGTGGCATGCAGTGTCAGCAAAACACACAGCTTGATGCACTCAGCACTACCTCCCCTCACAGCCCCAAAAAGACTGCCACCTGCTTTACTGAGGAGGAGTATTGGTCAGGCACTGAGATCACCTCTCTCTGCCATTGTAAAGGGCCCAGAGATTTTTTAACGTTTACCTGGACAGCACAACCGATGTGAGCAGAAACCACCCCACCATATTTCCCCATTTCTGTGACCATCTGTCTATGCTCATCACTGGAGCAGCTGAGTGAGTAATTTTAGAACATCCTTTAGCACAGTACTCTGCTGTCTACCATGAATGGGACCCCATGTCCTGGTAAGAGACTTGAAGGCAGGACCTGGCCCAAAGACAAGTGTACTGGGGTCCACTGACACATCAACTCCTGATATTCCCAGGAATTTCCAATATAGGGGCACAGAAAACGAGAGAGCGTGACCACGGAAAAGCTAAAGTTAGATGCGCAGCACTCTAGTGTCTTACATGGGACAGGGCACTGACAGCAGCCTCATGGTCGTAAGAAAAATAGTTGCAGTGACAACCCAGGGTTTTCAGCAAAGGAATTAGCTGGAATGCTCGTGCTTACTGAGCTCAAACTGGGCTCTCACCTTCAGTGCCTGGGATGTACTGAGCCTGCAACCACAGCTCTTCCAAATAATCCTTTATCCTCCCGCTGAAGGGCATTTCATTGCCAGCATATGCGAACACCTTCATGTCGTTCTGCACCAGAATCGTCTCTGTCTGAGAGCTGAGTGGGGGCACATGCAAAACAGAAGACAGTGGGCAGTTAGTGCTCAGTGCTATCGCTCGGGGGGCTCTGGTCAGTTTCAAGCAGGTGGCTGGGACTGAGAGTGCCAAAAGCAAGGAAATACAGAATCGTAGGACTGGATAACACAAGCTGTCCTGCCAATCACAGAACAGTGTTGATAAGACCTGCTGATTACACATCCTCCCAGCAAGAACTGCAACATGGCCCTTATGTTGCAAGAGAAAATAACTTGTGTGTTAGTTCTCCATGCAAATATAGAGCCATTAACTTGATCGCCCTCCAATACTGATCACCCCAGCCCTCCCACTGTAGTTTTTGGCAGCTCACCTGCTGTTACCCACGTTGTAAGGGATGCTCAGAAGGTTCAAATCACTGAAGATGAACATCCATAGATTTTTCACGCAGCCCTCTGTATTCGGCCTGACCAATAACTCCAGGTTGCAATCTCTGTCTGTGAGTGACACCATATGAGCCAGGAACGGAGTCACCACATTCTGGATTCGCTTCCACAGGGTGTGTCTATGGGTGATAGAGAGACGGATGGACACAAAGTAGAGAGTGAGCGATGCTGATCTGCACGTTCAGAAGTCAACGTGTGGCTGTTGTGCGACATTTCCAAGGGGAAATCTGCCCAATTACATTTGTAAACAAAGGAGAGACCGACCTAATCCTGCATTTCTCCACCTGCTTCTCTGCCGTGCAGTTTTCTCTGTTGTTCTCATTCAGTGTAACAGTGCACTTACACTCTCCCTCCCTGGCACTACCCATGCAGCTGAGCATGCCCAAACCATGCTCCCTCTGAAGCAAGGGGAACGCAGGACTAGAGAGTTACCAGCACTGGGCTGAGACTATTATACTATTCTTAAATAGATCCAATATTCAGAGCACACGAAGTTGCCCTTTCTGCCAAGTGGTAACGTGCTTAGCTGCTGTCCATACCTGAAAGTCCCAGCCTCCTGGAGGGCGTTAAGGTTCGAAGCCTCCCGCAGCACCCAGTCCTTCAAGTTAAAGGAATTTTCTTCTTGTTTCTTCAAGAGGCTGAAGAGACGATTCTTCACTATCTTCAGGAAGGAGGCTGGAAAGAGCACAGAGCTCAGCAACCCCTTTTCCTTACCCCAACACACAGGCCAAATGCTGAAGTGACTAACAAAAAGTTTCTCCAAGTTTTCATCCACAACAAAGGAAGCTGGCCAATTTATGGCACCTCCTGAGGCTGCTGTCCAGGATCTGAGACTCCAGGTAAGGCATTATCACCAAAGGATGGAATTAAAATATATGCAGACAAACTCCAGTGAGGTGCATGTAATTCTGGAGACCATGTGCAGACACTATTGGGTCCTGGAGATCTCTCCACTGGATCCAGCTACCTAGTCTCAGAAAAGCTCCCAATCCAAAAGGGGAAAGTGCATTACCCACCACCTTAAACCAAGCAAAGCAGAGTTCTCCAAGTATTTCTCCACCCTGGAATGGTGTAGTGGATTCATCTCTGGGTCTCTGGGCAGAATCCAGTTCCCATGAGGTGAATGTCACTCAGCAGAGGGCCTCACATGGGAGTTCAGCCCACCTTACAAACCCAGGGCAAGGCCCTTGGGAACTCGTACCTTTCAAACCATCTTCTTTAGACAGAAGGCCAAGAAGAATCTCGATCCTCTTTGTACTACGGCAGGAGACCTCATTTTGGTCCCGTAGCATTCCCACCGCACTCTGCACGCAGCTCCTCAGGAGCGTGGTGGTGTCCAGGACTTGGCTCTTTCCAGGTACAGAAGGAAAACAAACCTGGTATTACTCTATGATTGTGCATGTTTCCCCTTTTTCAATTACAACTAGATTCTCAATAGCGTGCCTATGTAAATATGCAACTTTTCTCCTGTCTTCCTCCTTTCCTTTCACCTTTGACTCAGGTTCACAGCCTTTTCTGCACTAGGGTACGTTTGACATGACATACTCCTCCTGTGATGCTGTGAACTGGCTCTCCACCTAACATTAACTGAAAGGCAGGACAAGATTCCCACTGGATAATTAGCTAGCTCAGAAACCAGAAGTGGAGGTGATAATATTAACTTAGGAGCTGCAACAAGACAACCTGGGAAATGCAGATTTCGGCAGGACACAGTCGGAGTCTGTCTGACATTTACACATTCTTTTGAGTTCATGTAAAGTATGGTGAGCACAAGCCAGCACTACCAAGTTTCTTGCACAGGTGCTCTCACCAGGATGGACAGGAGTTTGATATTAACATGGTTTAACTGCAAATACCAATTCACACTGGCAAACGAATAAAGCTAAGAGTTCTGAAACGTGGGCCTCAGCTTGAAAGGCACAAACAACTCATAGAGGCCTTTAAAACAGCTGACAGAGACTCAAAGTAAGGGACAAAGAGTAGCCAAGGTGAGTCCCTGGAATGATGTACAGAATCATTCATTTAATGGTTATTTTCAATCATCAGCATTTCTGATGTGAATAACAGTGGGATAACATCAGAGTTGCAAGGATCAGAGACGACTTTGGGTATAAAACAGGTTGTGTACCTTATCAGAGAGCGTAGAGAGGCATATTTAGTAATTCAAAGTAAAAGGAATGGATTCTGAACTTACATCACATTCCTCTGCTTCAGACGCTGCTGTTTCAACCTCCATCTCCTCCTCTTGCTCCTCTCCATTCACTATCATAGCTGCAACCACAAAACACAACTTCTAATTAGAAAGAAAAGCAATTCATTTCTAGGGCAATGGGATAAATGTTTTTAATACAGACTGGACACTAAAGCACTAGATCCTTTACAGAGTCTCAGATCACCTAAAGTGATCTGCCAAGTATGGCTCTCAGCTACAGATGCTGATCCTGCAGGCCCTCATGAAGGAAAGAGAGAAAGCAAGTGACTATGATTTCAGAGCTGGGAGGTAGGCTGGGGAAAGTATAATGTTTTCTTCCTACATATTTAGGTGAGTTAAAATCTAAACATGACAGTGAGAAATTGTTTCCAGTGTCAAATCATCCCAGTTGATCTTCCCTCAATACTTGGCCAGAGCAATGCAGCTCTGAGTGGCAAAACTCCCATTATGCAAATCCTAGGACCCTTTCTCCCATATCTGAGTCCTGAAATGCAGTACACCCTTCTCTTCCAGTCCTAAGACAGGGTGCCAGCGGTGCCCAACAGCATAAGTGTCACTTTTTTGTGACAAAAGACAACAGGGGGGATTTAATCTGAAACCACCAAACTCATTTCACTGATGGCCTGCAACTGGAATGGAGATCTTCAAAGATGATGAGGTAGTGCAAGTGCATCATCTGTAGCCAACTCAACACCCTTCAAAGAAAGTATAAGTTGAGATTTTATGTCTAGTATACCCAGAAACATGGATTTGCTCTACCAGAAATAAATAGCTTTTGCCCAGTGTACAAAAGTTATAAGAGTTTTCAGTACTGAAAACTCTTATAATACTTGCAAGTTCTTATCAGAACCTCTGTGCTTAATGTGGATGCTTTTCTTTCCTCTGCTGAGGCTCTGATCTTCACACATTAGTACATCTGGGATGCATGAACCTCTCATCCTGCTCCCCTGGGTACATCACCATCCCTGTTGTCATGCCGAGCATGTGGCTTACGTTCAGGCCTGTCCACATCCTCACAGAACAGCTGGCTGATAGTGAGGTTCCTCAGGGCAGTCACATCAGAGACCATGTCCTTGGATCTGCGGAGGTCATCAATGTGCACTGACTGCCACAGCCCTGGAAACAAAGAACGAGACATTTCAGGTCTGTAACATGCTCTTCCACAGAAGCTTCTGAGGAACTTTCTGCCAGCACCTTTAAACAACAAACAGAGGTTTGGTCCAACAGGTTTATGCTCCGAACTGCCAGGGTTTGATCTGCGTATCACTGAATAGTTATCTTTCTTGACAATTAAAGAGTTGCAGTGACTTGCTCTGGATACGGTAGTGTACGATTCTCCTCGACTGGAAGGATAAGCATGTTATGGGTGTCTTGAGGGTGCATTTAAAACAAGGAGACTCCACAGGGCACAATAGGGTTGATGGAGGACTTGCTGGGAAAAAGAATAGAGCCTTGGGATCTATTCGTGAGATAGCCAGGGGAAGGGGAAGGGTCCACATCTGGGGTCGTGCTCTAGCTGTGTTTCAGCATTTATTTAGCACTGAGTACAGAAATAAGGGATCCTTCCAGAAGAGACTAGGAGTACTAGGGGCAGGGGAGAATCGAGGTGGGGTGCTGCTTGTAGCAAGCAGTGGCAGCTCTGGTAAGCCACAGGAAGCACTGTCACTGGATTTTTTAAAAAGCAAAACGTATCCAATGGAAATCACTACAATTTTTTGATTGTGGTTCAAATGACGAAACTTGTTGAGCTCTGAAAATGCGTCTTACCTCCATGGAATCCCACATAAGAGGTTCCACCTTCTATCCGTGACAGTTTAGTGATAAAGTAGACAAAGACTGAGACTTTTCCCAACTCCACCTTGTTGATTTCATTAACAGCTGAGTATCTACAAGGAAAGGGAAATGTCTGAGGACAAGTTCAGTACAGTACCCTGGGCACGTACTCCCTCCTTCCACAACACTGGTCAAGGGTAACTGGATTCTCTTCCTCCCCTCTCCTCCAGGAAGAGACAAACATGGACTGGGACTCTCAGACCTTCAGCAGGCTGTCCTGACCCTGTTACTAATAACTTCGTTTTGGGAGACATCCTCTGCTTCCCTCAGCATTTCTAAGCTTTCAAATCTAAATCTTACCTCAGAGAGGGAGCACAAGTCAACCCTGCTCTGTGCACCAGTTTCTGATTTGTCTTTTTTAACATTGTCCAAAGCGTGGTTGGCCCTTGCAAAAGTTAGATCAAATCTACTCCAGTGGTAGATTGCAGAGTGGGAGGCCCCAACAAGTGACACTCCAATAATGCTCTAAGTTAAGACTGGGGAAGACATTACAACAGTCAGCAATTATCTCACGCATGACATACTTGGCTGAGGCAATGAGCTGGGCACTTTGAGAACCATCGTCAAAGTCAGTCTGAATAATTAGGATTTTATTTCCTGACGTAGAATCAAGGAAATTCCTGGGGACAGAAAGAAAATGGAGGAAATAGTTCCATATGAGTTTTGGGTTCTTGCACAGAGAACAAGACATTAAACATCCATCCATGTAAAAATACTGTAATTTTAAAAACAAAATCCCCCTGCCCCAACAACTTGGAGTCACCTTAGTAACCCCTCTCCTCAGCTCCCTCCCTCTGTTTGGTCTGGTATTTATTTTATTGTCCTAATGATCTGTCATCGCTGAATTTAACCTAGACTGTCTGCTCTTCAGCGTAGGATAAGGCAGACAGACAGACTCACCGAATCTCCTTCAGGAATGAGTGCTCTGTGTCGAACTGCTGAAGGGACCAGGACCGGATGGAGAGACTCTGAACCTTACCCTGCACTTCTGCCTTCAAACACTCAGAGTCAGTGGCTGTCAGAAGCCTGGAGAAAGTGGTGATCTTAGAGACAAGAATTGCAATGTGAGTTCTTAGCTCAGACATGAACAAGGAAAGCAGCAATTGAATGACAGCATTTGCCTGTCAATGCTCTGGAACGATGTCATACGCCCTCATTTGTAAGGTGCTCTCTCTGTTAGAGCTCTTCCTCGGAGCGCTCTTGACCCTTGGGTCTCAACTGCATCGTGTTTACACTTTAAAAAAAACCCAACATGCTGATCTCAGGAACTGCGTTAAAGGGGGTGTTTTGGTTTTGCTTTTTTTAAATGTGCCCCTGAAGTCTGAGAGTTCTCAGGACTAGCTGGAGGACTAAGCCTACTAGCCAGAGACAGATACAAAGACAAGTATTCAGGAGGCCCTGACTGGCAGGGTCTAGAGGCAATAAACACCCTGGTCAGAAGGCCCACCATCCTTCCACCCACAGTGCTGGAAAGTGGGAGGAGTAGGGTGCAAAAATTTTTTATCAGGGTGCTGCCCTGGATCCTGTGCATAAACTTTGTTTGTACCCAGTGTCTGGCTAGTAAGCGTCTGAAAAATTTGAAGTCCTCTGACAGCTGCAAGGAAGGACAAGGAAAAAAAGTCTGCTCCATAACACCTCCACCAGCCTTTGTTTGTTTTAAGTTGTCTTCTCCTGTGAATAACCCCACTGTCTGCCTCTGCTGCCGCTCAGAACTCACAGCATAAAATTGATGAGTGAACAATTTCATTTTCTGAGCCCTGCACTACACACGTGGAGTTGTCGTTCCCATCCCACCATGTGTGGCTGTAGATGTTAAGATCTACAAGTGACAACCTAAACCTAGATCTCTCGCATGGCACAAGCATATACTGCTTTTAGAAACAAGGTGCGTCAGATAATATCTTTTATTGGATCAACTTCTGTTAGTGAGAGGGACAAGCTTTGAAGAGCAGATCCCAAGGAAGAGCTCTGTGTAGTTGGAACACCAATATTCCAGACCTGCCATGGCTACAACGCTGCAGAGGATGTGCCTTTGTCAGTTTTCCTTTTCATTTCATTTACTTTTCCTCCTGTATCAGAAACCCTTGGCACACCTGCATCTGGAGCTCTTGGTAAGGGCTCATTTTTATTTTATTTTATTTTTTTGGCTGAGTGATTAGAGGGGGATATTTACAAAGGAAAATTAGGCAGCTAACTCCTATTTGTGCCCTTGAAAATCCCCTTCTAGAGAGCATTTGGAAATGCTACCTCATGGATGCCACAGCCACACAGAGATTAAAGGCTCCAAGATGAATCAGGTGATCACTGAAATGCACCGTTCACCCCACATCACTATAACTGCAGATCTGGGTTTTGAAACAGTGAGAAGGCTCACATTACCCCTACCCATGTGAACTGATACTATAATACCAACAAAGCGAATTCAGAAGCCTAGTGCACGGACAGTTTGTGGACCTAAGGATCTTTTTGGAGAGAGAGAGAAATTTTCGGGAGACTCACCTCAGTGAAGACTGTGCAATGTCTGGACTCTGCATGGATGTGAGCCTGGAGGAAATCCGCAAGCGAAGTGTGCTGCTGCTCTTTAAAGTATTTGTTGGCCAGATGATCTGCCACACAGGAGCTCAGCCGTGAACTGCCCAGGCGAACTACAGAATCTGGTGTTGCACAGTTCAGCAGCACCAGCTGGGCTTCTTGTTGCACATTTGCCATCAGTTCATCAGGTTGGTACCTCTGCTTCAGCTTCTCTGTCACTTGCAGGATGACCGAGGCACAGGTATCAGAGTGGTAACCAATGAAGACTTCAGAAGGGCTATATTCCTGCCTGCCCATGAGGTGCTTCTCTGTATCAAAGGCTATGAAGTCATTCACCCACTTCTTTAGCTCCCCCACAATGTCTCTTTGCCTTTTGTCCAGGACAGTATTGATATCCAGGTAGTGCTTCTCAAGCCTGTTGATCAGTGGGATGGGAAAGTGTTTGTACACTACCTCCTTCTCTTCAATCACAATCAAACGGAACTTTGGGTGCACTCTGCATTTCACTCGATGAGTCCCCAAGCCCAAGTCAACGTACTTTTGGCCAGCAAGGTACACGTAATACTGGTTGAGGGCATCATACAGGCTTTCATAGAGATTCTGCAGGTTGAGGAGGACAACCATCTGCCCTGTTTCCATGCAGATCTTCACACGGTTGATGTTCCTGCAGATCTGGGTGTACTCTTGGTCCTTGGGGAAGCTGGAGCCAAAGATAATCTCTGGCTGCTGTCTTTCGGCAAAAAAAGCCTGTTGGAGGATCTGCAGTGCTGCATAATTTTCAGTTAACACCAGCAGGTATCTGCACTCACCATCCTGACTGTTGCTGCAAATATTCTGCCGGACCAGATCAATGGTGCTGACATCATCAGCGTGTATTTCTCCTTCTTTTGGGATCCTAGATGTAAATATGTCCAAGGCATTGATGTCATCTTTGCCGCTGAAGTTACGGAGAACAACTTGTGCTATGTCACAAGCTGTGGGCTGTCTTTCTGAGGCCTTAGTCAAAGCTAAAATCATTTTTATGAGGCTGTAGTAGTCACGTAACCCAAAGAACTCTCTGTCTTGGGTCTTGCAAATCTTTTCGTATGCGTCCGCGAAGATGGGAAAGTAGCATTCGATTCTCTGCAGGATGATGCGCTCTGAAGAGCAGATCCCCTTTGCGCTTTCTATGAGCTCTTTGTTGCTGGGATCGCCACGTGACACAAAGATACCTCGATTCATCTTGGCGGGGTCCAAGGCCCAGTTGGAGATCCCAATAAAACCAACTTTTTTGTGAGGAAGCGGATCATCATCAATGCAACCATCTTCCAGGAGTGGGTGCAGGGTCTTCAGGGGCATTTTTGGAGAGTCTTCTGCTAGCCCAATCTCATCGAGCACCACCACAGAGACATATTCCTTCAGGTTCTTTCCATCCTGGAAGCGAGCACACTGCTTGAAGGTACCGATGATTCCCTCAGGAGTGGAGTGGGGGCTGCACTGGAAGGACACCAAATGGATTTGTTTCATTTCCTTGTAAAGATCAGAATAAGCAGCCTGCCCTTGCATGGCATCAGCCACGATGGTTTTGGCAAGGGATTTGGAACTCCCAGGCTTTCCAACAAGAAACAGAGGGATTTTAAGTTCAATGCAGATGACCATCATAAAGACATTTTCCTTCAAGGCTAAGTTCCTCGCTATGGTATTTCTTAGAGGCACGCCACTCAAGAACAGATCTTGCATTAGGCTGATTTCTTCTAGAATCCCTTTCTGGCTATCATAAGGTTTTGGAAGGTACTCACAGATAACACTTCTGTACAATTCTTTCTTTTCCAAGGATGCATGATAGCAAACACCGACTGAAAGTACTAAGGACCAGATGACTCTGTTTCTCTTTAATTTACATTTATCAGACCCCTTCTCTGCAAGATGCTGCTCCAGATTATTTAGCAGAAGCTCACTGTGGCTGTAAAACCACTTGAAAACTTCGACACAGCGCTCCACATCCCTGAGGCTGACAAAGCTGCATTCATCATTTCTTCCTCTCATGTACCTCTGAGAGACAAAAAGCACGTCTGTTATTACCCCAATTTCAGTGGTAGATATTTGTATCAACTCAGTAAGTCTTTGTACAATCTGTTGTATGTATATTTTTTCAGTGATATCGTTCAGCTGCCCAAAATCCCACACCAGAGGGATCATGCTTGGAGGGAGAGCATGGACACGGTACACAAGCTGCCTCAGTGGAATGGAGCCAAGTTTATCTTTGGTCTTATCTGCTTTTACACGGTAGCCTAGACCAGCTGACTCCAGTCGCTGAATCATCTTTTCTGTGTGCTTACGGTAAGGGTTGCACGCTGCAATGATCTGCAAACCCGAGCCACTGGCCAAAGGCTGCCCTTCTACCGTGTGGTCACACAGAACTTCCTTGATGCTGCCGACAGCTTGAGTCGTGTTGGCTTCATCAAAAAACAGGATTGTGTCAAACTGATGTTGCCGCTTATTGGAAATAGCTATGTCTTCTGCTTCCCTGATCTTGGCATATATCATGTCCGCACTTGTGCCTCCATGAACTTTCACAAGTTTCATGTTCTCTGCATCAACACCACTCCTGCGCAGCTCACACAGGAATTTTATAAGCCTTGTTTTCCCACAACCCGTTTCCCCCATGATAATAACTGGAATGCCACATCTGAATCGCATCTCAATAGCAAAAATCTTGAGTATATTGTCTGTTGTCAGCTCGTAGGTTTCATCAGGGTCCACTGGCCACTGAATTCCCAAAACCAAGCAAAGTTTCTCCAGCTTCTCACCTCTGGGCAACTGATCGAAGTTAATATTGAAGGGAACTCTCTGAAGTACCAATCCCCTGTACAGCTGTACAGTCATTACGTCTTTCTTGATGATATTGCCATTCATGGGATTAATGGCATCAACGCCACCTTTATTATTGGTCTGCAGATGGAAGCCAATGAATGTCATGGATACGCGGTCTTCGTTGAAGAAAATATATGGGTGGGGCTCAGACTCCCACTTTTTCCGAATGCGGAAAGGAATAAGATCCTCTTCCGTGACTCCTTTCATGTCAAAAATTTGCCTCCCTGGGCTCTGATCAGAAATGTTTAATGTGGGTGTTGCAAAATCCCTTGCCATTAAAATCATGAAGGAGACCACAAAATTTTTGAAACCCTGCAGAGTGTCCTGGACAAAGGCAGGGTTACAGAAAACAGAAGCTTCACAGTCTCTCAACTGAACATTCAGGAACCAAGCAAAGTTTCGCAGTTCTGACCAGGTGGGATCTATCACCCCACAATGTATCAGGAACAGCTGTAGGCACTCCACTGGGGTCCCTTCAACAGAGCCTTCTTCATAGCAGAACATATCAAGATTATCCCCACGATCAAATCGTTTCAAGTACTGGAAAGGTCTCTGGAAGGCCTCACTGCAAAACTCCTTCTGATCCATTCCAGGTTCTGAGCAGTACTCAGATGGGTCTCTTTGCAGACCCATATCCAGCACCTCCTTGGGAGACTTACAAGTTATTTTGGGGAACACATCAAGGAAATTATACTTCTGTCCATGTGAAACCTACAAGGGGTAGGAGGGACATAAATAAGTCCTTGTAAGGTTTTGGCCTTAATCATCTCATGCTGTTTCTTTTACCTGTCCTCGCAGATTGTAGACACCCTTTTTTGGCAAGACTGATTAGCTACTGCAGGGTTACACAGCTGGGGCACTTTTTAAAACATGTAGAGCAGAATGTGAGTGTAGCTGCAATAGCAATTCTCTGTCCCTCATATATTCCCTTTCTCCCTCCACCCCCACAACATTATTATTCCCATTTACTGCCTCCCCACCTTTTCAATACCGCCTCACAGAGGGGGGCTGTTTCTGTCATTTCCCCCTCTCCCCAACTCTACTTCTGAATTTACAAAAAAAAAAAAAACTATAAATAAATAAAATTCCAAGGTTTGTCACAAATACAAGATACATTTAAAAGATCAGACTTTGCGCTTCTCTTTCCATGCAAATGTTATAGTGTAGCCAGTACCGTACAGCCAGCAGGAAGTGGCAATTAGCTGTAACCAAATTAAGGAAATCGTTGCAGCCTTGATTTACTGTCTGCTTGTGATGTAAAGCAGGAACATTTATAATAGGACTTTGTGCTGAAGACACACTGTGCATTCCAATACATTAAAATATGAGGTGTCTATATTACATCACTCCATAGAATATATCGCATAATAAATACAAGTAACACAAAAACACACGGAGACAAGTGACAAGCGTAGAGAATTTACAGATACATACAAATCTTGACGGTTTCTTAGGTGCTGGAGGTACGTCAAGAATTTCAACGACATACAAATGGCACTGCTGACGTAGCCACATTTTCCCATCAGTGTCTGTCAGATACTGTAAAACTAACAGCTTAAAAAGAAACTCTGAAATTCTACTCTGGACCTAAATGAATACCAGAAAGAGACACATTAGACGAAGAATGCAGAGTGAGAAATTTCTAGGTTAGGCAAAATTTGATATAGAGACACATACACCCACACCCACACACACCATCATTTGTATTTAATATTTTTTTATATTTTTATCAGGGGTAATTTTCACAGTTGCAGGAAACTACGGAGAGGTGGAGGGGTGTCAAACATTTATGACAGTTGATATTGAGATTCGAAAAGCTAAAACTTTTTAAACCCTTAAAGCAAAAACTGTCAACGTATACAAAGTAAACAACCTTAAATCAACAAATCATACTTGGTGTTACTGTTCGTTTGCTAATCCATTGGTAACAAGCCTAGTTCCAAAGTCTAAATCACTGGATTTTGACTCTAAGAGGTTCTCAAGCAGCTGTTTCCTTACTTTGCCCATCTGTAAATTCTGATTATTACTGTAGAAATATTTCTTCATCAGTCTGAGTGTGTGTACGGGGAAATAGACATTTATCCACAATTTACCAGTCAAAATCTAATCTTTCCAAGCCTATATTTTCCCTCATATTTAAGCTTAACTGTTTTGGTTGGAAATAACCTCTCCTAATAAAATATCTCACTTAGAAAAGACAGGAAACTTTTAAAGGAAAGATACCGAATACCATTCAAGATAGGTGAAGCTGTGATGACATGGTATCAAAATGGAATATCATGGATTTTTGCTGGTACTCACTGATGAGGTGATATCAAAATGGAATATCATGGGTTTTTGCTGGTACTGCAAGTGCAGGAAGGACAGGAGAGATCTCAGCACTTTGCCTTCATCCACGTGCGGTTCAATCAGCCTGATGGTTTTTAGAGGCACGCTAGTATCATGTAGTTTTGTCTTCAGTTTTTCATTTAGCCTCTTCACATACAGAGATTTTCCTGTGATCATTTTAAAAAGGGGGACACATTCATTGTAAGTGAGAGCTAGAAAACAAAAATATATAGAAAAATGGTGGACTGCCATATTGGAAAAAAGTGGACAGCTGCTTCCTAAATCCAGTCTGCCCCTTGATTATCTTACTAAGGATCTATTCTGAGAGGAGGAAAGGCCTGAATTTGCTTGGAGTGGTTGTTGGTGGCTCAGGAACTGAGCTGAAGCTGTCTCCTGCCACTGAACGATGCCTTTGCCCATATTTGCTGGATTCCATTGAGGAGTCTGGTGAGAGAGATGTTGCTATTCATGATCTTTTCTTTAAGATTCACATAAAACTATTTTCTGTTACATGGGGCTGTTTCTAAAAGTCATAATCTCAGGTAAGACAGGCAGCTGACAGGCAGGCTTCCAAGTATCTATGTCAAGTGTCCTCAAGCTTCCTCTCCTGTAGGTTTTTGGACATAAACCCCCCTTTTTGGGGTACAAATCAAATGGCCATTGACTCAGCTGCACTCAGGTTCCATTGGGCGAGTTAAGGGAAAGGGAGCCCAGAGGGAGTTGGTTGCAGTTCTTAGCTTCTTGGCTGGTACCATGTCAGCCCCAGTCAGATATGAGAACATGGAGGTTGTACTAATCCAGAGGTCAGCAGCCTTCGGCACGCAACCCATCAGGGCAACCCGCGCCTCTTCCTGCAGCTCCCATTGAATGGCAATGGCGAACCGTGGCCACTGGGAGCTGCGGGGGCCGTGCCTGCGGACGGTCAACATAAAAATATTGTTTTGCAGCCCGCCAGCAAATTACCCTGATGGGCCGCATGCCAAAGGTTGTTAACCTCTCTTCTAATCTACCCCAGCTGGCTACAGTCACTAGGGGCCATAGAAGGAATGCCAGAGTGCAGCCCTCACCACAGGTGCTGCAGGGCACCTGGAGTCGCAGCTGGCTATCCCAGCTCTCCACCCATTCCGTGCTTCGTAACAGCACTGAACCTGGTGCCTGCCAGCCCCTTTTGAGCCCCCTGCACCAATATGAAGGGACAGCAGTGGAGCAGGAAATCTAGGCCCAGGTCTTCCATAAGTCAAGCCATGGCTGCAACTACTGAAAGAGCTGCCCTGGGTTTCCAGTTTTTATCTACAAATATAAATTTGTCCACTAGGCTCTGATCACTTCCTCAGAGGAATGCAGGAGTTTTCCATTCCGATCCTAATCAGTTTCTCTCGGGTAGGGCACTGCCAAGGCAGAAGTTCTGAAGGGCGTGTGGACGTACAGGAGCCCTCTGACGAGGCCTAGGTACAAGTCTGAACTGCTTGTAGTACATGCAGAAAAGTAAAGCCCACTGGTGCCCTACTGGGAGAGAGGTCAGGACCCAGAAGTCACAAACATACTGGTTTTAAAGCACAAGGTCGTAGAAGATTTTAGAATGACAGCAAAAGTCTGAAAGAAAGACCTAAAAAAGAGCTCAGGGTAGGTTCGAAAGCTTGTCTCTCTCATCAATGCAAGCTGGTCCAATAGATATCAGCTCTCCACCTTGTCTCAGTGACAGCCCCACAGTCTCTCAGCTGTTGTGTTCTGGATCAGGCTCTAAAACTGCACACTCATCCAGATACACACACCACATTTATTT
The DNA here is from genome assembly GCF_003597395.2 of Chelonoidis abingdonii. NCBI lineage: Eukaryota > Metazoa > Chordata > Testudines > Testudinidae > Chelonoidis > Chelonoidis abingdonii. Next base: position 30,965,515 of record NC_133781.1, read on the forward strand.
GCCTGACTGCATGTTTTAGTTTCAGCATTTCACGACAGCAGACTCTGTGGCCTAGGGTGGGCCTTCTCAACCTTTTTCTTTCCGAGTTCCACTTCAACAGGCTATAAAAACTCCATGGCCCACCTGTGCCAAAACTACTGGTTTTCTGCATATAAAAGCCAGGACTGGCATTAGAGGGTTGCAAGCAGGGCAACTGCCTGGGGCACCCCGTGAAGCTAAGCTGCTCAGGCTTCTGCTTCAGCCCTGAGTGACAGGGCTCAGGGCCCCAGTCTTCAGCCCCATGCAATCGGATTTTGGCTTTCTGCCCTAGTCCCCAGCGAGTCTAATGCTGGTGCTGCCTGGCAGACCCCCTGAAACCTGCTCGCGACACTGCAGGGGGCCCCGGACCCCTGGTTGAGAACCACTGGCCTAGGGCACCTTACCTACTCCAGCTCTTTTAGAGGACACGATCCCAACACACATGTTGTCATTGAACACAGAAGCTGCTGACCCTGCAGGATGTGTGACTCTGTAATGGTTCCGAAGGTACGTCTGGATGTCCTGTAGTTGCTCCTGGGGTATCATGTGCACTTTGTACTGGCTGAAGACGGAAGGGATGTAGCTGTGCTCTCTCTCACAGTCACACAGGATCACTAGGCGATAGTTGTCCTGGTGGAGCTGCCTGCACAGGCTCTGGAACAGCTTCTCCAGCCTGTAACTGACATCATAGCTCAGCTCATCTGCATAGAGCATGGTGTAAATCTTCTCCCCTTTGCAGCCTGGCGTGAGGCATCGCCGCAGGAAGAGCCCTGCTTGCTCAATGTCTGTCTCTGGGGTGCACAAGAGCACCTCAGCGTAAGTGGGCAGGGCCTGGTGTGGACTGTTCATGTAGATGGCCAGTGCTGAAGTCAGCACGTCGGAGCGAGGGCAGATGACGAGGTTGGGCCTGCCAACATGCAGGCCTCGTGGGAGAACTCGAGTGACACTTTCCTTCTCCAAATCAGCCAGACTGGCCAGACAGCTGCCGAGGGTATCAATATCCCAACAGCCCGGAAGGAACGAGCTCATGCACGCTATGTACAAGTCCCAGACCTGCTGCAGCTGTGTTGTCAGGTCTCCCTCGTGGCACAGCAGCTCCGGCAAGTTAGAAATATTCTTTCTTGATCTGTCAGACACCACGTGCTTGGAGGCCATACGCACATCTTGTCTGGTGCAGTTGTGTTTTATGAATGAGAGCATCATTAAGGCATTCTCACTGGGCTGTGGCATTCCAAGTTCTCTGCACAGGTAAACCAACTGCTCAGAGGTGTAGTAATTCAGGTAAAAATACTGAGATCGCTTCTCAGACATAAAGCATTTCCATTTCTCTAGGAACTTCTCCATCTCCCTGCAGAGGTCCAGGAGCATTGCCATCATGTCTCCTGTTCCAGAAAGCTCTTGAACAAGTTTCAAACGGAAGTCCATGCTAATGCACACCTCACTCATGGGTGAGCAGTACACGTGGGCAATCCAGGATCGGAAGAGCATGTTCCCAGCTGAATAAAGGTCTATAAAGGACAGCGCAAGTCTCTGGACATTAGAAAACACCTGTGCAGGGGACAACAAAAAATAGCGAGAAACAGATTTTACAGGGACTGTTGAGGCTAAGGTGCTTCTTCCCAGCTGTGAAATGACCCCGCTATCTTTAATTAAAAGGGAAAGGGACAGAGTCTGGGAGCTAGTGAAAGGTGCCTGGATTGACAATCCTGGAAACTGAAGGTCTTAATGGGGCTCACAGCTGTCCTGTGGGGATTACCAGAAAGGAATTCAGTCTCTATGTTTCCATTCAAACCTTGGCCACTCTGCTGGGACAGCCAACGAGGGGATCAGGTGTTATGTGGACAGCTATCTGCTACAGGTTGGAATGAGACCAGCCAACTCACTCCACGCAGACTGGAGAACGGGGGAGAACACTCCTGATTCAAACACCAACCTGGTCCACATTCAAATAGGAAAAATGGAGGAGGAGAAAGGTTTCGTATCCCGTTGTCAATCCCTGAAGCAGTTAGTTCCACCTCTGCAATTTTTAATGTTAATTGACTGTTTAAAAACTGACGTGATAAGGTTACAGTCTACCCCCAGCCCCAGGAGAGCAGGAAACACCTTAAACATGGAAAGTAGCTATTGAAACCTGACCTCAGAAAATTTCTCCACCTCCATGCCCTGGTCTCCCTTTCCTGACATCAGCATCAGCTTGTTCAGCAGCTCCCGGAGCTCCTCCAGGGAGTACTGTCGCATCTCTTCACTGTCACCATGGCTCTCCGGGAGGCTGAGGAGCAGGACAGTGTCCAGAGAAACCTGCCAGGGAATACAAATCATTAGCGCAGACACATTTTATTGTCATCTTCCCTGGTTTATACAATGCTCATGGACAGCTATGGAGAGCTTTCCTGTCTTGTCACCTGTAACTAGGAACAGAGAGGGCAGATGGGGCCAACAATAAGCAGAGGTCAGTGCCACACCCTAAAAAAGAGACTGGACAAGGAGGTGGAAGAGCTACAATTACCTAGGAAACAAAGCATTAGGTGTTAATTAGAGATCAGCAGCTTAGGACAGCAGCAGAAAACTGTCATCACAGGGTGGACTCAATAGGAAAAGCCTTTGGCCTCCCCACATGATCTGTCTGCTGCTTCTACTGTCACACAATAACCCTTGTTACATGATCGAATTGAACTGTTGCTGGAAATTGTTTTCTCACAATAGGTCTCGCTGAACTGGCACCAGAAACAGTTTAAGTGGCATTGGAGACAAGACAAAAACCTCTTTCAATACTGTTCCAGATAGCTGGACTCTTTTTGCAGGGTTAGTGCTCTTTGCTAGCACTGTAAAGCTAGCCAGTCAGGACAGATGGACAGACAGATGGATGGGGCAAAAAGGCCTTGAACACTGGGACAGTGCACCCTGCAGCCAAGTGAGCGAAGTCTCACCTTCTGGCCCTCTGGCGGCGCCCTGATGACATATATTCCTTTGCTGTTGATTGTAGTTGCTAGCGATAAAGATGACAGTTCCACGGATCCATGGCTCTCTTTCACTGTTTTTAACCATTCCAAGTGTCGAGCAGAATCTTGCTATGGGGAGAATAGGGAAGCTATAATTCAGATTACTCCCATTCATTACTTCACTTTGTCTGTCAGTTCACCCAGTGAGATCATCCTAAACACTGGCATGTCCAACAGAGGTCACGAGAGACAGAACTGCCAGCAAGGGAGGAGAAGGGAGTTGTTGCCAGTCATGGAACGATCCCCCAGTAACATGTAGGTGCCAGAGTGTTTAAAGATTGACATCCAGGGACACCTAATGAGCAGATTGTTAAGGGGCCTGACTATATCACAGCCCAAGGAATATCAAATCTTACCAATCGCAGCTCATATGGTAGGTAAGAGCCTGCACTGCTCTAAAGCCTCTTGGTGTACATAGGTACACAGGGATGAATTAGCATACAGCAGCAGCAGCAGCTTAGGCTCAGGATCGCTGTGCTTCAGTTGATTAAAATTAGAAACATAACAAGAGCTGCATCTACATGCCCATAGGAATGGCTGGCTGTACATCGATCCCCCAGCTGTATTATAAAAAGCTGGAGGGTAACAAGATGAACTGAGGGATCAGTACTGTGGGATTTACCAGTTTCTTGGGCAGGGTTACATCACTTTCCAGGGCTTTCCACAACTTCTTCAAGCACTGCATGAACTCCTCGAACCCCGACTCCCGCTTCAGCTCATACAGCAGGGAGGAGTAGCCTAGCACAGCATCGTGGAAACAAGCCACACGATCCACATCCATGTCATTCTCCCCCGCTGAGATGGAGGCCAAGTCCACAAACACCTTCAGCTCATTGATATCTTAGGGAAATGGACAATGGAGTTCAACACCATTTTGTTTAATTTCATTCTGCAACAAGATGCCAGCATGCTTAAACCAGAGTCTAAAATCATCCCCTAGAAGCATCTCATTGCAGACCTCTCCATTTTCTCCTGCAAGCTGTTACTCCTGACAGCTTCACTAGGTGATCCCTCCTCATTACCCACATCCTTGGTCCTTTCTTTTCTAAGAGGAGTAAACTGTGGAGTGGAGGAACAGCAGGGAAGGAAACAAAGCTCTCTACTTATGGGGGAGGGAAGGGGTAAGTACCTGGCCTGACCGACAGAGAATCAGTGAGGCCACTCCTGTTATTGTTAAATAAGAGCAATGGTCTTTGTTCTTTCAATTAATAAGCAATCTGCACTAAGTTTATCAGCGTTATCATCTCTGATAACTAGCAGTGGTATCAAACAGCAGGTGTCAGACAGGGTACCAGCATTCATCAAATCCATCTAATAGTATCTAAGTGTGTTCTCTCTTCTGAGGGCCACTGCACAGCACTTTGCAAACCCACATACATAAGAGATGCTTGTACCTGTCAGTATGAGATAGGTCAGTTCTCATACGGTTACCAGATGGGTCAGAACCTTCTCAAATCCCAAGAAGACGGCATCACTCCTATATCACTTGTGCCTTTTCCTGCCCAATTTCCAAAAGCAAACAGTAGGAGGACATTTATTTTACCTTCCAGAGCCTCTTTGACCCAGCTGATGAAGTCCTTCCGGAGTGCGAGTTCCTCAAGGCACCTTCGACGGGGCTCAGTGATCCCCTGCAGCCATTCCTTAACACGCATCAGAGCAGGGCTGATGGAGTCCAGTTTTTCTTTCTTAAAGGATTCAAAAGTGTCCGTCTGTAAAGGCAAATGGTGCAAATGGATCAAAAAGAATCCACAATAACGGCCATTATAACTTCCTCCTGGTGGGGGAAAAATGAAGGAGGAACCCTTCTCCCACACCTGAAACAGAAGCATCAGATATTAATCAGTGTGTGAGTTCCATCCGCTAGACCATAGCTGCCAGGGCTGCGAGTCCACAGACTTGAGTTACTCTGCCACTGAACCACTGTGTTTCTTTGAGCAAGTCATTTCACCTCTGTGCACCTCACCTACCTGATCTGTAAATGGGATAATAATGCTTAGTCACCTTTGTAAAGTGCTTTGAGATCTATGCAAAGCATTATACTATTAAATTATTATTTTAAAAGGAGACTGCACAGTGCATGGCCTAAGTAAAGCTGTTCGGAGCCAAACATTAATCCTGCCAGACAGAGAAAGACTTACAACAGGGTTCAGATTTACGTCTTCCTAAGCAGTGTCTGAACACTGGTTGGTTTAAAGTGAAATACTCACAAAGTTCAACAACATTTGTAGGATTCTGAAGTCACCGGAGAGGTTTAAGCCCTCTTTGACCTTGGCAATGACCTTAGCAGAGTCGAAAGCTAAGTGCAGTTCATGGTACTGCTGGATTTGCTGAAGCCGTTGTCCTATCCATTCTCTGTTGTCTACTGGGTCCAGCTTGCACATGATCTGAAGGTCAGCACTGATCTGCTCATAATGGCTTGTAAAATCCTTGAATATAGTGTCTACCTCAGCAAATGTGAGCTTTCCAGATTTCAGATCATTATACAGTCTTCTATATTCATGGTAACAAGAAGAGAATAAATCATCAAGCTCCAGTATAGGAATAACCTGCTCTTCCGAACCCTCATCTTCCTCCACCATCATTTGGGCTTCCCTCTCCCAGCAGAGCTGGAAGATGTGACTGTCCTTGTACGTGTGCATAATCTGAGCCACCTTCTTCAATTCTGGGCTCAGGTTGTAGTATGTTTCTAGGGTGCCCTCCACGGGAAAGTTCAGCTGCCTCACATCCACAACTTCAGCCAGTTCTTTTGAATCCAGATTTTCGTGATACTTCTCCTCAACTTCAACAATATCCACTTTAAACAAAGAAAGTCAAACATCAGTTTGCAACTTTTTACCCTATTCTCATATTCCAGCTCTCTTGACCAGACATTGAATGATTCAGTACCACAAAACATCAACCTCTTAGATCCCTAGAGGTATCAATCACTTAGTAACATGAAATACACGAACACTTCTTCTCCTGCTCTCCCTATTGCAAGTTTCTTCACTGACTTTTTTTCAGACTCCTCTCCCCAGTTGTTTCTAGTCTCATTCCAGACTTTGGTTCAACCCAGTAATTACTGAACAAAATCAGCTATGCTGAAAACCCTCAAAGATCTTACTTCAAAGTGGTCCCCAAAAAAACGTACCTTTTATAAATGCCTGCACCTTCCTGCACATGTCCAGAAGGGTTCCTATCCAATTTTTCTCTCTCTTTAGAGAGACTATTTCTTCCTTCCTCCACACTAGAACTTTTTCCAGATCATTCTGCTGCTTTTTTTTCTCTTGGGATGAGAGACGCTTATGCTCTGAAATGAAAATTGTCAGTAATCACCAAGAAAATCCCACACTGTGGGGCAGAAGGAGAGAACTCATCTCCTCCAAAAATGATACACTTCAGTAGGTGATGCTGCTGCCGCACATCAGTAATGAAAACATGGAGTTGGGAGCACCATATAAAACACCCTCCAGAATGATCAGAGTAGGCCTTGAGCCCATACCCCCTTAAACACAGACATGTACACTTACGTAATTCCCATAGGCAAATAAACTGTTTCTTGTGCTTTATAATAAGCTCCAAATGTTTAACTAGGATACATCCATTCAGGAGGTTTTCAGCAAGGTTTGTGAACACAGAGTCAGCCACAGCCATTAACTTCTTAGCGGCATCAGTAAGTTGTTCCAGGATCTTCCCACCTGCTCCTATCAGAGAAACAAAGGATTTAAACCCTGAATCTTGCCTCCAAAAGCCCAGAACTAGGAAAGAGGAGGAAACTATTGCCATATGGAAAAGAAACACTTTATGTCTCTTCATTTCACCATGACCTAACTGTAAAGTCTGTAATCTTGTTGTGTTGCACCAGTACCACAATACTAGTGATCTACATCATTCACCCTTTTTAAAGAGTAGTCACCCACAAATACCCATGATCTAAACTGAGACATCTTGATACATCCTCCATGGACACACAGCACAGTGCAAAAATCCAACCCTCATTCCTAGGATGACATCCCTGGGGAGAAAATAAAAGCCCCACTTGAGTACCTGAAGCAATTGTCTTGTCTTGTGTGTTTCTCATTTACAATAAGGTCTCAATTTTTCATCTCCTCCCCAAACCCACTGTTAGAAAACCTAAACTACAGTAAATTTTCCTTTATCCATAGACCCTATGATTCCCTTTTACAGTACAAATCCCAGACAAGACTCCATTGGGGTAACACAGAATATTTCCTGGTTACACATAAAGGGTTTTCTTATGAAATTTAGACAGTTCATTAACTTTTGCTCTCCAACATCCAATCTCAACTATTAAGATTTATTATATCAACTCAATCTCAATCCTCCTTCCATTTGCTGCTATGTACCATGGAGGAAAAAGAGAGTGAGAACATCTCTTTTACAGTCCTTCAATACAAACTTCACATAAAACTGTACCATTGAAGTTGAAAAGATGTTTGATGTCAGACCACACAAGCACATGATGCAAAACCTCATCAAAGTCATCCATAGGTTCTCCATTCTTGCTGCTTGGCCATGATTTCGTGATAACAGCTGACACAAGCTTGCCAAATTTGTCCAGGTTGTAGGAAGACACCAGATCAAGCAGATTACTTTCAGACTGCTTAAGACACAAAGGGATGGGGGATGCACAAGGATTTGAGTAAACTGTATTTGTCCCCCTTACACATTTCTAAGGGGCTGTGTCATTTAGTAGGGTTCCAGGGCCTAACGTACAGTCCAGCTGAATCACTTGGGTGCTGGGTGTTATACTGGATTTAGGGGATAAAAAGCACCTTCTTTGCTGACTTACATTCCAAGTATGTTGCCTTTCAAGTGGCTGGCGCAGTGGATGGCAAAGAGGCTGTGATGGCAAACACCAGTGAAGGGGTTAAAAGTATTTCTTCCTTGGTCCCTTTTCACACATATCCCTTACATCCCTGATCTCTTCTCAACATTTTGCTTTTCTAAACCAACTGTTCAAACATCAATTCAATGTACAATTTTATTGAGGTCTCAACCAACACCACTGATGGCTAGCAGGTCATACGTTCAGGAGATTTTCAGGTGTACCTGTATCTGAGATTTCCACTTGAGAGAGCATATATTACCTGGTATGAGGCATTAACTGCTTCCATGGCACAGTTTTCAAAAGATTTGCCAATGGAATGGTCTAGTGTTTCAAATTTGTCGTGGTGACGGCAGTAGGCTGCAATTTGTTGAACTGGTTGTTCCTGTTGGGAAAGAATAGACAATATTTCTCACTGATTTCATATTTTAAGAATGTGTGCTCTGAAAACAAAGAAGGATGGGAATATTTTGAGGAAATAATAATAAAAAGATGAAAAGGTCAATTTTCTATTATTTATTTACTCTGCTCCCAAATAAACTCAGTCACCAGCACTGCACTATTTCCTATTGGCTAGATGTGACAAGTAGCAGTGGTGTAGCATGCAGAAAGAGAGATAAAAGAAGTATTCGGTCGTTTTCACTATATACTGATATTTAATTATTAAATCTGTTTCCATCCCTCCAAAGCAGGTTTCTGGGTAACTATCAGTTCCACATAAAACTCAACAGCTTTAAGCGTTTAGGAGCTTGGGAGAAAAATGCCCGTTTTTTCAGTGAAGCATCCACAAGATTCACATGTTGAGAATACCACTGCTGCACTGTGGAAAAATGGAAATTTAAATATTAAGTTTTTAATTACAAACTTGACATTTCTGAAGATTGGCAGGAAGGAGCCTCTTGGTGGAAAAGTAGCATTCAGGACCCCAACAGTACAGGGCCAAACGAAAGATTAAAATCAAGTTTCAGTTTTGTGGGAAGATTGGCTCACAAGAACGAACAGCTTTTGATGATCAGTAGTCACACAAAATGCTGACTGTAAATTCTCTGGAGTTTTAAAATTAATATTAAACCCAGGAACCAGCTCATCCTATCCCACAGAGTTACGCAAGTTGGTCAACAGGTGGGTTGAAAATGTCCCTTGTAATTAACACTTATTTTTAAATTACTATTAATAGAAATATTTCTAACCATGAGCTCTCAGAACAGCATGACGAGTAAAAGAAAACTGCAGCCATTACTTCCTGCCTAGCGCAGTGATTTTACCTATTTAGATTGTAAATTTTTCAGAGCAGGGACTGCCTCTTCCTCCCAGTATGTCTCTTTTCAGTGCCCAGCACAACAACAGGGCTCCTATGTGCTACCATTATACAAATAAAATAAATAATAATGGTAGATGCTAAATATTTTATTCTGTCAAAATGGGATGTAAAATATTTTTGTCTGTCCAAATTTTCCAGTTTCCTTTGACCCACCAGCTACTAGCCACTGCTAGAGAAGACAGCAGAAATATACAAGAGATCAAGACTACACCATAGCAAAAGTTTATGCCCAGTTTCATAGACCCTTTAGAAATGTTGTTTATAACGGAAGGGTTATAGTCATACGAACAGGCCAATGCAAAGAACAGAATGTTTTAAGTCCATTTAGGTTCTAGTAGACATATGCAAGAGTTGGTTCAATAGGTTCTAGCTATTATCCCTTGACCTTTAGAAACATGCATGTGTAAAGAACGAAATCTCCAGTCTCTTGGTACCTGTTTAATTCTCCCTTCCAAGTCTGAAAGTAAAGTTTTCTTCCACTCCTCAGTGAAGTGTTCATCAGGAAAGCTTATCCTCACAAACTGGCTCCATACCTAAAAAGTGAAAATGAGCACAGAGTGCAATTAAAACTAAAAGCAATCTGTGAAATAAATCAGAGGGATTAGAAAAGGTCACATATCTTCTGTACCAGCAATGTCCAACCTGTGGCCCTACAAGGCAACTCTTCCGAAAATTTATATTTGATTATGGATTGAGTCTATGCTCCCACAGCTGCATCCGACCATTTTTAAACATAAGGGTCTGAGTTAGTCTCATCACAACATGGAGGAGGTAGGGGGACCTACGTCTCCTGAAGCTGCAAGAACAGCTCTGGCAGGAGCCAGGCATGCTCTGAACAGCTGCTGTCCCTTCCCTGTTGTAGCTGAAGCTGTTTTCAAGGGCAAAGAATCAGGGAGCTGTAACTTTTTGCTCTGTTTGTTCACCTGAAAGGCTGTGAGATGCCCCAAGAAAGCAAGACAGGAGCTTGAAAGGTTTTGCAGGAGACTAGAGAGCACCCAGCATGGCTGCCCTCTCCTACAGAGCCATCCAGGAGAGAAACTGAAAAGCAGCACTCAGTTACAACTTCCCAATTCTCTGCCCCAGCTCAGGTTAGGGCAGCGTGTGGAGCTGCTTTAATACTTGTGCCAGCTGACAAGCGTTCCCTAGACATCATAAGCCACCAGAGGATAGCCAGAGCACACCACAGTCTAGCTACTCCATCTCCCTGCCTCAGACACACCTCTTCAGCAGAGAGGTAGGAAGCAGATCACACTGGCTCTGTGATCAGAGAATTCCCCCATGCCAGAGGAATCCCCATCTGGACTAACTGTGAGTATCTTTTTCTTCCTGGAGCAGCACAAACAGAGTGCACCAAGGCAGAGAATCTGGCTCCATGTACCAATTGGTGCCCCTTGACATTTCTGAAAGCATATCTTCAGCCCTCAGGCTGAAAAGTTCGGATGCCACTGCTCTATACCCGCTCAGTGATGCAACAGTCACATCCACCAAAAAGTTGGTGTAATTAACCAACGTAACCCAACGTGTCATCCAGGGAGGGATGTACCAAAGTGCTACAATCAAGAATACAAACCGTAAGTTCGTCAGGAAAAGTAAATGTCACAATTGAATCGGTATGTCCTTGCAGTAAATACTGCTTTAACACCTCTCGAAACCAGCTTCTGGTGGCCGCCAGAGCTCTTTGGAACACTTCTACCACTGGAGTCTTCTGCATGGTTTCATCTCTTGAATCCTGTTACACAGGAAAGAAAAAACAACTGTTCTAAGCAGCAGAGCAACATACCACTGATTTCAACATAATGCATTATAGGTCTAAAATATAACACTTTAAAGCATCACCCCAACAACAAAACCTTGTTGCTTGTGGGGCACAAGAGAGAAGAGGATTGGAAGATCCACATTCAAGAGTGCTCACTGGTCTCCTTCCTTGATCTGATAGAACTTAGGTGACAGCATGGGATGGGGAGAAAAAGTGAAGAAAAAAAAAAAAATCACATTATGAGACTACCTCTGCAATGTCCCTAACTAGACTGGGACAATGAAACCAAGGCTCACAAAGCAACACAAAATATTATTTTTTATATATCTATCTCTATTTATCGATCTATACCTATATCTATCTATCGATGGATATAGATCATGAAGTGATATGGATCAAAAGGCAGTTTAGAAAGTGACATTTTAGAGAAAAAAGCTACAGAAGTATAAAACTAGAGCCTACGTACAGTAGTTTATACTTTAAAAACAAACTATGCAGATGGATCTCAGAAGAATAGGTACTATTTTGAAAAGGTCAGAAGAATCGAAGTAATTACATGGTTTTGTGTCATTCTGGAAAGTAGTTTTATTACAAGCTTGTTTGGTTTTTTTAGTAGAGACAATTTACATCAAAATGAGCTTTAGAAAACAATAGAAAAATACAGCCATGGTCCCACATCTGTTCTAAGCAGCAAATATTATTTATCTAGCACTCACATCCAAAGGTTCTAATCTGGCAATCCTTGAAATGATCTCAGCATTAGTAGCAGGTAACTTGTAATATTTTAACTCTTTCATTTTTAGGCAAATCATCTGATAAAGTTTTAGGCAGATATGCAAGCAGGATTTCCAAGAGTTCACTTGCAGCATCCTAATTAAGGAGAATAAAGAAATTAAACAAATTTTTCAGTGTAGTACTTCAGAAGCACAAGGGCATTTCAAATCATTTCAGGTTATCAAAGAGATGGAGAATTAAAAAAAACAAACCCCCCAAAAAATCAAAAGAACCAGGGGAGTTTATAGGCAACTTACAGTTAGGTAAGAGAGCTCAACTGTTCCAGATAGAACCTCACACTGAAGGGGAGGCATAGTTCAGTGTCAAAGGCAAAAGGGTAATTGGGCGTTAAGAACAGTGTACTGAAGCCTTTCATTTACCTGTGCTGGTTACGATCCAGGACATGCAATGGCGTTTCTAAAAGTTTCTCTATCATCTAGGAAAGAAAGACACAAAAATTAAAACACAGAACTAGCAGTTGTCCTAAAATTGGCCTAGTCAACTGTAAATGCATAAAAGATATAGGTTTAAGGGCTTAATTTTATCCAAAATTATCACAGACATAATACATAACATTAAAAATCCTGGTGGGATTTTCAGAAATTACTAGTGCCCAATTTCAGAAACCTTGAAGGGGCCTGGTTTTCAGAACATTCTAAGCAAGCACTTTCTGCAAATCAGGTCCCTTTAGGTTTTTCATGTTCACATACAAACACTGAGCCACCCAAGATTAATCATCACTTCTGAAAATGTTGGCCCCTGACTTTTGAATTACACCCATATGGTAAATCCAACAGGAGGAAGAAGTAAATTTAGTTTAAATTTAGTAAATTAACCTTTTCAAATGTGTGACAATAAACTTCATCTTTTCCTCTGAACTACAAAGCAGGGGCAGGAATGAACCTGAGGCAGTATGGCCTAGAGGTTAGAGCACTGGACTGGAACTGCAGAGACCTGAGTTCTACTGCTGGTTCTGCCCTTGACCTGCTGGCTGACCTCGGACAAGTCACTTCATAGAATAGAATCATAGAAATGTATGGTGGGGAGGGACCTCAAGAAGTCATCGAGTCCAGCCCCCTGCACTGTGGCAGGACCAAGAACACCAAGACCATCCCTGACAGGGGTCTGTCCAACCTAGTTTGAAAAGCTTCCAATGACGGGGACTCCACAACCTCCCTTAGGAGCCTGTTCCAGAGCTCAATTGCCCTTATAGTTAGCAAGTTTTTCCTAACAGCTAATCCAAATCTCCCTTGCTGCAGATTAAGGCCAAAACTACTTGTCCTACCTTCAGTGGACATGGAGAACAATTGAGCACTGTCCTCTTTAGAACAGCCCTTAATATATTGGAAGACTATTATCAGGTTGTTCCTCAGTCTTCTTTTCTCAAGGCTAAACACTCTCAGTTTTTTCAACTTTCCTTATAAGTCAGGTGTTCTAAGGCTTTTATCATTTCCCCCGCTCCATGCCTCAGTTTCCCCACCTGCAAAGCATTCTGAGAGCTACTAATGAAAAGTTGTATCTAGGTACTATCCCTAACGTCGCTGGTTTCTGCAACAATCATTTTTAAAAAAATCCTGCAAATTAATATTCACAAATTGCAGCCATATTCTCAGTCATTTTGCAACTCCATACAGGTCCAGATTATTATTATTTCTGCCAAAGCTAAATAGATTTGCATAAACACCACATCATTTACATCTGTAAACGTATGTTTTCTACACTATCTTATCCACTGTCCTGTTTTATATGACTACAGATGTACTGTAATCAGCACTGACATGGAATAAAAATAAAAAATTAACAAATAAAAACACATACCAAAAGGTGGCATGTCAAATACAAAAATTACCAATCTTGCAGTGAGCAACATATATCCATTTGAACTACAGGTCAACATTTTTCAGACAGATTCAAACTAAGATATCAAAAACTGATTTGTTCCACACACTAGCTAGATTCTCAGTATCCAATTCAGATCATAAGGCTTGGAGAGGAAATTCAATATTCTAAGAAAACAATCTTCTCTGACCCTTTTATGTCCCAGTCCATATAACCCAGAAATGACTCCCAATAAAGCAGTTAGGGGCAAATTTTTAAAGATATTTAGGTGCCAAAAGTTGAAAATAGCTGACTAGTGAGATTTTCAAAAGCTCCTAAGTAGGTTAGGCACCCAGCTCTCACTGATGCCATTGACTTTACCATTACTTGGTTAAAATAGTCAGAAGACAAACCTCCATACTGCGCCATGAAATCCTAGTGCTCTGCAACCTGTGATAAATTCCTAGAAGACAGTCCAACAGCTCAACAGATAAATCAGTCAAAAATTCTGCCAAGTCCCCCAGAGGCAGCAAGCTGATCCATGACCTGACCAGTGTTGTGTCTACTTCCATCAAATGCTTCTTTCCTTTCATCAGCTGCAGTACGGCCCTGCTGAACAGAAAAAAAGAAAAAAGGGGGAGGAGGGCTGTGAATTATACAGAAGACTGGGGCGGCACATGGCAAACAAACAAAAAGAGACATCTCCTTTGGACTGTGGTGCCTTCTGCATTAAAACTTGATGTCAGGGAAAATTAAAAGGACATATCACACCCACTCACGCTTTCCAAAACCAGGTACTTTTATATTTGGGCCAGATTCTGTGCTGGGACCCTGAGAAGCTGCTCTAACTTATGGCAGCCTTACTGAATACTTATGGACTGCTACACAGCCCAGAACTGCTGGAACACAGAACGGTTCAGCTATTCCCCACTCTCACTCTAGAACACCCCTATGCTGGGAGCTGAAAAAGGACTGCAGCCCTGGGCTGTATACACTAGACCCCTATTGCTCCCACATCAAAGAATTCCCTTGGGGGCCCTTCTCACTCTTTTACGGCACTAGAGCAATATACAGGGCCCAAAGGAGGGAGGGGGAGACAGAATCTGGCTACTAGTGGTTTACATGAAATAATTTTAAACAGCATTTAACTTTTCACACTAGCAGGGAAAGTCTGCTCAGAGCCTGGATTGACCACTATGGCACCCAATTTAACAGGGATAGTGCCTGTTTCACCCCCTTGGCAGGATGGAGTGCAGCTCCTCCTGCCCTTTCTTGGAGATTTCACAGCACTGTCAGACACCATGCTTTTGCTAGCAGCACTGAAAAAAAAACCAAACCAACCACCAGAAAACACACAATTCCAGCATGCACTGCAGTTACATTCAACATCTTACACATCAAAATGTCAAAAGGACTCATGCGCAGTTTTCTTTCTTTTAAGCTTCTTTATCTAATTAGAACTCACCAAAAAGTATCTGAAATTGTTAAGAATGTACATTTGTGGTGCTTGAGTTAAGCACTAAGATAAAGAAATCCTCTGAGAAATTAAGACTTCTATCTTATAGGTTATGTTTCAGTCACATGAGATTTAAAGCAATCTTGACAGAAGAACCTAATTAAAATCAGGATTTCTCCAGACAGGCACTATTAGATATCACAGTCACCAAGCTTACAACATTCAGTTCAATGCATGCATGCAATGCAGATACTCTGCCTTCTTCTACATTCCCCATTTGGTATAGTGCACTCATGGACTTTCAGCCTAAAACATTAATAAGAATAAAAAATGTATTCATATACTCCATAATCACTGACGGTGATGTAGTAAAGTGTTTAGCTAAGCAGCCAACAGTTTTAAGCAAAGGGGACGTCATCAGCGGTAATGCACTTCAAAAACGAAGTAATTCTGGAAAACTCACTTCTTATAAGACTCCTCCTGTTTCTTCCTGAACTCAATGAATGGAAAACCTTCCAGTCCTGCCCAGATCTCTTCAGATTCAAGGTGACTCTCCACCCTCATGCCTTCATCAAGGTGAAAGGCAGCAGTGAACAAGTGCAGAACGGGGAGGATACACACCCACTCGTCCACTTGCTCATCGATGCATCTCTGGCACAAGTGGCTCAAGTACAGTTTCATGCTAGAATGGATAAGAGATCATCCATGTTAGGAATGGCTAGTATGTTTGTCACACAGTTTTGGGCACAAAAGTAAAAATATGAACTTGCTCAGGCAGCGCCTCTGATATCTACAAATGACATTTTATTCCATCAATATGCAACCTCCTCCTCTGAAGGGACGTACAAGAGAAGGACTGGAAAGAGGCTGTAACCTTGTCTCTCACTTCACAAAATCTGCTGATAGGACTATAGTTGTGGAAACTGACACCTCCTGTCCCAATATTACAGTTGAAGAACAGAGGCAACGTTTTACTACACGTCTGTGATCACTGTAAGTATTTGAAACATCTCATGCAGTAAATGCCAGCTTAAAGCCACTGAGATAGCAGGCTCCTTGGATGGAAATGTCTGAAGACAGTGGATGTGTATACCATTCTGCAGAAGGCAGTTAAGAAGAAATAAATGAGTTTTTCGACTAACCATCATAGGACTTTTACAGACAACAAATGCTGAGAAATGGGAAGAGGGAGAAAACATCCCCTGAGAACTTAATCAGATGGTAAAGAATAAACTTCCAAACCATCTTCAGGCCATCTGCAAAATGATGTTAGTCTGTGCCAAATTTCCTCCATTCTGCAACCAAACTCTGGGTGGATTTGGGAGTTGGGCATGCCATTGTGGTTATCAATGCATATAGGCACTCTATCTCAGATCCTTCCTCTCCAACCTCCTCATGCCCCCAAAACATCTTCCACACACAAAAAATCCCCAAGCTGATTGAGAGGATTTATAAAAAAAAAACTCTGAGGGACCTAGCAAGCCAGTTTTTGTTTTTATTAAAAATACCACAGCATGACTGTTCTGCATACCTTGCTGACTGATGCACACTTCGGTCCCATCCAGTCCAGATAAGAAAAGTGCAAGAAGAATATACATAGTTAATACTTTTAACCAGAGGCAACCATTTTCATAAGTTTAGTCATTCCACACATCCACTAAATGCCATACCCTCACCTTACACCCCCCAAAACTAATAAAATACCTACCACGGAACCACTGAAAACACTTCCTTGTTATGATTCATTTCATGGAGTAGGACGTCTTGTGGCTTCTGCTCCAAACACAGGAGGCTGCATACCCGACTCAGGTCCTCTTTGCATGTTGGAAGTGCATAGTGTTCACCCAGGATAACACTGATCAGCCCCAGCCCCAACCGGCTCTTTACTATCACATCCTTGGGTGGAGCGATAGCACTGTTCTGGTCAAGAAATGGCTGAGCTACTTTTCTCAAGTAGTTCACCAGTAACTCCTTCACCTAAAACAAAGAGGAAGGGGGAAAAAAGGCACATAATCCAACTGCACTGACCAACCTTTTTTTTTTTTTTTTTTTAAAGGGGTCATTTCTATCTCTTTCCCACTATTCCTCAGATAGCTATCACAGTGGTATCCAATGGTATTAATGACGATTGGCTTATTGCAGGGCAAAGATCTATTTACTACTGCTTATGACGCTAGAAAGGAGTGTTTGGATTTTCATCATGCCTGACCATTGTAGATTGATGACGAAGTGACACTGGTTAGATAAAGCCATCGTCCACACCACCAGAACTGAACCTTCCAGAGTCTATTGCTCCTAAAGGCACCACTCAAAGTTTCTATGTCTCAGAACAGAAGAATGGCCATACTGGGTCAGACCAATGGGCCCTCTAGCCCCATATCCTGTCTTTCAACAGTAGCCAGTGCCAGATGCTTCAGAAGGAGTGAACAGAACAGGGCAATTATTGAGTGATTTATCCCCTGTTTTCCAGTCCACATTTCTGGCAGTCAGAGGTTTAGGAACATCCAGACATAGAGCTACATCCCTAATCATCTTAGCTAATAGTCATTAATGGACCTATGCTCCATGAACTTATCAAATTCTTTTTTGAACCCAGTTACACAGCAGCAAGTTTAAAACAAACAAAAGGAAGTATTTTTTTTCACACAATGCAGTCAACCTGTGGAACTCCTAGCCAGTGGATGTTGTGAAGGCCAAGACTATAAACAGGGTTCAGAAAAAGAACTAGATAAATTCACAGAAGATAACCATTGATGGACCTATTAGCCAGGATGGGCATGGATAGTGTCCTTAGCCTCTGTTTGCCAGAAGCTGGGAATGGGCAAGAAGGGATGGATCACTTGATGATTCCCTGTTCTGTTCATTACCTCTGGGGCACCTGGCATGGGCCACTCTCAGCAGACAGGACACTGGGCTAGATGGACCTTAGGTCTGACCCAGTGTGGCCATTCTATGTTCTTATTCCTACCCTGTATTTAGTATTTACTATCCATGAGAGGACCTTCCTTCTTATCCCATGACTGTTTATTTTGCTTAAGTGTCTTTGGTGTGAGACCTTGTCAAAGACTTCCCAAAGGTCTAAATAGACTATCACCACTGGATAACCTGCTTCTGATGTACTTAAAACACAATTTGCTGTTAGTATTAGGGCATGTCTACACTACAGCCCTAAGCCAACCTATGTTAGGTCAATTTACAGCCACCGCAGTAATTATTGTGGTGGCTGATGTCCACACTACCCTCCTTGAGTAGGTGGTGCGTGTCCTCACCGACTTAAGAGGGACAGTGTGGGGTGCTGAGAGCCCTTCACAAAGTTGCCCACTGGAAGCCCAACACGCCCCCGCCCCCCCCACACACCTCCCCCGCTCTCATCTCCCTGCTCCCGGCAGTTGCCTGGGCTTCTCGGCTCCTTGAGCGGGGAGCTCCTGGGCAGTAGCTCGGCTGGGAGTGGGGAGCTGGGGGGCAGCTGGGCTCTAACATGGAGCTGTGAAATAGACAGATCAGCTGTTGGCTGTCTTGTCAACACAGACACCGTGTCACCCTAACTACACCCACATAAGCCCTACACCTCTCGTGGAGGTGGAGTTATGTCAGTGTAATAGGTCACTTACATCGGCAAGACAAGGCTGTAGTGTGAACACTGACATAATCAGGTCGATGCAAGCTGCTTTATGTCAACCTAACTGTGAAATATAGATCAGGCCTTAGTATCTTTTGCTAGCGCTCTTCAAATTCTTTTTTGGCCTGCTTAATTATATTTTTATACTTGACTTGCCAGAGTTTATATTCCTTTCCATTTTTCCTCAGTAAGATTTGACTTCTAATTTTTAAAGGATGCATTTTTGTCTCTAAGCTCCTCTTTTACTTTGTGGCTTAGCCATGGTGGCATTTTTTGGTCCTCTTACCGCTTTTTTCATTTGGGGTATGCATATAGTTTGAGCTTCTATTATGGTATTTTTAAAAAGTTTCCATGCAGCCTGCAGGCATTTCACTCGTGACTGCTCTTTTTTAACTTCCTCTTTTTTTGTGTAGCTCCCCTTTCTGAAGTTAAATGCTACTGTGGTGGATTTCTTTGGTGTTTCCCCCCCTACAAGGATATTAAATTTAATTACAATGTGCTCGCTACTACAAGCGGTTCAGTTATAGTCAGATCTTGGACCAAACCCTGTGTACCACTTAGGACTAAATCAAGAATTGCCTCTCCCCTTGAGGGTTGCAGGACTAGCTGCTCTAAGAAGCAGTCATTAATAGTTTCTAGAAATTTTAGTATCAGAGGGGTAGCCATGTTAGTCTGGATCTGTAAAAGAAGCAAAGAGTCCTGTGGCACCTTATAGACTAGCAGACGTATTGGGGACATAGTCCCAGTCAATATGGAGATATTATAATAAACCCATTATTATTGGTTTTTCTGTTTTTGTAGCCCCTCTAATCTCCCTGGACATTTCACAGCCATTGTCTCCACCCTGGTCAAGCGGTCTCTCGTATATTCCTGTTGCTCTTCTCTGATTACTCAACCATAGAATTTCTATCCATAGAGAATCTATGGAACAGTTTGATTCATTTAAGATTTTTCCTACTATCTTTGACTCTATGGTCTCTCTCACATACAGTGTAACACCCCATGAGCACAACCTACTCTATTATTCGTATATACTTTGTATCTTGATGTATTGTGTCCCATTGATTGTCATCATTCCACCAAGTTTCTTTGATGCCTGTTATATCAATATCCTCATTTAATACCAGGCCCTCAAGTCTGACTTGAAATATTGCTTCACTGGGCATGGAAAAAACGTTCAAGCCTTGGTCTGCTTTTAGGATAAGTGTACTTATTTAATTTTTAAAAAAATGCAGCCTAGGCAGCATGTTATCTACCAACCCTCCCTCTGACAAAAAATGGAAGGGCATTGCTAAGCTCTAAAGGAAGCCACCCACATCTAGCCCCTTCATTAGGGGAAAAGAATAAAAAGGGAATACAGACTTGACCCAAAGTCCATTCAAAGAAATGATAATTTCCATTTACTCAAGTGGCTTTTGGATTAGGCCTCAGATGGGGAAGGGATCCCAAAGACAGGTGAATGGTGGAAGAAAAAAGTAAGAAGTCATTTTAAAACTACCACTTTCCTAACTCACCAGAAAAGAAAGTTAAGTACTTAGTTAGAACCCAGACTCCCCCCACCCACCTTCTTTGTCTGGAAGATCTGTGGAGGGAGAGCTTTAAACCCTAAAGAGACAGTGAAGTATTCTATGAAGACTCCTGGTAGCAGATTATGGAGTCCAGAAGGAATCCAGTCCAATGTAGCTCAGTCAGATGTGAGAATTTGGGATACAATACCCTCATAACCCAGAGTGGGTCAGGCTTGGACTAGAAATAAGTACAGAGAAAACCTACTGTGCCAAAGAGAGATATGGTAGCAAAGACTTAAAATAGAATGTTTACCAATATTTTTATTCAGGAAATGTCTACATGCAACACTGGCACCTCTCTGAAGCCAATATCTTGTGCTCCAGGATTTCAAAATTTAATTAAAAAAAAAAAGTATCTAGCTGTTATGGTTGCAAAGATCACCGCACAAACGTGAGCCAAGTGTAATTGACACAGATGTCCAAGTCTACAAAGAGCCTGGAACAACAGCTCTGAGATAGGAGTTGTACAGTTTATCTGAGTGGGGTGTTAACTCAGGTGCGCAGTGATGATAATTTAAATATCAACAGTGTTAAAGCCATCCCAGCAGGTACCATACCCCATGCTCTGGCTCCATTTGGTGAGCCAGTATTGGTGCAGTAAACCTCATACTGTAACTAAGGCCAAATGTTCAGGGAGTAGGACTTCATGCAACAGGAAATAGAAACAACTCACCCTGTCACACAACAGAAAATTATCCATTACTTCCATCAGAGGAGGCAAAACAGACTAAGGATCTCAACAGCAAAGTTAAAATTGCATATTAATAACTGAATTTCAACCTCTTCCCCAATAAGCTGTCAATTGTAATTAGAATACCTGCTTTTCTCCAAACTCTAGCAATGTCCATTCCCTCGGCTCGTTCTCATACACCATTGGCTTCTTAGTCACTGTGTAAAACTGATGCAACTGGTTGAGAAAGTTCTTCATGTTGATGTCGGTCCATGTGGTGAGGATGCTGAAGATGGTCTCTAGCATAATTTCTGCTGCTATCTGCTTCCCTCTCTCAACACTTTTCTTCCTATCATCCCATCCAACCAAACTCTTAAAGCGTCTCACCAAACCATCAGGGGGTCTAGTACATACTATATCATCATACTGGTGCCAATCTAATAAAAAATAAATGTGTTTTTAAAAAAAAAATTATTATTAACTTATAAGACAAGAAGCAGGTGTTTCAGTTTCCCTGCTGCCTCACATACCTGGTAACAGACCAGCACGGGACAGGTAGTGCACAGGACACTGAGTTGAATGAAGGAGACCTAAGTTCTGTTCCCAGCCTGGCCACAGGTCACTTCCCCTCTCTGTGTGTGTTTCCCTTCCCACC
Organism: Chelonoidis abingdonii; assembly: GCF_003597395.2. NCBI lineage: Eukaryota > Metazoa > Chordata > Testudines > Testudinidae > Chelonoidis > Chelonoidis abingdonii. The sequence continues at coordinate 30,986,997 of NC_133781.1, forward strand.
CTTTCTTTGACATCTCCATTTAGATTCTAAGCTCTTCCAGGAATCAAGTCTGTCACATCTGGAGTGACACTTTTTTATTGGAATGTTGGCACTTCAATAGCTGCAGCAGACTAGCAATTATGTTTCAATAAATACGACATATGTACAGATATACATGTGTTAAATGTGGGAATCAGAGGCCATTAAAGATAAATGATTTATAAATAAAAAAATAATTAATTAATTAATGGAGATATCCTATCTCCTAGAACTGGAAGGGACTTTGAAAGGTCATCAAGTCCAGCCCCCTGCCTCCACTAGCAGGACCAAGTACTGATTTTTGCCTCAGATCCCTAGGTGGCCCCCTCAAGGATTGAATTCACAACCCTGGGTTTAGCAGGCCAATGCTCAAACCACTGAGCTATCCCTCCCCCCGTTAGATGATGTCATCCAAGTCTGTCCTTCCATATTTCTACACAATACCCTAAGCTTTTCTCACATGGTTTTTTTGCCTGGTGTCACTGATAAGGCTGATTAACATCAGCATTGCCTGGCAAATAAGAGATATCTAAACATGCATAATTATGATAAAGACTAAACAGTCACACACTGTGGAAATCACCTTACCTCCCGAGCTGAGACAATTAGATGGTATGAATAAACAGCGATTCACAAACACTCCTTCTGGGCAAGGTTTGTAAATTAATTCATATTCTCCGTTCTTGCCACGTGAAATAAAATATTTGTAGGGAAATCGTTTATTCATGTTGTCCTTGGAAATAGTCACCCAACCCTCAATGAGGAGTCCATGCTCTCCCAGGTCCCTGTTCAATACAAAACAGCTTAACTGCAGCAGCAAGCTCAGACAATAGACAAGTCAGACATTGGTTGCTCTAGGACTTGCTATCCTCCCCAACTGCCAATTTTTAAAAAGAGGGGAAGACTTAAAATTATTCCCCTCTTCATTATACGTTTGATATTTTGCCCCAATACCCAACTAAACGGCTGAGGAGGGCACAACTCTGAATTCAGCCAATGAGCACATTCAGCCAATGAGCACAACTCTGAATTCAGTCCCAGCAACAGAAATTAAATGCAACAACAGACAGCTCAGATTTGCTCCCTTTTCCCAAATAGGGGCCTCAGTATCATCAGAGCACAGTGCAGTTTTATGCAGGTCACTCAATAGTGGGCTATTATTATTATTTATTTTAGGTACATAAACATATTCACTTGCCTTGCAAATACTTCTGGATTGACCCATAATCGACATATTTCTTTTACATTCTATGGTGCTGGTTTCTCTCCCTCCTCGACTGTGGCTCTCACACATACAGACAAGCTCTCTGGGGCAGGGACTGTTTTTTTTCTGTGTTTGCACAATACCTAGCACACTGGGTCCTGGTCCCCAACCAGGGCTCCTAGGAGCTACGATCATACAAGCAAACAATAAACATCATTCTGAAGTACTTAGGGTTCTCTCTCTCTCACACACACAATACAAATTTACAAAGAATTGAAAAGATAAAGCACTGAACAGTATATATCACGAGCTCTTCAACACACAAGAACACAACTTACTACCACAACTACCATATACCGCAACCTTAACTCTGCCCCTTTCACTGCTCACCCCTCCATTATTTTTCTCTAACACTAGTAGTCATAGATGGGGAGGGATGGGGAGTGGGGACGACTAGGTGATTGTGTTGTGAGAGGGTAGATCAAGACTTGTGTGCAGGAGGATGGTTAAAGGTGGTGACAGAAGGGTGGCAGATCTATGGGAAACCGAACAAAAACTACGTAGAAAATTCAAAGGATCTAATTAACTAACTGAAATTCCAAACGGACTGGCCACCTACTTTTTAGGGAAAACCCAATATTTTAAATTGCCCATTTAAAAAGGCAACCTTAGCTAAAGTGTCTCCATAATAATGATATATACATGGTTTTGGTCTCACCATGCTCAAAGGCCCCATGTCCATGAAAATAAAACCACCACACAGCAGGTTCATAGGGGAAAAACACACACTTTCCAAAGTACTAAATGAAATATTAGCCTAGGTCCACATTTTAAGAGACAAGGCCCTGTTATTATCCTGCATGAATGTAGCCAAGCCTTATCTCAGATAACAGATCACAGGCCCTTTCTAGACTAAGAAAAAAGATGTTTTTTGTAAGTCGAGTTAGCAAATGTGATTCAGCTAATACGACTTGAAACATCCCCACAGTTTAAAATCAACTAACATGATTGTGAAGATGTTAAAAGTGTCTCTACACTAAGTGTGAAGGAGTGCCACAGTTTAGAAGTGAAATTAGCTAAGTACCTTTTTTCCTAGTCCAAACAGGGCTGCAGAAGAAAAATTACAACAGCCAGGGCAGAGACAAAATACCACACCTATGTCTCTTGCTTTCTTGTTATTGTGAGGCAGGTAGTTCAAATAAGAGGCCTGAATTAAAATTAAGCAGTGCTGGAACTTACAGAAAAGTACTTACTTTGTGCAGGTCAATTCACAGATGTTATCCTTCCAATTCCAATATTCTGAAATGCCTTGTGCCCTGATGAACACTTTATGCTGATTAGGATCTAGCTTAAAGTCTTTAGACAATATTGCATGGAAATACACTGTGACACCCTCTCCAAGATTCATCTGACTGGAATGACAGAGAAAATAAAGTTAAAATACTATTTAAATATTTGTGTAATTTAAAAAAAATGAATGCATGAGAGCCAACAGCTGTTTGTTTGTGTGCTTATTTGTAGCCAACTCCATGAATGGCATTAATATCAGTATCAGTGCAAACTCCTCCCCACCTGGCCAGGTATGAAGGCCAATACATAGTATTCTCCAAGCAAAGTGAGCATCACATACAAAGATAAAAATTAGGAATAAGAAGTGTTCTTTAGCCAGGTAGTGACAGACACTCCTGTAACCTAACTAGTCACTGTCTGATGGGAAACAGTCTGGGATGTAACCTTGGATTACACACCAGCAATTATACACACACATTTTAGATGCAAAATATTGCTCCCATGAAATACAGCAAGACCACTTCTGATGAAGCAGCACCCTCAAAAAACTCTCATAACTCCTATGTTGCTTTGCATCATTCTTGACCCTGACATATTTCTCTTTCCCTCATCTCCTGCTCTCTGCAGTCTGCCCACCACCAAACCACAATGTCTCTGTTTGCCACAGCTTTGACTGTCACTAGTGCCTTGTCTACTCTCACCCTGATAATTGCAATCCCTTCTGTCTGGACACCTCAAGTCCCAGCTTTCCAGATTCTTGGATATGAAGAATAATGCTACTGCCCACTCCTTTTCATGTACCAAGAAATCTGACCACAGAACATCACTCCTCAAGCAACTTCATGGGCTCCCTATTGGTTTCATCGAAAAATCCACTTGAAAAACTGCCCTGCTTATTTAAGACTCTCTTCATGGACCACTTCCTGCCTACCTCACAGATCCTGTCTCTCTCTAATCACCTTCCTGCTAACTCTGCTCATCCAGCAACTGCCTCCTCCCTGTAATCTCCCCACTGCTGGTGAGAGAACCTTTCCTCTGTAGCTCCTCTCATCTGGAACAACCTTCTCATATCTTTCCACCTCACTGATCCTAAGGGCTGGTCTACAACAGAAAATTAGAGACTGACCCAGCTACGTCACTCTGAGCAAGGTAGTTAAGCTGACCTAAGTCCCCATGTAGACAGTGCTAGTTTGACAAAAGAATTCTTCGGTCAACCTAGCTACCACCTCTCATGGAGGAGGATCACCTACAGCAATGGGAGAACCCCTCCCCTCGGCGTAACTCCATTGAAGTGCAAAAGCGGAGAAGCCCCCCACACACAAAAAATCAGCCACTTGGCTTGCAAAGTTGTGAATAATTCAAACACTAGGAAGCTTTTATTTTAAGCCTAGTCTATGCTGAAACAGAAGAAAACCCATCTACAATTACCCAATAGCAGCTACTGGCTGGCCCTCATTACTTTCAACAGCACTTTAAAAGGGGGCATACCCTACCTTGGCTTAATTCTATTTGCATTTGCTTCCTGATTTTTCTGCTGCTTCTTGTCCTTCTTATTATTGCCTGAAACAGCTGCTGCATAATCTGTTTTAGGAGCTTCAATCGCCTTGGTTTGATTTGTCTTCTTTTCCATTTCTTTGGGTGTCCCTTTTCTTGGGATTCCTTTGGTTACCACTTCCATGTTCTGTGACACAAACGCACAGAATGAATCAAAAGCAGTGAACCTCAATGACACGACTTTAATAGAAACCAACCGGATTTGTTCAAGGTGGCATGCGATATCTAAAGTATGATGTTGCATGTCAAACAACCCAATTCAAAACTGATTCAGTTGGGCCTGCATTTAGTGTTCTGCACCAGGGCTATGTTCAGTTACAAAGACTGGTCGGTTTGTCATTCCCCAGGGCCAGAGGAAACAAAGGCGAATCTTCTGACCAACCTAACAGCCAGAGCTGCAAGAGTGCTCTGATCAGGTTTTACATGGAATTGAATGCCAATGTTGACTGGCAGAAGTCACCATGTCATAGGTTCCTGGAGGAAGGGGTATAAAGGGAGAGAAAATATCTGCAATTCAACAGGTCCATTCTGGGACTGAACCCCACATTCAGAGGGGGTGTAAAGCCAGCATAATGAAGCAACACAGGCAATGTATATGCATTTCTGTAGCGTGTGGACTGTGCTGAGCTCTGCTGTGAGATTGGGGAATGGAGGAAGAGGTGGGAACTGGACCACGAGATAAAGTTCAATACCACGTGTTTTTCAAGTTCTGTGGGGAAAAATTGACAGGGATTCTGAGCCATTTAACACCTGTACCCACTTCATTAACAACGGAGAGAAAACTGACACGAGCAATGCCAAAAATTACACTCATTTCACTGAATAAAGTTCTGCTCAGAGATAAAGCTGAATCCAATGGGGGGCTTTGGAGAGGGGAGGAGAAGACTTAACCCCAAGATGGTTTAGTAAATCACCCAGCAATGGAGAGGCACTTGGACTACTAGTATAGCTATTCTTGTACTAAGGGCAACTCTTGCACCCCTGGAACTAACCAAAGGTGAACAGAGAAGTTCACAGATGTAAGATACACCTGTGCAAACAGACTGGCAAGATGCTGCAAAGCACCCCTTACTTCCTCCCTATCTCCTCAGGTTGTTCGACTGGGGTGGCAGAAATGAACAGGCTTCATTTTACTGCAGTAACCATTTCAAAGTTCAAAAGAAGGAAACTTATTCCAACATAATCACATGGTTATTTGGCAGTTTACCTTTGAAACTGGAGCACTTGCTTGCTGCTTGCTCTCTTGTTCGACTTTCCTGCTCTGTGTTGTTTCAGCTTCAGGAAAGGAGACTTTCTTCTTCTGACTCTGATGGTCTGCATCAGAATTTGAATCCTTACTCGCAGGTGCTTCCATATTGGAGCAAAACCCTAGGGATACACTCTCTCCCTCTTTGGAAGCCAGTGCATCGCTGTCTCCCTCTGATGTCTGGGTATCTGATCTATTTTCTGAAGGCTGGTCAACTTCAGTGGGGCTGCTCTCACTTTCCTTCTTGTCGGAACCCTTATTTTCTCTGGCCATCTGTCCATCACTTGGGGAACTTTCATCTTTCATCTTCTCTTCTGCAGCTCTGGAGCCTGCAGGCTGAGCAAGCTCATCATTGGTACCATTCTGCACTGACTGGTGCCTGGTGTCACTGCTGCTGGGATTGTCTTCCACAATCGTCTCTGGACTTTGACCCTCACTTCCCAAGGGGCATAAGGAATGGTCACTTTTAATCTGACTTTCGTTGTTACAGGGAGATGACTCAGCCTCTGCTTTGGCCACTTCATTCTCTTGAATTTGGCTTTCTTGTGCTGGATTTTTTGCATCAGCCAATTCTGAGCTCAAAGGAGAGTCCAGACTACAAGGTGCTGAACTTACAGAGGTCAAAGAGTCCTGCATCCCAGAGTCAGAAGGATTCTTCTTACTCTTATTCCTCTTTCTCTTTTTCTATGTAGGGAAGTAAAACACACACACATCCTTGCTTACTCATAGTGGGGAAATTCTGTATTCACTGCTTCCCTTAACATAGTTGGTATGTCCTCAATCCCTGTGTCCCCAGTAGGTGGAGACAGAATAACTGGTCCGTCTCTGTCACACTCCAACCCCAAACCCTAAAACATCCTTGCTTATGCCATCACTTTCTGATTTTAAAGGCAAAGAGAAACAGGAGGGGGAAAAAATAAAATCCTACCTTAGTTCAGAGAGAAGGAAAATGCTTTGTGTGAGCTACTTAAAACTAAGCGAGTCCTAACCAAATTCTAAACTAGGTAACTGCATTTGACCTAACCACTGCTATTTTAAGTGGATACCTTAACTCTTCCTGACTTCATGTCCTACATTCTTGCAGGTACAGAACCGCAGTTTTATATATATTCCAGCTCAGAGTTTGCTGCATTTCATGAATGAGGAAGGGAGTCCTGTATTTATGGTTGGTAAAGGTCTTTGGGGGAAAACCGTCAGAATGAAAAGTTCTGTACAAAATATACAATATTATGATGCTCTGAAAAGGACACTGTCTAAGCCTTCCTGCCAGCTTCTCACTTCCTCCATTATTACAGCTGGTTGTATTTACTAGAGTATTTCACTCCTCGGGGAAGGTGAAATCGAGGGTCCACGCAATGTAAGGAGGGGGCTGTGTGTAGGCAGGAAAGGCTTCCCCCCCCCCCCTTCTTATTGATAAAGAAACCAAATCTGATACAAAAATTCTTAGAACAGTTTTAACTGCTGCTACCGCAAAGTAGCAGTGTCACTCTCACAAGTATCAAACTAAAGAATTTTACACATTCTGTTCAACGCCCCCTACTGAGAATACGAAATAAAAAGCTCAGTTTCACAACACACAATAATGGTTCTGGTGAGATGAAAGTGCTTGGAGCAATGAAAGGGACACACTAGCTGAAAGTGAGTGTGATATCTGTGGGTTTCTCTGAAGCCAGGCTCTTCTTGGCTGAGAAGCCTCTTATGACCTCTTTCAAAACTAACTGGCTTGCTTCCTCACCCACCTGCCAGTCAAAATTATCAAACCCAGGTCAGATTCACTGTATTTGCTGGTTTTAAACTCAGGCAGGTGGGAAAAAAAACAAAGGTCTTCCCACCTTATGCTTCAGATTGTCACTCTGATGATCATACAGCTGGGTCGCAGGTAACCAAGCACAAACAACAGCGGGAGAGCAATGGTGAATGTGGACAGACATGGACAGCTATTACAAAGCACCCTGTTAAGCTGGAGGAAGGAAAGACTTAGAGCTATGTGATGAAAGGAGAGAAACAACAAATCCATCTGCCTCATTTGCCAGCACAGAGATTGTGACCAGAGACTGGTCCCAGATTCAGAACTATGTATACAGAGGAATTACAGAGACACTGGCTCTGCCCAATGCGTCAGGGAGGGACCATTCAGGAACTGCTGACAGCAGTTATTAAGTTTAATCACTTCAGACTGGCATCCAACTGTGGACCCAGAACAGACACCTGTGCTAGTAATTGGGGGTTCAGGGGAATGCGCTTGCTTAGGCTGCTCCACGTAGAGGAACTACTCATGAGAACTACCTGCTGTGGACTTGCAGGAGATAAGCTGCTATCCTCAAACTGGACTGGTTTCTCCTCTTTCTGGAAAGGGGATTAGCATCATTCAACTCACTCCAGACTACACCGCTTGCAGCTTTTTCTGTCTGTTGAAAAATGGCTTCACTTTCAGAGAGATCAGGAAGTGAGATACAATTGCTAATCAATATTTATCTGTCAGGGTAGGGTGAGTAGCACTTTACACTGCAGTGTTTATTTGCAGCTTGCATTTTTAGTTTATGGCATGGGCAATTTTTAATAAAATTATTTCTCAATTTTCCCTACTTGAAACAAGTCAAATTTTCCCTGCTGCTCCTTATGAACGTTATCTGGCGAGTGCGTGAGACTTGGGGGCGGGGAGAAAGCATACCCTCTCCAACTACCACTTCGCTCACCAACATGCGACACTTGACAAGGAGAGACTGTGCAAGGAATCTGGCACCGCAGTCCCTACCAGAACCAAAGGGACAATGGAAATACTTGTATGCAGTGTTGTAGACATGTTGCTCCCATGGATTTATGGCTTTTTATGGTAAAACAATCTGTAACTAACACTCCTTTTTATCCTGTGACTACAGGGGTGTTACAGGCTAGGGACACCATCTCTGTTGTTTGCCAGAACCTGGGAATGGGCAACAGGGGATGGATCACTTGATGATCACCTGTTCTGTTCAATCCCTTTGGGGCATCTGGCTGGCCACTGTCGGAAGACAGGACACTGGGCTAGATGGACCTTTGGTCTGACCCAGTATGGCCATCCTTTTGCCAAATGGGTCTGACGGTCCAGGTTCCTCAGTGCCCAAGACTGATGAATAATAGAGCTGAAGGGTCGAATGCTGAGTAGCTAAGTTAACAATCGACAGCTGAAAGACTCAAAGATAAAGAAAAAGGCTAAAACTCAAAAGAAGAGGAAGAAGTAACAGAATAATAATTCCATGTGGTGGTTTGCCCTTCAAAGGGCCTGAGCACTATCATGAATATTCATGCCAATGCCCAACCTTCCAGGCCCAAATCTAACGTCCTCACCCACATAATATTGGAGTGCACTTATTCTATAGCCTAACATATCTATACATATTAATGCCAATTAGCTCATTCTCAGACCTGCCACTTCTTGCCTGAACTGGTTTATGGTTGTTACATCCACGTTCCTGCAATGTTCCCTGTGGTCACTGTTTACCACTGAGTTCTGACTCCTACTCTTCAGTAGACATGTCTAAGGACTTGTCTACATTACGGGCAACAATCGATCCACCAGGGGTCGACTTATCGCGTCTAGTCTAGAGTTGACGGGAGAGCATCAGCCATTGACTTACTGCAGTGAAGACACCGCGATAAGTGGATCTAAGTACGTCGACTTCAGCTACGTTATTCACGTAGCTGAAGTTGCGTAACTTAAGACACACACACGCGCACACTGTAGACCAGGTCTAAGGGGTGACTGTTAGGCCATTTATCTATGTCAAAGGTCACAAGCCTACTTCACTATACTTATACTAACTTGCTGACACCAATCATACAGGATACAGACCTGTAGGTTCCTTGCGTTACAGCCAAACACAACAGAGTAAACCAAACAAAATACAACCAAACGAGCAAACCAGTAGCTAATAGGCAGGATATAATAAAGCAAACCAGCAAGCTAGCCCTATGGGCTACACTGGATGAATTTCACCCTGCAAGTGTATTGCTCTCTGACCGTCACAGAAAGCCCAGGTTTTAAGTGGGCAGTTCAAAAGTCTCAGTGAAATTTGTTTAGCTGTTATCATCTTCACTTATCTACATACAAAAATCACACTGCTGGAAGTTACAGGTTTAAGAACAACAACAAAACCCAAAACAGCCAAACACACTCCGACCACACCCCAATAAAATTAGGGAACATACTATGCCAGTGACAAAAATGCATAACTGTAGGTATTTCTGCCAAAATTATATTACAAAATAAGTTCCTTGTTCGTCCCTCCACATATATTCTGGCGTATGACATTTCACAAAATAGTTTATTGTCTACTGTTGTGTAAGTATTATTTGTTGTATAATAATTTTGGGATAATGTTTACCACATGAAGCTCCAATTCCTTGAATGAGATAAGTTACCATAAAATATTAATTAGAATCTAGAAACATTCTGATTATGATAGCAGCTGTAAAGTTTCTCTGTTCACGCGAGATTTTGTTAACTCACACAAAACTGAAAACAGAGGTATGTTGGGTTTTTTTTAAAATGTCTTGGGGGTCTCAATTAGAATATTCTGAAATTTAATAAACCTGTCAGCGTTATGAAGTCACCATTAAAGAGGCAGCTTGGAACAATTTTTTTTTTTTTTTAAGTCCTCTGCTATAAGTTGTGATAAAAGAGGATTTGAAATCCAAGTAACTCTGAGAATCTGTTTTCCCAAGCATTTAAAGTTTTCAGCAATATGAGAATCTGACATTAAAGGACTTGTCCACATGAGAAAGGTTTTGCTATACAATACCAGCAAAGAGTGCTATTGCTGGTATAGCTTCTTACACCAGTTCCCTGAAGAAAGTAAGCTATAACGTCAAAAGCATTTTTGGCTGGCATAACCAAGTCTACCCTAGGGCTCTTGTTGGTACACACATATCAGAAAGATCATACCCCTAAGCAACATTATTATACCGGCAAAGGTTTCTAGTGCAGACCCCGCCTAATGTAGCAGCATTGGCTGAAAAATCCCGTAACAAGCAGCTATTGACTTGGGACAGACAGATTTTTAATCCTGAAGCTTTCCTGTATCATTCATTGATTCTATTATTGCTGGAAACATATTGTAAGGGGAAGCTGTATGATTCAGTATGTCAGCGACATATACTGAGACACCATTTGCTACAAAATTTATTATATTAAAATATGTATCAGATTTCCTTTAAAAAAATGCAGTTAGTGGTTCCAGACCCTGAGCAAAAAGCATTAGTAATAGGTGCCCCATTCTGTAAATGAGAGAGAAAGCAGAGGAGTTATTTGCTTGGATCATGCTACTCGGCACCCGGTGTCCTTACCCACTCCAATACTGTAGGGAAATGGGAAGATTCCTCAAGGTCTCTGCACAGTACAGTCTGCACAAGCGCATTCCGACATACTCACTTTCTTCTTTGAGACACCGCTTTGAGTCCCCAAGCTCTGTGACAGCAGCTCTCCTGGCTTTCCCTGTGTTTCTTTGGCCAGTGGTTGTCCATCAGCAGCTGGCACTGAGAAGGTGCCCTCTACCTTCAGTTCTCGCCCACTCTCCACTTCCCATTCAGGGACTGGAGCTGGCTTTACATCTCCACTTCCTACAACTGAGAAAAAGTTCTCTATTAATTTTACAGTGAGGAAACAAGGAGGAGACAAAACGTAATTCTCAACCAGAGTGGGGGAAAGGAAGAAGGAAAATCACAAATGCTGAATAAATGCATGGACTGAGACATGAACATTGCTTCCACACCCCTTTCTGAAGAGAACACTGGAAATAATCTCAGAAGGGAGGAAAGGCGCAATTCTCAGCCCTAAACCAAGGTTAAGAGAGAAGGGCCAGTGAAAATGACTCAACTGGAAGCCCCACTCTGAGACCACTTGCATCACATTTCCAAAACAGCACAAGCTGCTGAACTTATACTGCCAGAAAGGAGATTAGAGAGGGCTGGTCCTGAAAGTATATTTCAGGCCCGAGGCTGAAATCTTAAAGCATCCCTTCCTCTGTTCAGTCCAGAAATCCACCCCACCCTCCCTTTTGGCTTCCCATATGTGCCATGGCTTTATGCAGCATCATCTTGAGTGGTGCATTCACCACTGTATCACAGATGTTACCAGTTTCCTCCTGCGTAATCCTCAGGGCAGAACTGTGGAGTGTGAAGTGAGCAGGCCCTTGGTGTGCGCAGGTGGGTATGAAAGGCAAAGCCAATGGAGCCCAGGAGCTTATCTAGCCCCACAGAGAACACCAAGAACGTAAATAAATCACAAGAGTCAAAGCATAAAATCTCCTCCCCCTCCCCACCCCAAAAAAACAACAACAACAAATACAACACATATAAAAAATCTACAAGTAAAATGGGGGCTTAAGTAACAAATGTAATACAGAAAGTGGCCTGCAAAGGAGGTGGATAGAAATCACAGCTGTGCCCTTGTTCTCTCCTTCGTGAGGCATGGAAGGGGCCCGAAAGGACCCGAGAAACAATTCCATGTGTGTTTTACATCCCAAACAAGCCCTGTGACTGTCTCGGCTGAAAGGCTTGTTCTGTAGGGCACCCACTCTATAGCAGTGTAAGTATCAACTTCAGTCTAATCTATTTGTAATGACTTTATACTAACAAGTATCGGGGCAGCTGTGTTACTCTGTAGCCACAAAAACTATGAGGAGTCAGTGGCACCTCAGAGACTAACAGATCTGTTTAGATGTCTTTAAGGTGCCACCGGACTTCTCGTTGTTTTTATATTAACCGAATCTCAAAAGCAGCTTTGAAGCAGTTTTGTCTTTGGGCTTTGTTAGAGCAAGACGACCTTTCACTTTCTTCACCTTGTCAAACCACAGGTGACAGTCCAGTAATTTCTTACTGTGGGCTGTGCGGCCCTACGGCCTGGCCTGTGCTACAGTTAGGTTGATGTAAAGCAGTTTATGTTGACATAACTCTGTAAGTATCTACACTGAAGTGCAGTTCCCACCAATGTAGCTGCCCACTATACCGACTTAATAACGCCACCTCCACAAGAGGCCCAGCGCCTAGGCGGATGTCTTTAGGTTGACGCAGTGTCAGTTTAGATGCTGTGTTGCTGACATTGACTGTTGCTGCCTTTCAGAAGACATCCAACAATGCCCCACACTAACCGTTAAATCGGTGCAAGCGCTCCTGATGAGGACACACACTACTGACACAAGGAGCGTAGTGTGGACATGAAAAAGTAATTTAAATACTGTGGGGCTGTAAGCCAACGTAACTTTGGTTGACTTAATTTTATAGTGCAGACTTGCCATAGGTGTCATTGCTGAAATGTGAGGTTTGAATGAGTAAGGGGCACTGACAATTGTGTAGGTCAAAAGGCAACGGGCTACAAGTCAGATCTAAGGAAGTGGCTAGGCCTTAAGGTCCAGAGACCCATTTGTCAGTCCCTAACTATTAATCCAGATAAGGAGTTGTACGGTTTTGATGGAGTCATCTTCTGTTGTTTCCCTGCTCTCACTTGCTCAGGAGAAAAATAGGATTGTGAGCCCAGACACATGCCGTGGAGAAACTTCCGTTGGAGGGGAGGCCCCAAAAGTGAACCAAAGGTTAAGCTTGACCATGCTCTACCAGGATTGTGCAATGCAGCTGCAGTGCAAAGCTGCAATACCCTGATTCACTTGCGAGATCCAAGGCCCGATCTACACGACGCGTGAAATTCGATTTTAGATACGCAATTTCAGCTACGGGAATAGCGTAGCTGAAATCGAATATCTAAAATCGAGTTACTCACCCGTCTTCACCGCGCCGAATCGATGTGCGCGGCTCGCAAAGTCGAATCCGGAACTCCGTTTGTTTTGGTGGAGTTCCGGAATCGATGTAAGCGCGCTCTGGGTTCGATATATCCCCGTCTAGACGAGACGCGATATATCGAACCCAGAGCTTTCGATTTTAACGCGCCGAAATGGCGCGTCGTATAGACGTGGCCTCAGGCAGGAGAGTGAGGGGTATTAGCAGCTCAAATTGCAACCTCAAAAAGTCCAGGTAAATGAGAAAGCAGCAATCTCAATCTACTTTCTTACTGAATTATTATTGATTTTAATTTATGCTGTTAATTCCCTAATTCATTCATCTGATCTCCACTGTAACTTCAATTTAATTATTGCATTTAGTGTTGTAGGGAAGTTAAGTTTACATTTCCCTGTGTGTCTTCTCAGTACAATTCATAACACATACACTGAATTGGTTTTGTCTCCTCAAATTGCCATGGCATCTAAACGACATTAAAGCAGAAAGATTTGAATGAAAACATTGATAAGCCATTTGGCTGAGGCCTGAATTAAACCCCATTACATTTTACACTATGATGATAATCAGACAACTAGTGCAGAGGTGAGATACATTTGCTCTGGACTAAAAGCTGAGCAGTTGAGAGAGAAGGGATTTTCAATTAAACTGCTCAAAATAGTGTGTGTTTTATTAGCAACTATTTAATTTCAGTGATTATTTAACATTTGGAAAAGGAACCTGCTTAAAGATTCGGCACCTGCTGCCGATTCAGTGTAAGGCATTAGAGCTCTTTGTGTATTCCTGCCAAACCAATGAAGAGCAGCCTTAACACTCCAGATATTTCTAAAGTAAAAAGCAATCCGAAAATTTCAGATATAAAAACAAAAAGAAGAACATAAGAACGGTCATACTGGGTCAGACCAATGGATCATCTAGCCCAGAACCCTGCCTTCCAACAATGGCCAATGCTAGGTACCCCAGAGGGAACGAACAGAACAGGGAATCACCAAGTGATCCATCCCCTGTCGCCCATTCCCAGCTTCTGGCACCAATGTTTCAGGACTCCTCTATCAACCTTAAAGCAGGAAACAGCAAAAACCCAATTAAAAAAAAAAATCTTTTGTTGGCACAGTGCCCAACACACCACACGTCTAAGCGTGCAACTGCAGTAAAAAGTAACAATAAGGTAGAGACAAGGCAGGCAACTTGATTCTCACCCTGCCCATTGTCAGGTGGGGGATTCCCAGGGTTGGGGAACAGGTCCCAGCCACACACCTCTGCACAGACTCCAACCCTCTCTCCAGGGGATCAGAGGTAACCCTTGGAACAAGTACCATGTTTTACAAAAGCACAACACTTATCCAACCCAGCAAAGCCAGGGGCATTCCCAGGTCAGGATCTCTAGCAGGGGTTACACAAACTCCCTTGCCCTGATACAGCACGCAGCCCACCCCTACCCCCACACCAAGCGAGACATGCACAAATTCTCTGCCTTGTGTCGATGCAACCACAACACCCTTGGGTCAGTCCAACCTGTCCGTGCTCTCTGCTGCTTGCTACTTGGTATCAGCTGGCCTGGAAGCTCCAGCCTGTGCATCCCTAACAGTCTCCTTTTGTCTCTCCTCCAGGCAGCTCCTAGTTCAGCTCTGCCTGCGTCCATCCGGGTGTCTCTCTGCCCCAGCTCAGCACTGCTACTTTTCCCACCGCTCTTTCTTTGTTCTCTCTACAAGTCTTATCAGTTCCTGGGCTTGTCCGTCCCCGCCCCCCTCCCTCCTCCACTTGCTCATTGGCTCAAACTCTCCCAGGTGGTCCATAGTTATGTCTGTGTCCTTGTTCTGGAGTGGCACTCAACCCCCAGCCAATCTGGTTTGTGCAGCAATGGGGGGGAGGTCACCTCACAGCCAGATGTGAGTGCCCCCTCCTCCCACTGACCACCTCACTCTGTACTTCTCTTGCTTTGGGGCCAGGACCAGGGTTAGGTTCTTCCAGTAGGGATGCCCCAACACCATGTGGGTCACCCCACCAGTGGAAGCCCAGTGACTTCTTCCAGTCCTGGCTACTAGGACTAGGATATTCTCACCCCTCCCTGTTTGGTGGCTTGGGCTCAAAGTGGCAAGGCTTGAGCATGTTCCAGTGGACCCCACCTTCTCCGATCTATTTGCCAACTCTGCTCAGATCTGGTATACCAAGCATATGGGATATGGGACCCCACAGGCAATGTCTGATTCGGGGACGAAGGCTACATACAGTTTAGAGCACCTCTGCTGCTTAAGTACTATCTGCATGTCATCATGTGTACATGTCAAATAACTTTGCCTCTTTGCAATAGCCTACAGTCAGCCAAGCAGTAAACCCAAGTTACCCCTATCCTCCTACCTTTTTCCTTACTCTGTGTGCTGATGTGGGGGACCAGCCTGAATCCACAGCTGCTGCAGAAGTTGGGAGAAGCATCTTGAGAAATGTAGTCACATTTAGGGCACTTCATACCCGCACACTGATGCCTCAGGGAAAAGTTTTATGCCACCTGTTTCAAAGCAGGCAGAGAGACACACCCAAATGGTTAAGAGAGACAGCAAAACATTGATTGATTATTAGTGACCCTGGGCCCTTGCTAAATTTCACACTCAGGACACTGAGAAACTGTGAAAGCAACAGAGGTCAGACAGGCAATGTTTCAAGGCCTCACAAACCATTACTTGGGCATAAAATGAAACAACTTCCCTGCTTCCCACACCTCACAAGCAACAGAGATTTCAGTTGATAAGCTCATTTATTTAAAAAAGCAAGTGCAAATATTTGAAGCAAAACAAATTAATGAAAACTGTTTTAAGAGCCTAAATCATTCACAGAATGTGCGCATACAGACTTAACTCAAATACAGATTTGTAAAATGTAACCCACTATTTCCTTTCCTTTGTGTGCATGTGGTAACAAGACCATTGTGCACAAAACAAACAAACTGCAAAACACACACAGCTTCCTCCCCCCAATCTCTTTTCCCCTTCACTTTGCTTATTTGCCTTTGGTGACATTTGCTGTAGAGTCAGTTTTGCCTGTTTGCATTATTTTTGCAAAACAGCAACATGGGAGAGAAAAAATGCTCTGAATTCTTAAACTGAAAATCCAGCCCTAAATTCTTTGGAGCTGGGACTGGCTTGTTGTCGTGAGTGTACAGGACCCAGCGCTATAGGACTGGGGCTTCAGGCACGTTACTGCGCTGCAAATAATAAAGCAGAAGAAGAATGATAACCACAAGCATGGCCTAAACTGTGGACAAAGGAACTTGGCAGGAGGCATGTAGGGGGCAGGGCTGCACCTGCGAGGCCCCGAGGTGGAAGGGTGGGATGACAGCACAGATACATGCTGCAACGAGGGAAGCCCAGGGCCATGACGCTTGGCCAAGGGGCCACAATACTTGCCCTGGCCAGGAAAGGTTACAAAGGGCCCCCCCAGCCGAGACTCCCCCAGCCCAGGGCAGCAGGGTCACCCTGCTGCTGCCACCGCCCCTCTGGGGCAGGCGAGTGGGGGTGGGCCCCCCAGCCAGCCTTGCACAGAGGAGAGAGCCCCCCACACGCCCCTCAGCCCCCCATGGATGCACCGTCCCACCCCCCACCAGCCCCTTACCTGCAGCCCCTCCTGCCTGAGGGGGTGGGGAGGGGAGGCAGGGGCGGGGCCAGCATGTAAATCAGCTCGCAGCCCCTCGGGCGCCCGCCAGGCACATAACGAGAGCGTCCTCCCTATCCCCGAGCGCCCATGCTAATTAACCCCGCCGCTCGGCCAATGGCAAGGCAGGGAACGCTCGCTTTATGCAAATTGCTTCCCCAGGAAGGCGCGAGGCGGAAGGAGTCGTTTCCGGACTACAAGTCCCAGGGTGCATCGGATAGTGATTGATCGCAGCTGTCCCCAGCCGCCTGGCCCTGGCGGCGAAAGGGGACCGCGGAGCCTGTCCCGGCCCGCGGACGAGCAACTCACACCCCCTGCTCCCTCTGGCCGACGCGCCTCGGGGCCAGGAATGCCTCGCCGCAGTTGCACTGCAGCCGCCTCCACAGCGCCGGCTCCGTCTCCAGCGTCTGAACCCCCCCACCCCTGAGCGCATAGTGGCAGCGGCACATGGGTCCTGACCCAGTGGTCCGTGCCCTCTGCAAAGCCCCCTCTTGGTACCGCCAGCGGATGCGGTGGCTGGACCGGGCGTCGGGGGCTGGCCCCCCCCCCAGTGCTGAGCCCGGCCGAGCTCCCCGGGGGCCGAGCCCCCAGCTGGGGCCGCTCACCTGAGCTCCGCGCTGGCTGCCGCTGCCCGGGGACCCGGCAAAGTTTCTGTTTCTGCGAGTGGGCGTCGCTGGAGAGCCGGCGAGTTTCGCTTTCCATACGTCACCCGGGCCGGGGCCGCCCGAAGGGCTCGGACCCGCTCGGGCTGGGCACCCCGGGCTGCCAGGGACCGCTACACGCGCCCTCGGGCAGCGCAGAACGGCCGGGCAGAGCTGGCGCCCCAGGGCGCTGCTGCTACAGCTGGGGGTGGGGAAAGGTCCCTGCGCACCACATGCAGCGGCTCCTTCGGCAGAAGCACTTGCGCTGCCAGGGCAGGTCAGAGCGGGCTGGACACAAGGACCCCCCCCCCCTCGTCCGTCGGGGGGAAGCGTTTCGTCTCGGCTGAGTGTCTTGCCCCCACGGGGAGAGAGGGGAGGGACGCGGTGCTGTGCCCAGGGCCTAGACACACGAGTGGGAGTCAGGGGGTCAGTCCCACAGCAGGCGCTGCCCATAGACAGTTTTGTATTTATGTATTGTCCAAGGCCCTGAGCCTGCTAACACTTATCTATGAGACCAAGGGGGGAGGTAATAGCTTTTATTGGGCCAATTTCTGTTCACACAGAGCTCTTCTCCAGGCCTGGAAACCGGATTGAGAGTATGTCTACACTTAAATCACTGCAGTGGTGCAGGCACAGCATTTCAGTGTAGACACTGGATGCCTACAAGAGGGCATCTCCCATCAGCACAGACCAGGGGTTCTCAACCAGGGATTCGTGGGGTATGCACAGATCTGCGGGGGTGGGGGGGCACCAACTTATCGAGATACCTGCCTAACTCCCTTGATGCCTTCGAGGAGCAGTGGGTGCTGTCTGGGGTTCTCTACTTGGTGTCCCCGTCAGGCTCCCTTCTTATGACCCTTTGACAGCACTCCTGTCCCTGTTCTTTTATTAGTTGTCCCCTGAAATCAGTTGGGTTTTTGAGATCCTGTAGATCTTCCCCTTAGGCTGGGGGGGATCTGTTAGCAGTGGGTGGACTTTCAAGCTACATAAAAAGCATGAGCAAAGTCAATACAAACTGAAATTTTATACAATGATTTGTTTATGCTGCTCTGTATACTACACACTGAAATGTAAGAACATTTATATTTCAGTTGATTTATAACTGAATGGTAAAAAGGAGAAAGTCAATAGTTTTTCACGAATAATGTGCTGTGACACTTTTTTGTATTTTTGTGTCTGATTTTGTAAGCAAGTAGTTTTTAAGTGAGGTGAAACCTGGGGGTGCGCAAGACAAATCGGACTCCAGAAAGGGGTACCGTAGTCTGGGAAGGTTGAGCCACTGACAGAGATAATCCACCTCCCTGCTGTGGGTTCGCACAGTACAGATACAGCTCTCAGGGCAGGTCTACACTTCAAATGCTGCAGCAGCACAAAGGCATTGTAGGGCTTCAGTGAAGATGCTAGTTAATCAGCCTCTGTGAGAGACAATAGGTAGGTCTGCAGAAGAAGCCGGCCTGTCGACATAGCGCTGTGCACACTGGGGATTAGATGGGTACAACTGCTTCGCTCAGAGGTGTGGCCTTTTCACATCCCTGTGCGACGGAGTGCTACCGCTGTACGTTTCTAGTACAGAACTTCCCTCGGGTGCGGATTTACTCCTGAGAGAGATCACTCTACCCATGTAAGTCCCTAGTATAGACCAGGCCTCGGAATGTCACAGCTGCTGCACCAGGTGGTTTAGCATAAGTGGTTAGCAGATAGTCTAAGGGACCATTCCATGTGAAATGACCCATTAACACCTCTGCAGTCATAGAACAGTTGGGGGGGGGGTTAATGGGTTGCAGATTATTGTAATAAAAGCTAAACCTTATTCCCTGCTCTGCCACAGGTTGTGTGTGTGACCTTGGACCACCCTGTGTCTCAGTTTCCCATCTGTAAACTGAGGGGAGGTGTGATAAGTGCATTAAAGACTGAAAAGCTGTGAGATCTTCAGGCACATAAGGAGACAAAAGGTTTTAGATAGCTTCTTGGTCACACCTTGGTCAGGCTGCACATCTCATCCACTGAGGCCCTTTGAAGTCCATGCTGTCATGTGTTCTCTACTATGGTTACCTGTGCTAGTTTGAGTAAAGCATCATTTGTGATGTAGATGTGCTCAGAGAGGCATCTCCATATCTCCCAGGCCAGACGGTGCCTTCTGGCATCTTACTCATCCCTGCTGCATGGCCCTGACCTTCTCCAGTGTCTAGCTGCATTTGCCTGGGGGAGGAGATAACTGATTTCTTTCTCTTATCATCTCCTAAGAGCTCAGGGCCCTTCTCTCTGACTGGAATGCAGCTCATGCCAGCCTATGCTTGCTCGCTGATAGGCTCAGCAGCCCTGCAGGCACATCGCGTTTGCCATCTCTGGGAGTGGCAGACAGTAATATGCAACCAGGGCAGGGGGTCATGCTGTGGGGAATGGTTCTGAGACCTCCTTTCCCTGCTGGAGGTGTGTTAAATTGTAGCTGGTACAGTTGGGTGCATCTACAGCCACACACACCCCCAAAATTCCTCTACCCTAGAAATAGCTATAAAAACAATCCCCACTGCAGGCAGATACAGCCAGTCCTATTCTGCCTCTGCAGCCCTTAGGGAACATGGAAAGCTGCAAAATCCTTCCCTGCTGTAGGGAGAAATGAAAGAAGTTCTCACCAGGGGGCGCCTCTAAGACTTACAAACTCACTCTGCTTTCAGTTTCATTTCTCTGCTGCCTGCTCAGGCAGTGCTGCGTGCAGGGTGGTTGTAGGCATGTCGGTCCCAGGATATGAGAGGGACGAGGTGGGGGAGGTCATATCTTTTATTGGACCAACTCCTGTTGGTGAGCGAGAGAAACATTGGAGCCACACAGAGCTCTTCTCCAGGTCTGGAAGGTCCTCCGAGCGTCACAGCAAATGTGGTATCCCTCATCCAGTGCACTAAAGACCCCAGTAACAATGGCGGGGACGAAACCAGACAATCACAATGCTCTTACATGAGCTTAGACAGGAAAATGATAAAAGATGGGAGGGGGGACGCTTTCCAAAAAGCGATCTCTCTATACCTAACTTATCAGTCCTCATCCTCAAAGGAAACCTGCACAAGGACCCCTCTTCCCCTCTGCAGGCTGGCAATATGCACACACCAACCCTTAGGCTCCCTAAGCAAGTCAGGGGCCAGAGTAGAATTAATCTGTGGCTATATTGTTGCAGGGAGAGCAACCGTTTGGGGTTCGTTTGCCCGGTGTGCGTATCCCCAAATAACCACACCGGAGTGGAGAGGCTAGTATTACTTTATTTGATTTCAGATAAGGTGCATGGAGATGCAACTCTCAAATCATGCACGAATTACTATCCGTTGCCATGTCTTATATGCCTTACTTGTTTACAGAGATGTTCACAGGTGCTACAATTCATCATTTACAATTCATTAACTACCGGATTTTTTAATTAACTATATCCTTAACCCATACTACTGACCCCCCCCTTTGATCGATTACCTCCTGTACCACAAACAAAAGAACAAAAGAAAATGATAAATGATCACATGTACTTATGCTAGCTAGCAGGCCTAAGAATGTAAACTTCTGACCCCACGCCATATTGCCTAAGATCTTTGGAGCTTTTTCTCCCCCCCCCAACAATATCTCTGGAAATAGTCCCCACAGTTAAGCTCCAGTCCTGGGGTTCAGGTCCCTCTGACCCATCTGTACACCCCACTTCCTTACACTCGAGTGCCCAGGCCCTAGACTTCTGGACACAGTGCACACAGATTTGCTGCCTCCGTGGAAGCAATGTCCTGCAGTTCACTCACTTTGCCTCTGCTCAACACTCTCTTTAGCACCTGGCACATAGCCGATATACACATTTCTCCAACAAAGCTTAAGACAGAGTCAAATAGAAGCAAGTCTAAGGATTGAAAACTCCTGGTTACAGATAAAAGAAAAATCCAATCTGCAATCTAGAGCCACTACTTATGAGTGAGTTCCTTTCCTGTCTAACGAAGTAATTCTCACCCAATGGGCAGTCGGTACAGCACTTGGCCAGTCGAGAGAGCTGGTGTCCATGTTTCTTATGACACCCACCCTGGCAGTGTCCCCTCCATAATGGATGCCATCTAGAGCCTTCTGTTTCTGTTATACAGTTCCAGACCTTTTGTCTCTCTTCCTAACCTGGGGCATTTTGTCACCTTCTGTTTGCCCCAATGTTCCCCCCTTTTGTGCCCTGTAAAGGGCCAGAGCCTGCCCCTTGTCTAGACTGTCAAAGCTTGGCTGGGCTGAGAGACGTCAGCTGTTCTCCCTCTTCACTGAGTTCACTACCACAACCACCTCAGCCTAGGTGAGCAGTTTCACCTCCAGCAGCTTTGGAGCACAACATCCCAAGTTCCATTACTCCTACGATATTTTCCATCCATACTTCCCTCAATAACCATGACAGCCAGCGAGTTCTTAGCTTTCAGCACAGACTGCACATGGCCCCCTTTGCAGAACTATCGATCACAGGGGAGACATGCCATGTCTAGGCAAGTCTCGGGGTACAGACTCGTAACTGGGTACCCTCCATCTCTTGCCCGTAAGGGCTCCTGAGTCACAGGCAGTGCCTGCAGTTTTGTCATTCCTACAAATCAAAAAGAGAAACGATTTCTCAAAGCAGGGGCAGCTCTATGTTTTTGCCGCCCCAAGCATAGCAGTCAGGCAGCCTTCAGTGGCGTTTCTGCTGGTGGTCCACTGGTCACGTGGATTCAGCGGCGTTTCTGTGGGTGATCTGCTGGTCCCGTGCCTTCGGTGTACCCACCGCTGAATTGCCACCAAAGCCGTGGGACCAACATACCTCCCGCAGGCATGTCGCCGAAGGCAGCCTGACTGCTGCCCTCACAGCGACCGGGAGGCCACCCCCCATGGCTTGCCGCCCCAGGCACGCGCTTGCTGTGCTGGTGCCTGGACCTGCCTGTCTCAAAGGAATGGAAGAGCCACAGACTGAGTCATTGGTAATCGCAGTTTTACTGTTCATGGTACAGAGCGTTCCCCTTGGAAACACAGAGCAGAGACGATGCTAGTTCAGAAAGTTTTCATCCTCTGTAAGCAGTGGGCTTGACTCCCCACCTCTGAGTGCTGTAATTTACACCTGATCCATGGCACAGCATATGCAACTCCTGGTTTGAGTGGAGAATTCTGATTCAGCAGCATCGCACACCTGCTTAGCACAAGCGCCAATGACAGCACCAGGTGCCAGGTAGGGGGGAATCAGGTGAATGTCCAGAGAAGGGTCAGTGTATAACAAAAGCTTTGAACTGCACAGCAGCAAAATAATCCAGCTGCCCCCTCTCTGGCCACACTCTATGGTAGCCAGAGGCCGAGAGGTCAGTGCCCCTGAGACTGGCACAGGAATAGATTTGCCCATAGCTGGTACAGACCTCCTTGATGGAGACTGGACTAGAGCACTAGACTTACCCCTGGCTTAATGACTTTTCTTTTGAAATGGGGAGGAGGGGGCATGGCTGGGACGGGGGTGGGGAGTTCAGCTGAGAGGGAAGGAGGATTGTGCACCCAGCCAGGGTGTAACTGTTTTCATTGCATAATGTGTATTTCATGGGTGCAGCTGCACCCAATCAGGACCTGGGGCAGGAGAAAGCAAGTTCAGCTCTGCAAAACTAAAGCCATCCCATCCCTCCCCTCCCCCATAGCTCCGTTGTCCTTCAAACCTGAGTCAGCAGCACTTGGGCTGGCTGCAGGCTGGGAAAGGAGGGAAAGCTGCACCCAAATAATAAGCTGCACCCACGTGAGTGGCCAGGAGACAGCACGCACAGCAGATTGTGTGAACATTTACAATGTCAGCTGGGCTCCTCCGGCTTGTACGTGCCCAGAGGCTCCTTGGGCTCAGCTCGTTCTGGACTGGGGAAGAACAATAAGAAGTGGCCGACTCTCCCCAATGCACCACAATTCACCCCCAGAGCATTGTGCAGAGCGGCGCCACTCCACCTCCTTCCTTACACGGGGACTGGAATGGTTAACAATGGTGACATTTCAATTATCCTCACTGGCCTCTCCCAGCTGAGCAGAGAAGTTCCCCTCTCAGAGCTAGTGTTTCAGGCTCTTTGCACTAATTTCACACTTGTGAGGTTTTTCCCCAACCATAGCAGCTAGAGGCTTGCTTCTTTTCAAAGGAAATCAGATTCTGAAGCATTAGAGAGCAGCTTCAAAACCGTGCTAGTGCAGCATACCAGCGTCCCAGCTCAGCCCCAGTGCTGGTGGGCGAGACATGTCCTTGGTCACAGAGAACAGCTACTGTGTCCTTGAAACGCTGCATTAAGAGGGAAAGGCTAGAAGTCAAAGGTGCGTTGGACATTTATGTGAACAACAAGATGCAGGGTTGTAATAATAAATACTAAAAGCAGAGTTTGGGAAGAGAACCTCCACCAGCCAACCTCCATCAGGAGTCAGGAGATTTTCAAAGGGGGGCAGATTATCCCATATCTTCCTCTTGCAGGATTTCTCACACCTGCCTCTGAAGCATCTGGTACTGGCCACTGCTGGAGACGGGATGCTCGTCTGGATGGACCTTGGGACGATCCAGTGTGCAATGCCTGCGGACTCAGGAATGTGTGGAGTTGTGTCTGGAACCAGGGTGGTGTGGGGGTGTGTTATCAGGCAGGTGGGGTGATGAGTACTGCAGAGGGTGCAGTGCATGGGGGTGGGGAGGGGGCAGTTTGTTTTCTATTGCTGGTGACAGCTAACAGCTACCTTTAAACTGAGGCATCTGAGTCCTGGTGCCCCCACCCCAAGCACCTCCTCCAAGCCCAGATCTCCCACCCAGACGCTGCTGCGCTCCCTCCACCCCTTTGCAGACCACGTCGCCCCCATCATTCCCTTTCTGGACTATCATTCCCTTGTCCATAATGTCACTAAAGTGCTAGAGCCCTCACTAAGCTCCCGAGCTCAGCTCTGGCCAGAAAGCCCAGCCGGACTCGACAGACCTCAGTCTGGCCCAGCATCTGTAATGCCCGTACTCCCCAGGCAACCTGCACAGACCATTGAGGGCTTGGCTGGATTCTCCACTGCCCGTCCCTGCTCCGATTGTCCCCTGATATTCAGACACCCTCCACCCAATCCCACTGCCGCCACCACCTTCCCCAAAAGCCAGGGCGATTCAGTGGAAACAAACCAAGGGGAGTACAAGGGGCCCTGGAAAGCAATGTCCCCTTCCCCTGCGGGGGCAGTGCTATCCCCAGGAAACACTATGCTTCCCACCACCAGCTAGCAACTTGCTCCCACACTGTCAGATGGCTCAGTGCTCCCCGGGACACAGCAATGGAGAAACAAGCCCAAAGGGGTGAGACCAGGTTTTGTCCCCTCACCAGATAGCATTACCATGGCTCTATTGCCTTAAAGTGCACTAGGAACTACCCAGAGCAGGGGTGAAGGGGTGGCACGTGTCCATTCTCCAGAGCATCCAGGAGGTGCCAGTCTCAGGCAAGGAGACCCTCCGGCACCTGGGCGGGCAAAAGGGCAGAGGCTGCCCATCCTCACTGGATGAGCCCTGACGCTGGCAGCATGTTCTCGCTGGTGCTGTGAAGCAGGACTCGGCGCCTGCCATCCAGCTCTGCTCCATGGTCCTTCTCTGCAGGAGACGCAGGGGTGGGGAAGGAGAGAGGAAGGCAAAACTGGGACATTTAAAGCAAAGGCCTAGGCTCCGCTGAGATGCCCTGACAGACTCAGGGGCATTTAACTTTCCAGAGGCTGAATTCCTGCTCTGAAGAAATAGAAGGAGTCTCTCTTAGGGCAGCCAGCGCGCACGCATACACACACTTCTGGGGGTCTCCAGATCTATCTAACCCCATAAGCGCTTCCTCTGATAACCAGCAGAGGGATTCAATTCAACAGTCTCCCCAGAGCCCCAGTCAGCAGCTCCTTGTCTGAACACTTGGGGCATTTCTCTGGAGGTTATAGCGTGTTACTGGTCCCATGCCAGAGGCAGATTAGCCTTTCCCAGCCCTACAGAGCGCAGGGCCCTGGCCTCACTTACCCGCCTCTTCCATGCTGGGGAAATGTTGGAATCCCTCCAGATCTGCAGACAGCAAGACTTGGAGAACGTGGTCCTGAGAGAGGAGAGGACAAGGGGACAGAATGAATGTGGCTGTGACAGTCCAGCTTCCATTGCTCACAGCGTCAGCAAAGACTTCCAGACGTGTCGTGGGAGGCTCAGGAAGGGAGGCTGGACTGAGTCAACCCCTAGGTAGGAGCAGCACAGATGATAGCTGCAGCCCCTCCCCACCACTTGATCCATATGAGTGAACCCCCGATTCTGCAGCCACTATAGCAGCAGCCTCCCCCCTCGAGTGGGCAGGTGCAGCCCATGAGGACAGCAGGTCTCAAGATGCCATGCTCCATCTTGACCTGAGCAGCCAGGCCGCAATGCATGCTGGGCCATGCTTTGCATCTGAGATGATGGGCACTGACACCAGCTGCATTAGTGGCAAGTTAGGTGCAGGCTTCAGGTTCTTGGCAAATTGCAAGTGTAGCCCCAAGTTATAGTCTGGGGAAGGAAATTTGGTTGAGCTAATCTGGTGACCAGTCCATTGGTTTTGGAAGCAGCTGCAGTGCCCATGTCCCTGGTTCAACTTGACAGCCAGAGCCTCCCCCTGCCCCTTTCCAGACACACCTGCAAGCCAGAGAAGGCCAGGGTGACGCCCCTTTTCTGGAACTCCTGCAGCAGGTCTGCCAACCCCATCACCACGGTATAATCCATGCTGCTGACGTGGGTGCAGTCCAGGATGACACAGCGTGGCGGAGACACTGAGGGCGAGAACACCATGTGGTCACCTCACTGGCATTTCCAGCAGAACATTCACCGGCCACCTGGGCAGAAAACTTAAAGCAGGAATTGATCTTTCTGGGCCTGGCAGTTTGGAATGTTGGCATGAGTTTGGCACAAGTTCCGCGAAGCCTCTGCCGGTCCTGCCCCAGCCAGCCAGCCAGCCCTTTACACTGCGAGCATGCTGAAGGCCAGACAAGCCTGAGAGCAAGTGAAGGATAAAGCCTTGATAGCTGCATCAACGGGTCCTACCCAGGCAGGGTGAATCCCAGCCCAGTTCCAACTAAGGCTTTCCCCAAAATCTCTTCCTTACAAGCTGCAGGGAGAGATCTCTCAAGGGCCAGCTGGCTGATCACAGGAGGTTCAGGATCAGCTTCACGGGCATTTGCCTGAAGAGCTGATCTGAATTTGGAGTTGTATTTATCCAGGAGCGCCGAGGCTGACAAAGGTCCCAATGCGGAGCAGCCGTTCTGGCCCCGTTTATATTCAAAGGCTGCAGCAGTGAGCCCAGCACTGTCCACAAGCTATAACATTGAAACAAGGGTGTGTTTGGCTTGTAACAAGCTAGACTGCAACATACCTGCCAGAGCCCATCTGTGCATGGCATCTCGGAGGGACTCAACAGCGGGGAAATGCAGACCACTCGCAGGCTGCATGAAAAGCACCCCATGCTCTGAAAGCTGCAGAAGAACCAAGAGGGGAAGGATGAGAGGTGGCTGCTTTGGGTAACGTCACATGCTCCAATTCTCAGCCCAGAGCCAGCGTCCCCCTCACAGTGGAGGCAGGTGGGTGGGTAACACAGCCAGCCATTGTCCCTCACACCCAAGGGGACTTTACCCCGTCTCTCACCACACATGCATGACTCCCCCGCAATCCAACACAGACAGGCGCGCGTGTGTGCGTGTGTATGTGGATGCCTATGGCAATAGTGACATCCTCCCACATCTCCGGGAACCCCACTGAAACTGAACCCCATGCAAGGAGGTCTGAGCCGCACCTTGATCCGGGGCCTGGCAATGGTGTAGAGCAGGAGAACGCCGGAGATCAGAATGCCGGCCACGATGCCATACTGAACCTCCCAGAAGCAGAGCAGGAACGTCACACACAGCGGCAGAAAGTCCAGCCCTGAGAGTGAGACCCCAGTCATTGCCTCATCCCATTCGTTCACCCTCCCACTCAGCAGCTGTTCTGCGAAGCCCCTGGAGTCAGCCAGCAGCCCATGGAGCCAGGGGAAGGGGTATGGATGAGGGAAGAGAAGCCCATTCGCATCTGTAGCGAGGGAGCGGAGATGCTTTTGCACATGGCCCATCACAGGCCGGAGGCTGCTGGTGGTGGGAGAGGGTTCAGATTGGGGCACAGGAAGCCAGGGTTTGGTGCTAACACAACATCCGGACATCTAGGGGCTGCCTGTGTGCTTCATTCCCAACATCTGGGCAAGCACCACACAAGGGCTACCAGAGATGGTGAAAGGGGAGAGGAGGGGAGGGGAGGGGATACTCAAAGGCCTCATCTCAAGAAGGGTAGAGTCTGGAGCTGGGTCAGTGAGCGGGACAACACCCGGCCAGAATCCCCAGGCAGGGACACATGGATGTGTTACAGCAGCCTGGAAACGTGAAGTGCCACCTCGGCGCTGAATATTATCATGTAAACTGTCCCCTCTTGGTCCAGGGCACCCCTAGGTGTCACCTTTCTGTACACCAGGGCACAGAGCGGTCGGGGAGGGAGGGAACTACGTCACATCCAGGTGTGGTGCACACACAATCAAATGGCACTCTCAGATCCCTGCGTAACCGGCACGGGTCCGGCAGAGGAAGCGCCTTGCCGGAGAAGAGCTCTGTGTTGCTCAGAAGCTCGTCTCTCCCCCCACAGAAGTTGGTCCAATGACTGATGTTACCTCACGGCTATTTGAACCAGCTGGAGGTTATACCAAATCCCACCCTTTTCAGAGTATCGCCAATAATGGCCAGCAGGTGGCGCTGGATCCCGTCCCCCTATACTGAAACCATGCAAAGAGCAGGAATTGGGAGCCCGGGGCAGGTGTGCAAAGCAGGTTGCTGGTGCCCATACGTTTAACCCGCCACAGTGTTCTGAAGATCCTGGCGTCAAACATAGGGGCCACGGCGCAAATGATGACAGCAGCCAGAGCTGCTTTGGGAATGTAATAGAAGAGTGAGGTCAGGTAGGCCAGAGAGAGCAGGACCAGGATCCCTGGGGAGACACGAAGCAGATGGTGAAACATGGCCACCCGACCCACGGCATGGCAGTCACCCCAGCCTCCCTCCCACACACTCAGCCCAGCCTCACACTGGTGAGAACAGGATGTAAAGCTCTGGGGCGGGCCGGGCCCAGAGGTGGCCCTTGGAATGGCAGGGGAAGCACCAACGGAGTCCCTGGGTGACAGCGGGCCACCTACCTGTTATCAGCCCCCCTGCCGGGGTGCACACGCCTGTCTGAGCATTCACTGCTGTCCTGGAACACAAACCAAATTCACCGTTACAGGCCGTGCAAAGGCTCCAGGCAGAAGGCACAAAGGCCAGCTCCTTCCAGCTGCCCTGAATGCAGAGTCCAATGAGGAGAGCAGAATGGGGGGGAGGGGTCAGTGCTGGCTCCCCAGTGCGATGGGGGAGCTGCTGGATGGACTCGGAGTCCTACGGGGGTGGACTGGGGACAGCCCCGCTCTGAGCTGCTGTCTGTCCAGAGACTAGCCCCTCCCCAGGACATGCAGTACACCGGGGAAGGCCCATCCTCCCCCCACTTTATACATCACCCGGGTAGGAACAAAAGCAAACCCTGAGGGTCCAGGCACTGCTGCTGACCGAGGGGCCTCAGGGGGCAGGAGGGAAAAGCTACTGCACACATGGCCCACCGACATGGGGCAGAGGGAAAAGGGCCGCTCTCCACTGGCTGGGCTCTGAACCCAGGCCCTGACTGGGCTCACCCAGCCCATTACCAAGGACCCCCCATGCCCTGACAAGGCCGGCCTGCCAACCAGCCTCCGTGGTGCTACTCACCGCCCAAAGCTGCCAGTGACGGGGTAGGAGGAGACGAAGGAGCCCAGGAGGTTGGTGAGGCCTGTTGGCAGGGGGGTGGGGGGGAGAGAAGGGATGTTGTGAACAGTGCAGTCAGGAGGGTAGTCAAGATGCTGCCTGGGGTGGGGGGCAGAGCAGGCCCTCCGCCCCATCAGCTCAGTGAGGGGCAGCCACCACCGAGGCCCCTTCCCATCAGCAGACGAGGGTCCACAGCAGATTCAGTCCCCAGGCTGAACTCCCAACCCCACTCCACTCGGCGGGAGAGAGGCTCCCCACAACACACACACCATGTCCTGGCAATCCCCCATCCCCCTGGCTGAGCTCTTACCCATCGCCAGCAGCTCCTGATTGAGGTCGATTCTGTAATTGTTCTGTGAGGCTGAAAGAAGAAGGAGGTCACTGGGCAGAACTCCCCACCCCTTTATCCCAGAGCTTCCCGCGAACCCTGTGCCAGCACCCCGTGGGCGCTGGGGCAGCAGGGCGCATGTAGGGGCGAGTCAGACTTTGCGGGGGAATGACCTGAGTCACAGGCCCACGGGACCCCTAGAGAGTGGCTCATTTCACCACCTTCACCCTGCAGGTTATGCTCCCCATACCTGGAGAGCAGTAACAAGCCTTACCAACACTGAGCTCATGTCTTGGCCATGGGAAACCTCCCTACCCCATTCCCCAGGGGCTGCCTCACCAGGGCAATAAACTACAGGGGGAAATGCCCACTTGTGGGGGAATGTTCCATGTGATCCCCCCACCCCTGACCCCACTGACCTCGCACTCCAGGGGACAGTCCCCAGGCACTTCCTTCCTGCATTCCCTGTGCTATTCTTTGACATGGGGAGGGTCCCACCCCAGGGTCCTTCCCCACCGCCATCCGGTGGCAGCTGACTCGAGACCCTTTCCCATGTGAGGGGCGAAGGCTCTGGGAGCCTGGAACGCAGCATGGCAGACCCAACACCATACCGAAGGCCTTGGCAATAGCGACGGTCTCCAGCAGACCCATGAGCGGCACCACAGCCAGTCCAGCTCCCAGGTCCTGGGGAGAGGATGGAAGAGGCCAGCATGTATATCATGGCAGAGAGCGCTGCAGACGCAAGAGATGGTGCCCTCTGCACTGTCCCCCCATCTCTGAGGGCAGCAGGAAGCACGAGTCTCAAGAGGAAATCTCCCATGATGCAGCTCGCCCAAGCGAGGAGACAGGACCCCTCGCTCCACTAGCCTTGTGCACATACGTGCTGAAGAGCAGATCACCCCAAGGCTCCAGGGATCCAGCCCTGTCTGCTCCCCAACTGGAGGGATAGGAGCAAAGGGAAGAACCTCCAATTCCCATCGGAATCCCACCTCTCTCGAGCTTGCTCAGCCATTTAACGGTACAGTACAGAATTAGAGCACCACCCTGGGAAGCACCCATCTGCTTCCACCACCCCAGCACCACTCACCTGCACCATCTCACTGAAGGGCACAGTGCTGTTGGCTTCAACTTTGGAGAAAGGCGGCAGCTGGAAGGGAGGGAGCCCCTGAGGCGTCTCCCCAGTGAGGGTGAATGGCTGGGAGCCCATCACCTGGAAGGAGTAGGCAACCAGGCCCGCAAACAGGACCACGAGTGCATTGCGAGCTACATCAGAGAGGAAATTACCGCAGTGAAGGCATTGCTCCGAGCCCACTGGGGATAGGCACAGGGGAGAGACATGCACTGGGGACTCTTTCCAGCCAAGGTGGACGCCTGCTGTCCACAAGAGCATGGGCAGCAGCAGACCAAACCTCCCACCAGGGGGCCTCAGCCCTGCCTTGGAGAGACCCACCGTGCAAGTGGTGTTCAGCCTCCACAGCCCACTCAGTCCTGGCCCTTTCTGTGGGGGGTGCCCAAAAGGGGCCAGACACTGCCAGTCAGGACAGTGGTTCAGACCGCTGCCCCTCCAGGGAACAGACCCATCTCACACAAGGGCCCCCAGGCAGCCATCCTATCGGAACAATTTGTGGGCCCTGCCAACACAGGCCAGATTCTAGCCTAGTGGTGAACGGCCCCATGGCCCAGAACATCCCCCAAGAGCCAGCCTGGGCCAGAGCATTCTTCCAGCAGGCATTTGCTGCAGGCACACAACCCTCCCACTGTTTCTTCCTCTTTGCAGGGTCCTCATTTCTGCTCATCACCCTCTGTCCCTGGGCTAACTCCGGGACCTTACGGGTGCTGCCAGGAGGAAGCTGACATCAGTCAGAGCTGGGCAGGGCAGTCAACTAACC
Source organism: Chelonoidis abingdonii (assembly GCF_003597395.2). Classification (NCBI taxonomy): domain Eukaryota; kingdom Metazoa; phylum Chordata; order Testudines; family Testudinidae; genus Chelonoidis; species Chelonoidis abingdonii. The sequence goes on from NC_133781.1 coordinate 31,018,393, forward strand.
TGTTGCTGTGGCCCAGAGGATAAGACGACTAATCCTGACGGACAACAGCTCCACCCGATGGATCCTGGGGATGTGGCCTTTCATTGCCCTGAGCCCCACAAGCACTGCCAGGCAGACCAGCCCCAAGAGAGCATCCCCGGCTCTGCAAACAGACCAAATCCGGGACGTGTCACAACATACTGCGATCACTGCTGCAAAGGTTTTCTGTCGTGGGGAGAGTCCAGCCCTGCCAAGGCTCCAGTTCTGAGCAAGGAGGCTCATCTCTGCCGCAATCAGATCAATTCTCAGGGAACAGGGAGAAGGACCCAGGTCAGAAACCCGACAGGAATCAGTGGAGCAGGATCCACTTCCAACCGGAACTGGCCAGAGCAACCATTCCCTCCCCTCGTTTCAGCCCTTCACCACACTGCTGCAGAGGGTATGTACTCTGGCCTCTGCGCCCAAAACATATTAGACAGGACTGTGCCAGGGTGTGGAGTCACAGGGCAAACCCTGTGTGACGGGGCATTCACCTCACATGAGCCCTGGAAGGTTAACAGAAGCAACAGAGGCCAGTTAGCCATTGGCTGCTCCTGGAGAGGAGCTAGGACCCAAGGAGGCTTAATTGCAGCTGACGCTCACACGGGCAGATACAAATGGGGCTGCTCTAAAGCCAGGAAGCTGGCCACGGAGGCGGGGGCTGCAGCGAGGAAGCCTGCAGCCCTGCTCCCTGATACTGGGGGGAGGAAGCAGCCCAGGGAAGGGGCAGTGAGGGCTGAGAGAACAGACCTGAGCTGCTAGGTCGAGGGCCCCAGATTGGAACCTGGTGCAGAGGGGAGGCCTGGGTTCCCGTACAAAGCACTGTGGGAGCAGTGCAGTCAGCACAATGGATAGGGAGAGACCTTTGTGAACCCCAGAAGGTGGGCTTGGCTAGAGGACTAAGCCATAAAGGAGAGGCACTGCAGCTCCTGACCAGCAAGATGGGGACTGCAGAGCAAGTGAATGTGTCAAGGTGCTGAGCGACTGCAGGATGGAGTGCAGAGCGGTGAGCTAATTCCCCAGATGAGCCACGAGGAGGCGCTGTTGAGCAGTGAGTAGCATGGGCCCATTACACTCAGTAATTTCCTCACCACAGGGGCAGCTATCAGAGGCAGGGCAGGGCAAGGTGAGGCACAGAGACAACCGAGCTCACAAGCTTGGGCTGCCCGGGATCAGGGAGGCAGCGTGAGGCACAGACATTCCCAGGACTGGCTTGAACTGGGAGCCATGCAAGTAACTGCTTCGTGCTCAGCACTTTTGGACTGGCAGCTCACCAATGGGCCCAATGCCCTGCTCTAGCAGTGGGACCAGGGAGGGAGACAAGTCACAGCTCCATCTCCGCTTTCCTGCAACTAGGGAGGCCACGAACAGTCAGGCTGACCCCATATGTCCTCACCCCCAAAGCAATCCAACATGACGGAGGGCATGGAGTATAGCTTCGTGTTCGCACAGGGCACTGGGCAGTCTGCTTGTGCCTGGTGTGATCTGACGGACGATGCAGCAGGCAGCTGCCCCTTATAGTCACATGCCTCTCCCAGCCCTGCCTTCCCCCCACCTCCACACCAGCCACGCCAGGACATTGGTGGAAGGAATAACCTAGGAAGAGCACAGAGATGTCTGCTGACCTGGTCTCCCCGATTCTTTGGAAGGTGTGATACACCTGCAGGAAAAACTGTCGTGGAATGTTGTGCAGCCCCAGGATGTTCTGTGCAAACAAACAAAGGCCCCGTGAAAGCCCAGCACAGCCCCAACTCCCAAATGCACCTGACAGGAACCCTAACGCCAGACCAAACAGCATGGCATTGGCCCATGCAGTGTCTTTTGTGTCTGCTACCTGGAAGCTTTCATCAGGGACCAGACCACATAGCTGTGTGCAAACCTCTGGCCAAGGAATTTTCTCCAGATCCTTCCCCCAGCCCGAGGAAATTTTGGAGGCTCAGTGGGGAGACAGTTCCCATTCTCCCAGATGCTTGGTGCTGAGGCAGCTCCAGCCCCATGGAGACAGAGTCCTGCTTCCCATGCAAGCAGACAGGCTCTCCCAATATGGTATTCAAACTGAAGTGTTTTCCTTGACCCACGACTGTCCAGCTGCCACCTCTCGAGTTCTCACATATCACCAGAGGCTGATGGTGAATGTGGCTAAAAGAGCTCAGAGGTTCCTCCCAGACAGAGCACTTGATGAAACCATAAGAGATTAGCTGATGTCTTCTGTTGTCTGGTGCCTTGCAAAGCATATGCTGACGCACATCCCTCTCTGATTACGGTCAACCACAAAGGAAATGTGGCAATACCTAAAATCACCACAAGGAATGAAGAGGATTGGCCAAGCCATGGACTAGTCAAACCTCACAGCCAATCCCAGCCCCTCCCACCTCCCAGAAGAGAGAAATCACCCAGCACAGCAGTCAGATGGCAAAGATTGTCCCCGCAGCACCCCCATAAACCCCGTCGTCAGCAGAGAGAAGGACAGTGTATTTACAAGGGAAGCATACAGCTTGGTTTAGCTTTGTCGACAAAGCATAATTACCAGGAAGCCCAGCCAACGGGCAGAACATCACCTCCACTTGCCCCGCACTGAGCATGCTCTCAGCTCTGGGAGGGAGTGAGCGAGGAACCCACTATGGGTCACCAGGATGGCAGTGCAGGACAATCACCCCATCACACCAGCCCTGCAAAATCCTTCCAGTGCACTCATCTGACACAACTCTTTGTTTGCTTGTTTGTCTGAGGAGCAGGCGAAGTATCCTTCATGTTTCCACTGATATCACTGTGCTGAGCTAAGCAGACCGTGCACCTGGGCCGGTGAATTTTTATCACAACTTTGCAACGCTGCATTAGGCCACTGCGCAAGTTAAACCAAAGAAATGGCAAAGGCCACATGCAGGAGAAGGTCCTACCTTGACCTGGTTGAAACTAATGGTGACCGAAGCAGCCGAGGTAAACCCTTTAATGACGGGGCAGGAAACAAAGTCCAGTAGGAAACCTGCAAAGGATGGAAATCGCTATAAGGAAGCTGCTCTCCTAGGTACAGACTGCAGCATGCACACACATGCAGAGTACAAGGTTTTAGAAGTCAGAGCTGGACAACAGCAGAGACATTTCTTGCAGGGACAAGTTGCTAGAATGAGAAGCGTCATACAAAAACAAGGCACAACATGGCCGCATCATCTCACCGAGGTGCAGGAGACCCATGGCTAGCTGGATACAGCCTGACAGGAAGGTCAGCAGGACGGCATAGGCAGGGTCATGGAACGCATAGGAAGAGACCAGCAGCGACATAATGGCCGTTGGACCCAGCGTCACATCTTTTGAGGTCCCCAGCAGGCAGTAGACAAAGCAGCCCATGAAGGAGGAATAGAGACCGTACTGCACAGGAACAAACAGAGCCCTCAGCACCAGAATCATAGCAACTTGGGAACCTGCTCTGATCACGCCAGGAACTGGGCATTCGGAAAGGACGGCTGGGATTGGTTAACAAAGGGTCTGGCCATGGAAGTATCCCAGGGGAAAGTATTGGGTAATCTTCAGAAGAAATGTCTGTAGCACATTCGTCACCCTGATATCTGTCCCACACACTTTCTGAAAGAGGAACATAGACGGTCCCAGGAGGCTGCCTGCCTTCAGTCCCCCAATGTGCCCTGTAGGGTGACCAGATGCCCCCATTTTATAGGGACAGTCCTGATATTTGGGACTTTTTCTTATATAGGCACCTATTACCCCCTACCCCGTCCCGATTTTTCACACTTGCTGTCTGGTCACCCTAGTGCCCTGCCACAACCACTCACCTTGCCATGTGTTACTGCCTCTCTAACACCCACCCAGTCCCCAACTGTTACAAACTTCAGCCTTCTGCCAGGATATGCAAGCATCCCCCCACTGTAATCACCCCCACTGTGATCAGTGCCCCCTTTATAATGCTTAGAACTCTGCACTTTTGCAGTGGCTACCATCAAAAACTTGAGGTTTACTGTGTGGCAATACTTACAGTATCCTCCGGGCTGTGACTGGGAAACTCCTCCAATACCACAGTACATTTAGCTACTGCAGCTGGGAACATCCAGGCTGTAGTGGCATTGGGGGTAAGTGCTATAAGAGGGCACTATGGATTTACTCACACATGGAAAGAGTGAGCTCTAAGCTTGGGCGTATGTAAGGCCAGGTGAAGGGCCTGCATTGATCAGATCAGCACATGCCAGGGACAGGCAAGGGATGTACTTCTCAGTGTCCCCAGCACTGAGGCATTGGGGTCCCTGTATGAACAGAGGAGGCTGGGCTGGCTCCAGGCACCAGCCCAGCCAGCAGGTGCTTGGGGCAGCCAATGGAAAGGGGCGGCACGTCCGGGTCTTCAGCAGCAAATCGGCGGCAGGTCCCTCAGTCCCTCTCTTCCTTCTTCGAGCTGCCGCCAAAGTGCTGCCAATCGGCTTCATCTGTTTTTATTTTATTTTTTTCGCTTTGCCGCTTGGAGCAGCAAAAAAGCTGGAGCCGTCCTTGAGAGGAGGGGAAACAATACTTATTGGTTGCCTCGAGGTGATTCTGCAAAGGAACTTGCAACAGCTGCCTCCACCCATCCCTGGCACAACCCTCCAGGGCTAGAATCAAGCAACCCACCTGAACTGGCAGGCCAGCCACTTCGGCATAGGCCAGCGCTTGCGGCACGACAGTCAGGCCCACGGTCACGCCAGCAATGAGATCAAGCTGCAGCCACCCCAGAGAATACTGGGGCAGCCACCTGAGGACAGGGAGCCTCCTCTGCACTGTGTGGTAGGAGCAGCATCTCTGGGGAGCCTCTCGGTCCCGCTCTGCCATAGCAGCTTTCTTGGGGATTCAGGCCAGTGTGTAACATGCTCCAGGCTTAGCTGGGTCTGTCAGGGCACCGCTAGAATCCCCTGCAGCGGTCTCAGGGGACATGGTGATCGGAAGAAGACAGTGTCCTCAGCAGCTCTGTTCAGTGGAGTTCTCTGGTTCTCCAACATACCTGCGTTGGAAGACGGTTCAGAGACTCAGCCTAGGCCAGGGAGGGATGCATGGGGCACTGTCTGCACCACCCGACGGACTCCTCTCCTTCTGGTCTTCTATCAAGGCCCAGACTGAGGAATGCCTCCACCTCTGTTCACCTGGTGAGGTCTCCTAAGGCAGAGCCTTGGCCCCGGGGGCAAGTGCAGAGAACTTGCTGGGTGGAATTTTTCTGCCCCCTAGAATGGGATCTGGCTCCCTCTCCTGGAACAGAATCCCAGAGGGTCACTGGCCAGCAGCACTCCAGGGCAGGGAGTGGGTCCCAAGGGACTGGCATGGGCAGAGTGCTGCTCAACGGGTTTCTCTCTCTCTCTCGTTGGCAAAGAGACGGAAATAGAGAATTTTTACATGGGGCTGCAAAGAAAGAAGCCTCTCCCCCTGCCCATTCCCAGAAATGCCCAGGACATCAATCTGGGCAGAAAGTGGCACAGCAGGGGCTAGTTTGCTCTGATTATATTCCCAAGCCAAGGGCTGAGAACAGAGGAACAACAGTCAGTGCTAGCCGGATCCGTGGCAGGGGCAGGCAACACACATCTCTCCCCCTGTGCCGGGCCAAGGCAACAAAGACCCACGATGAGGAACACAACAAACCTCATTTCACACAGGAATATCAACAAAGATACATTAGAACCAGAACAGGTACAGAGAAGGGCAACAAAAATGATCAAGGGTCTGGAAGAGCATCCACAGGAGGGAGCGCTCAAAAGGACTAGGGCTGGACAGCTGAGAAAAGAGGTGACTAAGGGGGGATGCGCTAGAGATCTATAAACTCCTGAACGTTGTGATGGAGAAAGTGAATAGTGAAGCGTTATTTATCCCTTCACATAACACAAGAACCAGGGGTCACCGGATGACACGAATGGGCAGCAGGTTTAAAACAAAAGGAAGCGCTGCTGCTTCACACCACACACCGTCAACCCTGGAACTCTGCTGGGGACGTTGTGAAGGCCAAAAGGTGCTGAGAGCCACTGAACCACAAGGTAAAGCCCTGTCTAGGATGGAAACCACTTCCAGCCAGGGGAGGCGGGGGCAGCAGCACCCCTAGTTCCAGCACCTATAGCCAGGAGCCCAGGGGCCAGGGCTGCCCAGAGGATTCAGGGAGCCAGGGGCAAAGCGATTTCGGGAGCCCCGTTCCAATACTACCGAATACTGTGTCCTCGTGGGGGCCCCACCCGGCAGCCCTGCCAGGGGCAGGGGCAGGGGCAGGGGCAGGGGCTCCTCTGCGGTACACAACTGCCGGCGGGGCGGGGGCCCTGGAGAGCTCTGGCTGCCCCTGCCCTGCCCTGCTTGTCCCCCACTCGCTGCCCGGCCAAGGGACCCCCGGCCCCGCACTCACCGCGCCAGCCGCCGCCGCTGGGCGCCCGGACTCCGGCCTGGTGTCACGCGGCCCGGGGCGGAGACCGACGAGGGGGCGGTACCCGCTCGGCGGGCGCCGGCGGCGGGGTCGGGGCTCCAGGTCGCCACCGCTGGGCCTGCTGCTGCTGCTGGCGCTGCGGCTGGGCCGGGCCGGCCGAGCCCGCAACGTGCTGCTCCTCGTGGGTGAGTGCGGCCCGGGGGGCTGCAGGAGCGGGGCCCGCCCCCGGACCGGGCACCCTGGCACCTGGGGAGCGGGGCCCACCACCAGGGATGGCCCCTGCACTGGGCACAGGGATCTGGCACCCAAAGCTAGACTCTCCTGCTACCCAGGCCCTGGGAACAGCAAGCAGCCCCCAGTCCAGACCCCTAGAGAAGCTCCTAGTGGCCACGAAATCATTAGCGGTGACTCATCCCCATGGGAGCTGCTGCAAGAAGGGGATTCCAGAGTCACTGCTCTGACTAACTGCATGTCCCGCTGCAGCCCCGGGACAGGAACTGCCTGAGCAGCTGAGAGCCTGTACAGTGAGGGCTCTGCCGCCTGGTTCTCGACAGCTCGTGCGCTGCTGCGGCCTGGGGTGTGTGTAACCAACACTGCAGGGCCCATGGCAGGGTTTGAACTCAGGCTCGCAGAACAGATGCATGAGCATCAGCCGGTGAGCTAGAGGAGAGTCTCCCCGCTGGCACCTGTAGCAGACTCCTTAATCTCTCCTGTGGACCAGCCCTGTGGAGACAAATACACCCCCTCTTCTAGTGCCAGTTACAGATCCCCACGGAGCCCATGCAGTTTGGCCTCCCCACACGGGCCCTGAGCTCACAATCTGCCCTGCTTCTCCCTGCTGCACAGCGGACGATGGCGGCTTTGAGAGCGGCGTGTACAACAACTCCGCTATCAACACCCCCAACCTGGACGCCTTGGCCGGGCGCAGCCTCGTCTTCCGGAACGCCTTCACCTCCGTCAGCAGCTGCTCCCCCAGCAGGGCCAGCATCCTGACCGGCTTACCCCAGGTAGGTCCTTCCCGAGCCACGCGCTGGGCAGGGGAGTCTGTGTAGTTCTGCTGCCTCAGGCGCTTGCTGGACCCATCGATAGCGCCTGGCTATCGGTACTTGCAAGGCATCCAGCCCTATAGCTCAGCTAGTCCTTCCCTAGGCCCATCAAGGCTCGTTCCCTACACTCCCTGCTCTGGGGCTTTGGCCATGACTCAAGCGATGGGTCTTCCCCCACTTTCCCTTGATGGCCTATTGCCCAGTCCCAGTGTCTGGTGCCTCAGTGGTAGCACATGCTCTGCCCGTGGCACCTGAAGACGGCCGTGGTTTGGCTCTGCAGGGCAGCCGGGGCAGGGACGCATGTTTCTGGCCAATTTGTCTCACTGTTGGTCTCTGTTTTGCAGCACCAAAATGGGATGTATGGGCTGCACCAGGACGTGCACCATTTCAACTCCTTTGACAAGGTGCAGAGTCTTCCCCTGCTGCTCAGCCAGGCACATATCCGGACAGGTAAACAGCCAGGGTGCTGGGAAGAGAGGGGAGTGGGAGAGTGTGCAAAGCCCTTCCACTTCCCACACCCGTCTCAGTGAACCCCATCCACGCTTGTGAGAGGTGGGCAGCTAAACATGTGTCTAAGATACTGCCCCACTAGACAAGTTTCATTAAGTCCTACATACAGACACACACACTTTAAATCAAAGTGATTGACGTCACCGATTTAGACATGATTTAAATCAGCAAGCAGGAAACCTTGATTTAAATTGCAATTTTAACCTTGCTTTGCGTTTGTCCTTCTCTCCTTTTCCTAACGAAAGGTTGATTCTCATTGGCTGGTAACCATTCAAACCTGTTGATTTGCAGCTAAATATGCAGCCTTTATACTACATTTGGTGCTTCGTTTTCCTAACCAGAAGGATGCAAACATATATTGCTAAATACTACTTTTTAAACTTAATTTAAATTATTTTAATAGACAATAAGTTTTGGTCTTAACATAGGTTGTCAATATCAAATTTAATTTTAAATAGGTCTGTTTTCAGGATTTAATTTAAATTTTAAAAATCCAATTTTAATTTAAAAAATTCTTTTTTTTTTTAATTTGTCAATTTTTATCGATCCTGCTCCCACCCCCCAGTTGGGGTCTTGACTGCATTTCTGCCTGGACTGTCACTTTCACTTCTGTATCTAGAGACACCAGTGGCATCTATAGGCCTAATGTGGTTGAGCAAGCCAGTATTTCCCTGCTGCCCCAAGCAACTCCTAACCCCGCCCCAGGGGAGCATGGAAAGACCAAAGCAGTATGCTCTGCTCTAATTGCCTGCTCACATGCTTGCTCCTGACGTGCCAGGACTCGTTCTCCTGCAGGGATAATTGGGAAGAAGCATGTTGGGCCAGAGACGGTGTATCCCTTTGATTTCGCGTACACTGAGGAGAACAGCTCTGTGCTGCAGGTGGGCAGAAACATCACCCGGATCAAACTGCTTGTCCGGAAATTCCTGCAGAGCCAGGACGAGAGGTGAGGCCCTGCACACCCTGCTGCAGGATTCTCTCTGGGACTGAGCAACCTTGCCTCCTAGCACCCTGGTCCTGATGCACAGGGTACCCCTGTGCCTGAGTTACAGGGAGATGCAGTGGTCAGCACCTTCCATCAGGTTACTCCTGGCTCCACAGCCCATCTTGGGGACCCTCGGGGGCTCTATGGGAACCAGCTTTGCAGCTCTGAGGGCTTGTCTTCAAGTCCCAATCCATCAGAGGTGAAACGAGCTGACGTTTCTCTGTGCAGGTAGCTCCAGGCTTTGGTTGGAGCCAGTTGGTGGCCATAAGCTAGCGTTCCCACTGGGTCTGGATGGTGGCCCAGAGCTAGGGTTAGGATTGGGGTCCGTGGGAGGCCTCAGGCCATGCTTGAGCAGCCCTTTCCTGCTTGACCCGTGCTGTCAGCCTCTCCCGAGCGCTGCAGTCACAAACTCTCCTCTTGGGATTTCCAGGCCATTCTTCTTGTACGTCGCCTTCCACGATCCCCATCGCTGCGGCCATTCCCAGCCCCAGTATGGGGCCTTCTGTGAGAAGTTCGGCAATGGTGAGAGCGGCATGGGCTGGATCCCCGACTGGAAGCCTCAGCCGTACAGCCCAGAGCACGTGCAGGTAGGACAGGGCCGTTGGGAACCAGCTCCCCACGCTGTAGGCCAGAGCTGGGCAGCAGAGCGGGGAAAGAGCCTCCTGCAGGCAAAGCTGTGGGGTGACTTGGGGTGACCCTGGTCCTTCTTCACACCCCCACCCTCACCTCCAAGGAGTTACGGGGGGATGCGTGGAGTTAGGAGGGGAGCAGCCCTGACCATGGAGATGGAGCCACAGTCACTGGCAGGGGGTCTGTCCTCAGTTCAGCTCTGCCACCTCCTGTGTCCCCTCCCCACGGCTCTTGGAGGCTCCACCGCTTAGTAGCTGCTGCGTTTCCTCCCCCCGCAGCTCCCGTACTTCGTTCCAGACACTCCAGCCGCTCGCGCTGACCTGGCTGCCCAGTACACAACAATCGGGCGCATGGACCAAGGCAAGTACTAGCTGTGGTCGGGCAGCAGGATGTGGGGGCCTGAGCCCCCAGTGCAGGGTCTTGCTGGGTGAGAGGAGAAAATCCACCCTCCGCTGGGGTGGGGGGCTAGGATGGAGGCAGCCTTCCTGCTGGGTGAAAGTTCAGGTGCCCCCCCAGCAGCCACACAGCTCTGCTCTTCTCTCTGCACTCAGGGATCGGGCTGGTCCTGGAGGAGCTGCGCAGCACCGGCTTTCACAACACCACACTGGTGATTTACACCTCCGACAACGGCATCCCATTCCCCAGCGGCAGGACTAACCTGTATTGGTCGGGCACTGCTGAGCCCCTGCTGGTCTCCTCCCCCAAACACACCGAGCGCTGGGGGCAGGTCAGCCAGGCCTATGCCAGCCTGTTGGGTAAGCGCGGTCACGTCTTCTCTGTGCCCTAGGCAGGGGCTGGGGTCATTAGGGGAGTTGGGTGGGGGGGCTCCCATACAGTGCTGTGTAGAGCGATGCCAAATCATGTGTCATCTGCCCCGCCCATGCTCTGACCTCACGGGCATGGCTGAGGTGAAGTCCTGGCTCCACAGCCCAAAAGGCGACTCTCTCCCCGCTGGATGGATTTACTTGTCTTTCCAAAAGAGAGTGAGCCATGCAATCCCCAATGCCACAGGAACCAGTCTGGTGCCGGAAGGAGGAGGATGGACTCTGAGAACATGAAGGTGCCCCACCCCGGGGAGAGGGGATTGTGGGATAGGTGGGCAACCCCCTGGATGTACAGGGCTGGCCCCAGCTCTAGAGGGCTCACAAACCAACGGGGGACAATGGCTCAGGGCTGCAGCAAGGTGGGCAGATCAGTGTGGGAGGGATGCCTGGAGGAAGTGGGTGTGAAGGAGAAAAGGGCATCGGGGCAGGAGGCTGTTCCCCGCACAAAGGAAGCCCAGCAAAGGTGTGAGGCTGGAAAGATAGGACAGAGGCTGTGAGGAGAGAGGCCCAGGAGCCCTGCCTCCAGCGGCTCATGCTGGTGACTGACTCTCCCTGGAGGCCCCACGGGAATGGCAGGGAGCACCCGTCACTTCCACAGGGCCCAGCTGCAGTTCTGGGACGACCTCCACCCTCCCGCTGGGTTCTGCCCCCTCCTCTCTCAGGGACCGAATCTCTCTTCAGGGGCTGTTCTGCCCCACTTCTCTTGTCAGTTGCAACCATCGCCCTCTTTTCCCCTCTCCAGATCTCACGCCCACCATCTTGGACTGGTTCGCCGTCCCCTATCCCAGCTACAGCATCTTCGGCACCAAGACAGTGCAGCTCACCGGGAAATCGCTCCTGCCAGCCCTCGTGTCAGAGCAGCCTTGGATCACCGTCTTCAGCAGCCAGAGCCACCATGAGGTCACCATGTACTACCCCATGCGGGCTATCCAGCACCAGCAGTTCCGCCTGATCCACAACCTCAACTTCAGAACGCCTTTCCCTATCGACCAGGACTTCTACGTCTCGCCAACCTTCCAGGACCTGCTCAACCGGACCAGAGCCAGGCAGCCGACCCATTGGAACAAGACCCTGCACCAGTACTGCTACCGGGACCGCTGGGAGCTGTTCGACCGGAGCAGCGATCCCACCGAGAGCCGGAACCTGGCCTCCGACTCCCAGTACGCTGAGGTCTTGGAGCTGCTCAAAGCCCACCTGTTGAAGTGGCAGTGGGACACTAATGACCCTTGGGTGTGTGCCCCAGACGGCATCTTAGAGGAAAAACTGAGCCCCCAGTGCCAGCCACTTTACAATGAACTGTGAGTCACCACCTCACCTTGCTGGAGTCCTGCCTGCACTCCTTACACCAGGCCAGCCCCAGGTCCTGCTTGGCCCTCGGCTCCTCCCCAGATCCTGATACAGCTCCAGAACCCCCACGGGAACAGCTAGCTCGTCTGCCAAATGAGACATCAAGTGCCTAAACATGCAGCCCCTGGGCTCTGGGGTCCACAGAGCGACCCCATAGCCACTCCAGAGCTCCAGCCACCCTCCGTCTAGCACGAGGTGGGGCAGCAACCACAGATGGGCTGGTCCCACTCCCCCATTCACACAGCTGGCGTGTGCTTTGTGTGTCAAAACAGCATCTGCCCCTGAAGCTCAAACGAGACATTTTCCTCCTCAGTGGGGTGTCATCGCACCCAGCAACAGGCAGCGCTGGACTGCAGCCAACCAGAAAGCGGTCAAATACATGATCTCTGTAAAGTTGCTGGGAGAACGTCCTCGGCTTACTCACAACCTAACCTCTGCGCCGATCTCCTGCTGAAGCCACTTTTCACTGCAGCTCTTCCTGCAGTGGCTCCAACAGCACCTCCTGCAGCTGGAGGTTGGGACTAGTGCTGCTGGGAGCTCCCCACAGCGGGGCTTTTGCCCCATTTGCCAGGGAGGCTCCAGCTAGCCATGGAGGAGCTGAGAGCCCCCTCTCCATAGGGCCAGTACATTGGATTTGGTGTCACCACCTCAGGGAGGGCCAGGAGGGGTCTGAACACACAGTAACAACAAAGTTTAATTTAGCAAACTACAGAATTTACAGTCCCTGGAACGAGCACACCTTGTTCAGTCCTGGCTCCCTGCTATCCCCAGGGCTCTGGGAGCAAGGTGTGCAGAGATCCAGAGGGAGCTGGGATACCCAGTACAACGAGGCAGACCCGTGGGGGCAGCTAGACAGGGGACATGGCAAGGCCTGTGGGAGTTGCTGTTCCCTCCCTGCGCAGGTGGGCTGGTGACTGCGCTTCCGAGCAGCTAGAGCCAGGCAGGGAGAACAGGTGGAGGGGTCCAGGCACCAGGCAGGGTGCCCTGCCCAGCCCGGGGACCCGCTCTGGCACTAGGGACACCGTTCAGAGGCAGCCCAGCTCACCCCAGCCAGCTTCCCTTTCACACCATGACGGGTGGCATTAAAACCAGCCTCTCTCTGAACTAGAGTTACTGTGTTTCTCTGCTGACAGGGCAGAGGCCAGCTGGGCAGGTGGGGGGCTCACCCAGCGCTGCGAAGTCCATTAGCCCTTTAGGTAAGAGGGTCTTTCAAACCTCCCCCTCCCCACACCCCAAACCAAACTCTTGGTTTAAATAGGTGACATTTGCAGAGTTGCCAAGGTGACGGTTCCCCCTGCCCCACCCTGTGTCCAGGGAGATCAGTGAAGATTTTGTTCTAGCCACACAATCTTCTTCTGCTCATTGGCGACGGCTGCTTGCACAGCCCTGACAAGCGCATCCAGGTCGCTCCAGGTGTCGGGGGCAACGGTGCCGTACAGGCAGGGTACTTTCTCCAGCTGGGCCTCCTCTCTCCGCACACAGTCCAGAAGCTGCTCCTCTGTTGCTCTGAGGCGCTGCAGTGCCTTCCTGAAACAAAGCCCGTGGGAGACTCCATGAGGCGATGCCCTGAGCCTTGTGACCAGCATAAAGCTGGCTAGTGGCGGAAGAGGCAGTGGTTGAAAAACTCTTGTTGACTTTAGAGCCAGGATTTCACTGTTTGTCCAGGGGCTAGAGAAGGGGATGGAGTCAGGACTCCTGGGTTCCAGGCCTGCCTCCTGCTGGGAAGTGTGGCTTAGTGACTGTGGAATACACCTAGTGGGCAGCTGGGAGCCTGGACTTCTGGGTTCCAGTCCCAGCTGTGGCACTGACGAACCACCTGAGCATGAGCATTTTACCTTCCGTGCTCAGGTTGGATGATACCTGCCCTGGGGAAGTGCCTTGAGTCCCCCCAAGACACGGCTGTAGAAGCCACAGGGTTATTGTTCGAGGCCCCTGGTATGGGCGCAAACATTCCCTCAGCCATGCAGTGGGGAGGGGCTCACCCCGGCCAGGCTGCTGGGTGCTATTGGACTGTATTTACAGCAATCACTAGTGCAGCCAACCACGGGGGCACCCTGTGGCTCATTCACGTCCCCTCCACTGGGTACACGTAGGCATTCAGCTGCTGCAGCCGTGGCACGAGACACCCAGGGGAGGGCAGGCCCAGGCCCCCATTTCCCAGAGCTCCAGCAGTCTCCGGTGAGCAGGAGTCGTTTGCCCTGGGGGGGGCCTGGAGCCCGTCTCCGCCCAGAGTGAAACGTGGTACGTACTTGAGCTTCTTGGCATTCTTCTCACTGATGGAAACGAGGAGGAGGATGGGATAGATCCCCGCAGCGTGCAGGGCTCGCACGCACTCCAGCCCCACGTCCAGCAGGCTGTGCACATCCTAGAGGGAGCCGGGGAGAGAACGAGAGGGGCTGACACCAAGTGGGCTCACCGTGGGAAGGGACAAGCGCAAGCCAGGGCTGGTGCTGCTGGTGACCCAACAGGCCTGGCAAGAGCCAAAGAGTCTGTGGTCAGGGAGCATCACAGAGTCCATTGCTGTGCTCTGGATACAGATTCACCCTCTGCTCCCCAGCGTGGGAGCTGCAGGCACTGGGATTAACGGATGCAGATGCATGGTGGGGTAGTGGGGAGGTCTGGCAGGTCTCAGTGCAGTGCCCGTAGGTGCCTCTGTCCCATCTGCTCCTAACCCAGGCATGGCAGGTACCCCTCCTACCTGCGGGCCCTGCAACTCTCCCTGGGCGGCCTTTGAGGGGATGCAGGTAACAAACATCAACTGACCTGCTGCAGGTTTGAGACCAGAAACCCTTCACTCTTCTCCCGTCCTTCCCAGCTCCACGCTGCCAGCTGCTGGCTTCCCGGTCAGGGAAGGCTCCAATAGTCAGAGCCCAAAGCACCCATCTCAGTCCCTCCTGCTGGCCCAGTGTCCCAGCCTGCCCCCAGCCCCACACCTGTTACCTTCTCCAGCAGCAGCTGAAGCACTTGGCGTGTGACACAGCAGCGACTGTCCAGCTCCCCCTTTCCCCGGACCAAAGTTCCATTCTGGGTTGTGCATTCGGCCTCACACAGGAGTCCTGGGTGGAGGGAATGTAGGGAAGGTGCCAAGTGAAATAACTAAGTCTGATTCACTGGGAGTGGCCTCATGGGGTCTCCCCCCCCACCACCATGCCACCTCAGGCAGCATGGGCCTCTGGGGAGTGGTCTTGCAGGGGGAGAGACTCACCCAGCAAAGCAGCGTTGGCTCCTGTGACAGTGTGAGGGCACCGGGGATGTGAACTCGCAGCACTGACATGCTCTACCCAGATGTGGGGAGATCGGGGGCTTCAGGGACAGGGCATGGAGGGAGCGGGGTAGCAGGGAGCAAGCCCCGACTGCTGCCAGCCCTGGCACCTGGCTACATGCCCCTGCATGAGCACGAGGGATGGGAGCCTGTGCCCAGCATGGCCCCGGCAGGATGTCCAATGGTGAGAGGATGCAGCAAGGACATACCTGACGGGCATTTTTCAAAGCCCTTGGTGAGGCACAGCTTGTCGCTCAGGATCTTCCCCAGCAGCGTGGGCACAAAGAGAACAGGGCGCAGCTGGGCCAGCTTGTGAGGTCTCACCAGTGTGTACGGCATCAGCGTGAAGCAGCTCCCTGCCTGCAGGCAGATCTGGGGGCAGGCTGGGCAGGCACAAAGGGACAGCAGGACGGGCCGGTGAACCCAGGGCACTAGAACCTCTGTTGCTGCCAGGCAGCTGCAGGGCTGGGGTTACGCTGGGGAGGCAGATTCATGGCAGCTGGTAGGGGCCTGGCACCAGCAAAGGGAACGCAGTTGACAGCACTGTGGAGCCCTGATCCCAGCTGAGTGTGACAGCAAGAACAATCTAGCCTGTGCCCTTGTTCATCAGATGCCTGGTGGCTCTAGGCTGGATTTCTAGGGGGACTAGCACTGGGATTCACCTGGCCAGCCCCAAGAGGCAGGCTGTGGGCTCTCCGACAGCTCTAGCTAACTGAACGCACCATCCGCCTGGTTGGGATCGTAGATGTTACAGTCGATGGACGACCACAGAGGGTTGATCTTGCTCTTGTATGTGCTGATGATCCGCACCAGCTTTGGCTGCCCCCCTGAAACCTGCAGGTGAGAGAGGAGAGGCCTTGAGTTAGACCCCAGGGATGCAGTGCAGCCCCCTCCCACCACCGGTGAGATGCCAGCCCTGACACCAGCTCAGCCAACGTTCAGCAGCTGTCTGACTTTCTGTAAACTGGTCTGATGGATGCACCAAATGGTTGTTCACCGTATGCCAAGTGACGGCCCCCTGGATGCCACCCAGCCCACCGTGCAGCATTAACCTCCACCCCTGGGCTGCCCCAAGTCCATGATATGGCATTCAGTGCTCAGACGACTGTTCCATTCCTCTCTCCCCCATGGCTGCAGCGCCTCTGCAGGGCCCTGCTCAGAGGCCAGGGCACAGAAAGTGAATATTTCCCGAGGGATTCTGGATACACAGGCCTCCAGGCCAAGTCCCCTGCGCCAAAAGTTCTGTTACCTTACGAGCAGATGTGGTCTGCTGGGCCATGTCCTGGATAAGGCCAATGAGCCGTTGCTGAGCCCTAGAGAGCAGGAGAAGCAGAGCTGGTTTGTTAGAGATGGGATTAGCTAGCCCCAGGCAAGGGGGCAGGTATCTCAGCCAGTGAACCCTTCCCATGCAGGCCGGGCTGCTGCAGCCACATACTCAAGGCCATAAAAGGGCCACTGACTTGGAGCCAAAGAAAAGCATCAAAGAGTCCAGGACACAAGCAGAAAGCTGGCTGGGCTGGAAAGGAGCCTGGCAGAACATGGGCCTGTCTGTGCCATGCCAGAAAGGGGCATTAAGTACCCTGAGGCAGCTGCAAAAGCAGTAGGAATATTAATCTGGGGGACAAGACTGCAGGCATCTTGGAGGTTTTGATGGACTGCAGCCTCCCCAGGGCTGGGACACATCTGTCTGATGAACCCAGGATGCCCCTGCTCATGGTGGGTGGAGGCTGGGGGGCAGGGGGAGATACATTATCTGGGGCTGTACCACACCATGCAGTGCCCAAGAGGAGCTGTGCCCAGCCTTGCCTGAGCTATCAAAAGCTGTGCTAGGCTGGTACCACATGGGGACATCTGTCACTGTCAGCAGCTGTGTCAGGCCAGGGAAATTCTCTTTGCTGCATGGGACCATGCCACTCCCTGGCAGGACTGTGCTGCATGAAGGGGATTGTGCAGGCAGCAGCTCCCCCCGGCACAGCTGCACAGGGCACTCACTGGTAGTAGTTGGGGACGATGCCTGCATCCATGTCCTTCATGCTGTAGGGATTCACCCGGCAGGCACTCCACTGGCTCTTGCCCTAGAACACGGTGTCTGTGACGTGGAGGATGTCACTGCACTGCACCGGCAGCTCCCCCGCTGCCTTCCCTTCCAGGGCCAGGTTGGCCCGGATGTAGAACGAATCACCCGAGGTCACCACCTTGTTCTCTAGGTCAGTCACCAGCCTCTTGTAACCTGAAGAGCAAGAAAGGAGGGCAGCAGGGCGTGGGGGAGACGAGTATGCAGCAGGGCATGGGCAGGGGAGTGTGCAGCGAGGAGGGGATGCATTAGGTCTGGGAGGCCGTGCGGATACAGCAGGAGGGACTGGGGCAGACCGGAAGGGATTACAGGGTGGACCGTGCAGGGGACTGAAGCAGGGAGATGGGAGAGGGATGTGCCAATGAGCAGCAATTGCCTCCAGGGGCCCCCTGGAAGAAGGCTGCAGCCCTTCCCCACTGCTCATGGCTGGAGGAGCCAGCGACGGTGGATGGATGCAGTCTGAGGAGGGCATGAGAGGGACTTACCCTCCATATTCATTCTGACAGACAGGCAGCAGAAGCCATTCACCCTCTTCAGGACCCAAAGTGCCTCCTCCAGGGTTGCATCTTCCAGGATGGCCTTGAATGCTGGGTCTATGACTTCATAATCCACCTGCAGGGGGCAGCAGGTGCAGAGAGACAAGGTGGGTTTACCAAAGAGAATGCTCACCTGGGGGCCCGCAGCCCCATCCGGGAGAGACGCACATTCGGGGAGAATGAACTATTCCCATCTGCTCCCCAGCTCCCTGAAGGGGTGGGGCTGGAGACGCAGGGTCATGAGGGGTGGAAGCAGAGACCTGGCTATTTAGGAGTGAATTGGAAGGACAGACTGGGCCAGCACGACACTTGCATGGAGCCGGTGCCATTAGGCACAAAGCAGCCCAGCTGCAAGGCAGGCAGCAGATATACTGGGTCCAATCAGTCTGTTAGCTGGGGTCTGGACACCAGCCCCTCAGGTGCAGGTGAACAGGCACTTGCGAGCTTCTGGCATATCACACTCGCTTCCCCCCACCAAAATGCAGCCACCCAAGGAGGCAGGGGCGGCTCTAGGTATTTTGCCACCCCAAGCATGGCAGGCAGGCTGCCTTCGGTGGCTTGCCTGTGGGAGGTCCCCGGTTCCATGGATTCGGCAGCATGCCTGTGGGAGGTCCGTTGAAGCCGCAGGACCAGTGGACCCTCCGCAGGCATGTCGCCGAAGGCAACCTGCCTGCCACCCCCACGGTGACTGGCACAGTGCCCCCTGTGGCTTGCCGCCCCAGGCACGCACTTGGCATGCTGGGGCCTGGAGCCGCCCCTGCCAGGAGGGGAACTTGGCCGTTGCCCAGAAGCACGACCCAGCTCCTTAGGGCAAGAGTGGAAAGCGATCTCCTTGCTGCATCGGAACCGCTGGGCACATGAGAGAGGACGAATGGGGAGACCTCGGCTGGAGTGCTGGGTCCAGCTCTGGACATCTTGCTTTAAGAAACATGGACAAACTGGAGAGAGCCCAGAGGAAAGCAACAAAAATGACCAAAGTTTTCGAAAACTTGACCTATGAGGAAAGGTGAAAACCCTGGGCTTGTTTAGTCCTGAGAAAAGAAGCCGGGGGGATGGGGGACCTGCTACCAGTCTGCAGGTGTGTTAAGGGCTGTGTGGCAGAGAAAGGGATCGATTGCTCTCCTTGGCCACTGAAACTAGGACACTGAGTAACTCGCTTAATCTGCAGCAAGGGAGAGTTAGGTTAGCTATTGGGAAAGACTCTCCAGCTCTAAGGACAGCTCAGCACTGGCACCGGCTTCCAAGGGAGGCTGTGGAACGCCTGTCATTGGAGGTTTGTAAGAATAGGTTAGACAGACCCCTGCAGGGATGGGTGAGGTGACTCTGGCCCTGCCTCAGGGCAGGGGGATGAACTATATGGCCTCCTGAGGGTTCTTCCAGCCTTACGTCTTTATGATTCTGTGAACGTAGCCGTCTGAACTGGAATTCAGCCAGGACACCAGGCACCCGCCGTGGTCTAATGGGATCCCATCAGTCAGGACCTTGGCTTGGCCGCTCATCTCAAGAGCAGCACTTACAACAACTCAGCACCAGGGAGATGCCAGGCTTGGGCATTCATTCTGGGCTTTAGTTCAGGGCAATGTGACTGCTGACAAGTGTGAGGGACTAACGAGAGACAGGCTGAGAGGGAGAGATATGCGGTGGGTGGGTGGGCAGGCACGCACAGACAGGCTGAGAGGGAGAGATACAAGGCGGACGGGCGGGCGCAGACACAGGCTGAGAGGGAGAGATAAGGGGCGGCGGGCGGGCACAGACACAGGCTGAGAGGGAGAGATAAGGGGCGGCGGGCGGGCAGACACAGGCTGAGAGGGAGAGATATGCGGTGGGTGGGTGGGCAGGCACGCACAGACAGGCTGAGAGGGAGAGATACAAGGCGGACGGGCGGGCGCAGACACAGGCTGAGAGGGAGAGATAAGGGGCGGCGGGCGGGCACAGACACAGGCTGAGAGGGAGAGATAAGGGGCGGCGGGCTGAGCACAATCACAGGCTGAGAGGGAGAGATACGGGGCAGGTGGGCACAGACATAGGCTGAGAGGGAGAGAGACGGGGTGGGCGGGCAGGCACAGACAGGCAGAGAGGGAGAGATATGGGGTGGGCAGGCAGGCACAGACAGAGGCTGAGAGGGAGAGATACGGGGCAGACGGGCGGGCACAGACAGGCTGAGAGAGAGAGATACGGGGTGGGTGGGCACAAACACAGGCTGAGAGGGAGAGATACGGGGCAGGAGGGCAGGCACAGACAGAGGCTGAGAGGGAGAGACATGAGGAGGGAGGGCGGGCACAGACAGGCTGAGAGGGAGAGAGACGGGGTGGGCGGGCGGGCACAGATAGGCTGAGAGGAAAAGATACGGGGCGGGTGGGCACAAACAGGCTGAGAGGGAAAGATACGGGGCGGGTGGGCACAAACAGGCTGAGAGGGAGAGAGACAGGGCAGGCAGGCAGGCACAGACAGGCAGAGAGGTGACATCAAGCCCCTTACCACCATGATCTGACTGCCTGGGGACAGAGACATCTCGTCGGCAACTGAGCCAGGAGTGACCCTGTGAATGAAGATGCCCGTCTGGTTGCCCCCGATGATGCTGATCTGCTCCAGCAGGGCATTGCCGTGTAAGGCAATGGTGATGATGCGGCTCAGGATCCGCCGTGCAGGCCGCCGGCGAATGGGCGTACTGGGGAGACACTTCATGTGAGGCAGCAGAAACAGAGCCAGTTCCACGCAACCCCTCCTCCACCCTGCACCACCCCACTTCCCCCATGGTTACTACCTTGTAGGGGGTTCACACTAAGGGACCAACTGCTATCACAAGAGGTGACCCCGGAAGTGAAGCTTCCCCCTGTCTGTGCTAAACACAGGGCAAGGTGTAGCAAAGAACCAGTGATAGCCAGAGGCAAAGCTTCACAGGTGCCGAGGTTTGCTGGGGCTCAGCCCCCACCCCTCCTCTGTCAGTGGTGTGTAGCCCTGTGCACGTGTGTGGAGGAGAGGTGAGTGTGGCCCGTGGGCTGTGGCCAAGTGACTATGGGATTCCTGCCTTCGACAGTCCTCGCTCAGGAACAATGGGACCGAAGCAAGCTTGGGCGTGAATCTCCCCGCATTAGCCTGCATGCTTGGTCTGGCTGCTCGTGTGGAACTGGATGAAAGGCAGCAGCAGACCCTCTGCTGAACAGAGACTCCTAGATTTCTACCCCAGAGCTGCTGCATGAGAGCTTGGCGCGTAGAGAGCGAATGCGAGAAAACAAAGAGGAGCTCTGCCCAGGGACAACTGCGTCCTCGGAGCTGGAGGCCTAGGAGTTCTCACCAAGATCCCAGAGATGAGGCCCTCACCCTGCTTTATTCCAGGCTCCGAGAGGGCACTGAGCCCTCCCTAATGGGGGCCAGAAATCCGCAGGCAGCGGGATGTACCTCTCATCTAAGGTGAGCGGCCGGGCATTGCCCTCTGAAATGAAGGACAGTTTGAACCAGTGGAGGCAAAGGGACAAGCAATGGAGGATGAAGAGGCCCCTTCCCTCAGTAGCGCCCCCCCTCCCCGGCACCTCTCTGTGGCTGGCAGCCTGGGCAGGAGGCAGGGTCCATTGCTAGCACCACACACATTTGGCTGGTGAGCCCAGAGATCAGCTGTCACTCAGCACAGATACGCCCCCAGAGCCACCTGCATCCATCTGCTGGGCCCCTTGTGCTGATGGCACCTGGGCTGGGAGGGCCTGCTCTGCAGCAGAGGATCCCAGACTTTGGGTCATGGTGGGGGGAAGGGCTGGAGTGACAGACAGGGCGAAGTCACAAGACCCTCAGCTCCCCATGGAAACAAGGCTCTTGGGTCATGCCCCTAGGTGATGCAAACAGACAACAGAGTCTGCTCTCAGCGGCTTGTTGCCAGTAGGGAAAGGAAACACCCACCGTCCTTCTCCACCATCTCATACTCCAAGTCAGATGACTCCGCCTTTTCCCCTGCAATGTGACTGAAATCCACCTCCAGGAACTCCTGGGAGCTGCTGCTGGGGACAGGAGAGAGGGGACGAGGCAGGTCAGCTTGTGTAGAAGAGAGGAACATGCTCCTCCCACAGCATCCCGCTACCCAGGTGCACAGCTGGAGAGACGGGGAGCCACACGGCCCAAGCAGGCTAGGTTTCAAACAGCCCTGGCTAGTGGTTAACGGAACATATAGCCTGGCACATGGGGGCAGTGCCAAGCAGAAGGCCCTGCAGCATGAGCAACGCTGTGCCCCACGCCCCACCCAGCAAGCTACATGCTGCTAGGAACAGTGCAAAGCAGGGCTGCAGCGTGTACCAGGCGATGGTGCCGCCCTGCAGAGGCTGGAAGAGATGGGGAAGTACCTCGTGGAGAGGAAGCTCTCCAGGCACTCCTGCGTGGCTCTCCTCTGCAGGGAGAGCTCACAGGGCGGGATGGGGCTGCACGACCGGAAGCTCTCTGGCAGCTCGTGGCTCATCCTCCCGCTGAAATCTGAGCACAGCTGCAAGGGAGGGAGCTGTTAGCGTGACTGGCCATTGCTAACCTCGCTGTTCATTCCCATGCCCATGCCCCACGTGCCAGACTCATGCCCACGGAGCTGTGGCCAGAACAAGACGGGTCCTGCCCTCCGCTCAGCAGTAGGGCTTGGTGGGCCCTGCCCTCTGGCTGTCATCATGCCACGAGGGGAACAGCCAGGGGGAAAGGAGCCTCCACAGGGCTGCATGGGAAGACAAGGGGCTGGGGACGGCAAGAAGGGTCCCGCACCTCGGACACACTGAGGCTGCCCTGGCTCTTGTCCCCAGGGCAGATGGCATGCATGCGCACCAGCCACTGTTTCCTCTTTGGCCACTGCTCCTCAGACTCCAGGCTAGCGAGACCTTCCCCCTTCACCTGCCGAGCAAGCAAACAGCACAGAGAATGGGGTCAGAAAAGGCAGCCATGGGCGACTGGTATAATAGGCTTGGGAAGGCTGTGCCTCCCCAAACAGCCCCACGTGGCCCTGCCCACTCTCTGCCTCAAGGCCCCCTCCTGCTGCCCAGGCAGGCTGCTCCTCCTCTGGGAAGGGAAGCCTGCGAGGGCTGGAGATAGGGCAGCTGGGAAGGGGCTGCCCAGTGCTGGGGGGACCCCCTGTGCTGGGGCCACACAATCGAGTGCTCCCAGGCTGAGGGGGAGGCCACATGCCATCCACTGGGTGCTCTGGGGCAGGGCTACGCACCGCCTGCCCACCAGTCCAGTGCTCTGGGGCTGGGAGCGGGGGCGGCTGGGGCTGGAGGCACCTGGGTGACCCATGGCAGGGGGGGTGCTTGGGGATGGAAGTGGGGCGGGAGGCGGTGGGGCCTCAGGCGGAAGGGGTGGGCCAGGTCAGGGGCTAGCCTCCCCAAGCCTGCTCACCCACCGCCCATGAGGGCCACTTCCCACGCAGGAAGAGGGTGCAGGACAGGTGTTATCAGACGGGCTGACACGGGGATCCCAGCTTGTGCCCATCTCCTGGGGGGGGGTCTTGGCTGGTGGCCAAAAAGCTGTGATCTGGCCTCTGAACTGGACACAGGAGCAGCTGGATTTCACAGGAGCTGTGCCAAGGCCCCAGCCTCTCACCCCGTGCACCCTGCTGCCCAGCTCTGCCTGCTGCTGACTGGCCTGCTTCCTCAGCTCACAGATCTGATCCGTCAGCTCAAACACTTTCCTGCGGAGGGAATCCTTCTCCAGCAGGTTCTGGGAGATCTCCAGTTGGGCCGTGTCCCTCGCGCCGTATGCCTGGGGGGACAAACACATCAGGGACGGGAGGTTTGGAGCAAAGTGCCGGTGATCCCTGGGCGAGGTACAGCCGGGTGCGGAGGGGCAGATACTGACGGTGTAGTCAGGGCAGAGAGCGCGAGAGACCGGCTCAGGGCTGCACAACTTCACGGAGAGATGGGGGAAGGGGAAGGAGGCCATAGCTACAAACAACGAGCACCCCGGCTAGCCAGCTGAAGCACAGCCCCACGGCACGAGGGAGAGGCCTCGTGGTCACGGGGCTCCGAACACAGCCACAAGCCCAGCGAGTGGAAGAATCTCCATTCTCTGCGGATTGATCAATCCCAAGGCCACCAGAGACCACTGGGACCATGTGGTCTGACCCCCTGCATGACACCGGCCAAAGATCACCCCCAAAATCAGCCTGTGCGCTTGCAGCCACTTTGTTCAGCACCAGGGTCTGAACCAGGGACCTGCAGCACTGACAGCACCAGCCACTACAACTTGAGCTAAGGAGCCCAGCTGTGTAGTGGGCAGGCCCAGAGGGAGACCGCCCCCCGAGCAGGGGATATACATGCAATCAGCCACTCCCAGACAGAGAAAGGCCTCCACCCGCACCCAGCCAGGCAGGCAGGGACCCCTGGGTACCTGATCTCGCTCCTTCTGCAGCTCGGCCACTTGCCCTTGCAAGGCACTGATTTTCTCCTTGTAGATCTCACAATCCACCTTCATTCTGTGGCACTCAATCAGGGTGTGCTCCTTCTCCTCCCAATACTGAAGGGAGACACAGAGAGTCAGGTGGGCAGCAGGGAGTCAGCAAAGGGGACAGGTGAAAGCCCCCAAGAACTGTTGTCCCATCCTGAGGGAGACGGATCCTGGATCTGGTCTTCCAAGGCTACTTGCAGTCCCCAAAGAATCCCTCCTGCATAGGGAAGCTTGGCTAGATTTCCATGCTGTGTGGTGAGGCAGGGCTTTCACCCATGTGGTTAGTGGGGCCAGGCATTAAGCTAGGAAGGCCAGCCAGATGACGACAGCCCATGGTGTGGGGAAAGAGGTTGTGAGAAGCTACTCTGCTCCATAAACCTCGGGTTTGTCTTTGATCCACTCTTCGTTTTAGGGGTGATTCCTCCCCACTCCAGCACCTGTTACTAACAAGTAACCCAGTTCCTCAGGCCTGGCAGCTCTGACCTGCTTGCGCTGATTCTCAGCGATCACTGCCTGCTCCCTCAGCGAGTGGATTCGATCAAGGAGCTCCTGTTTGCCCTCCAGAGCCTCATCCAGGTTCTGCTCCAGAATATCCTTCTGCACCTGGCCAAGCAACACCAACTGGTTAGCAGGGCTCTCCCAAGGTCAGGAATGAGGCTACTGCCCAGGTAGCTTTATGCATCCCAGCTAGAACTAGGGGATCTGCCTCCCCAGCAAACCCTGTTCCCACCAGGCACCCCGTGTCTCCCGGACTGTCCACAGGAGGGAGTTGGGAAGGGGTAGGCTTTACCAGGCTGAAAGTCTCCAGCACCACCAGTGACTGGAGCTTCTCGTTTTCCTCCCTCAGCTGCAGCAGCTCATCCGCCTGTGGCTGCAGATCACTGGGCATGCGCAGGGACCTCTCCCTCTCACGGTAGGACTCCACCCTGGCTCGCTGCAGTTCCTGCTTCATCAGATACAGCTGCCAGAGGACAAAGAGAGCACAGGTCCCTAAAGTTACACTCAGCTGCGTCATGCCAGCTACACTATGCCCGGTGTTTACTCTAGAACCCAGCATCTAGAGTGGGAACGGCTGCTTTGTTGTGTGCACAAAATGTTGCATTTTTGGGAACACAACTGTGGGCCATGTTCTAGAACCCCGACTTGAGTGTTTACACTGAGCTGAGAAGACCACGTTAACTGCTGAAAGGACGAGATTGGTCTGTTTTGCTCTAGAACAGAACCCCCCTGACCATGACTTTGGAACATGGGACTGTGTTCTAGAATGTGGCACACGGCTTGCTCTAGAACCCATGATTCTACATTAGCTCTGTAACAGAGATGAGATCATTCACTCTAGAACCAGGGGCGACTCCAGGCCCCAGCACGCCAAGCTCGTGCTTGGGGCGACAAGTCGCAGCGGGTGCCCTGCGGGGACCATGAGGGCAGCAGGCAGCCTGCCTTCAGCAGCTTGCATGCGGAGGGTCCGCTGGTCTGCTGCTTCAGAGGACCTCCCGCAGGCTTGCCGCCGATGGTAGCCTGCCTGCCGTGTTTGGGGCGGCAAAATTCCTAGAGCCACCCCTGTCTAGAACACAGCCCTACCCCACTTCATTTTAGAGCATGTACCCCACCCTTTGTTCTAGACGGCTGTCTTCTCTCTTGGACATGAGACATGTTTATAAAGTGCTGATGCAGGGAGGAAAAACGATTCTCAACTCTGAGCCAGAAATGTCAGCATGACTCCTTGGGGGTTTGTCAGCACTTATGTTACTAAGGTGATTTCAGATTTGATGAGCAAAACATAGTGGGGGGATCCCACCTCACCAGACTGTTTGAAGGGCCCTTGGCACCAGTCTGGGGGAGGTTTGCCAGCTTTGGTTGGATGTGTTCCTGGAGGTTTCATCACATGATACAGTCAGGGAGAGCGCTTCCATTTAGGTGGTCGCCTAGGGCACCAGGATTTGGGAGGGCGGCTGGCTGCTCTGGTGGACCTCCCGCAGGCGTACCTGTAAAGGGTCCGCTGGTCCCGCGGCTCCGGTGGAGCATCCGCAGGGACGCCTGCAGCAGGTCCACTGGAGCCGCGGGACCAGCGAGCGGCAGAGTGCCCCCCGCAGCGTGCCGCCGTGCTTGGGGCGGCGAAATGGCTAGAGCCAGCCCTGTGCCTAGGGCACCAAAAACCCTGGCGCCACTCCTGGATACAGTCTCTAATTAAAGGTTGTTTAATTCCTGGAGGCCCCAAGACAATCCTGGAGGGTTGTGAACCCTAGTGGGGGAGCGAAAGCCCAGCCTTTTTGCTTTGTTCAATTTTGTATTAATTTCCCAAGGATCAAAGGTGTAACTCGTGTGAAAGGTCCAACATGTCCAGGAGCCACCTGTGGAATGCCAGTAAGGAACACGCTCCATTCGGACCCCTGGGAGCCAGAGCAGTGACCGAACCCCACACTGCAGCCGGGCAAAGAGAAAAGGGAATCCCAGTTCACACCCTCAAGGGGCCTGGGTGGGCAAGTCAGTGTCACCCTCGTATGGTGCGTCCACTGCCCCCAGGCCTTCCTCATACACCACAGAGGTGGGATACGGTGTGCATGGCCCCGGGAGCTGGCCCAGCCATCCACCCTCTCCCAGGCAGCACTCGACAGGCTGGGGGTGGAGATCTAGGATCCCGCCAGCCCTGCCTGCTAGGTGCCTGGGGGACAAGGAAGCATAGGCTGTGCTGTCGCGAATGGCTTGGCAGGGGCTCTGGTACAAAGGGGACGACTGGGTCTGGATACTGAGACCAACAGAAACTCACAACCTAGAGTTAATGAGGAAGAGCCCTACAGGCCCCAGGGGGTTCCCTACCCCAGTGCCCCAGCCCGCCAGTCCCACCCCCTTAGGGAAGCCAGCTATTGAGCTGCAGGACTGTTGGGGGCAGTCGATGTACCAGCCCTGGGGGAGAAGGGGCACTGAGGGCCAGATATCAGCAAGGGCTGTTGGGTGAAAAGCAAACCCAGCCAGCAGGGCCAGACGTCCCTGGTGGGACGTCCCTGGCAGGCAGTGCTGCCCTGGGCACTGGTGCTGTGACGAGGTCCCCGAGGCCTCCTCTGAGCAGCCTGGGGTTGTGCTCACCTCCTCTTGCAGGCCCTGGCTTCGCGTGATGGCCAAGTCCTTCTCCTGCAGGGCGTTGGTGTAGTGCATGGACAGGTTGTACATCTCATCCTTCAGCTTCAGCACCTCGTGGAAATGGGAGCTGACCTCTCTCTTCATGCGGTTGTGCTCGGCCTCGATGCCCTGCAGACACTTGTTCTGGGCCTTCAGCTGGGACACGTGGTCTTTCAGCTGGCGGCAGTGGTGCAGCAGAGACACCTTCTGGTGCTTCTCCTGGGTCAGCTCCTCCTGCAAGCTGTTCACGGCCTTCGCCAGGCACTCGGTCAGCTTGGATGTCTCGATCAGGCCTGCGGTGAGGGGAGATCAGCTCTGGCCTGCATGAATCAGCCAAGAGACCTCCCTAGCCCATGCTCTACAGTCCTGCATGCCAAGCGCTTCCGAGCAGGCTCTGAGCCCCGGACCCCTGCTCACCCCGGATCAGCAGCAGGGACGGGGCCCCGGCTCACTAGTCGCCGTATACATTTCACAGGAGCTCCCACTTCCTAGAGGCAGCCCAATGCCCTCCCAGGGCTTTGCCCGTCCCCTCCCCGGTGCTCCCCAGGGCAGGGAGAGCTGAGGGACGTCCCTTCCCTAGTAGATAAGCAGGGTGATTTATGATGGCTGTAGAACAATCGTTGATGATTTTTGCTGTAGTAGAGCCTACAGGCCTCAGTCAAGGCTTGGTGCCCTGTTGTGCTGGGTGCTGTCCATGCGTGTAATGAACTGACGGTGCCTGTCCCAGAGATGCCCATAGCCCACCCCTCGGTTCTGCCCTGGTCCATGGGCTGGGGCCAGTTTGCTCTGCCAGTACCATTGCAATAGTAGCCAAGGCATTTTATGGACACAGGTTACGCCTCATGTATTCCACCTCATGCCGTCTACATGGCGAGATTGTGGCCTGTGTCCAAGCAATGTCATAATTACGACTGCCATGCGCTGGTGGAACGACCCAGCTCCAGTCCCCGGACCCAGGCAGAACAATAGCGACTAGCGAGTTAGGAAGCCGTCTCATGCTGTCCTCCCGTGGTGCCCTGCAGTGAGGGCTCGTGGCTGGAGGTTCCCGTCACAGCTGGCCTGGCTCAGAGACAGCTCCGGCAGTGGGGGCCGACTTACCACTAAAGTTGCTGAGATCAATGGAGGGTTCCAGGCCAGTTATCAGGGTGTAGGTGTCGGGGTTGTGAAGTTTCAGGCTTTCCAGGAAGGCCAGGGCTCCGTTCTTCCCCCGGGTTTTCAGAAGATCCAACATGTGACCTAGAGATGGGTTAGAAAAACACAGGCCCGCTGACCACAGCCCTAGCAGGACCCAGAGTGCCCTGGAGCCAGATGTGGGGACACATCCCCGCAAAGGCCCCGTTTTCGGCTGCGGCCGATGGCCCTGCAGCTCTCTCCAGGTCTGTATCAAACCCGCTCTGTGCGGCCCACATTCATTAGTCACCTGACACAGCGTAAAGAGAAACAAAAGTAATGGATTGAGGCCAGGTGCACATGGGTGGGGCTGGGAGGGGAGATTCTCATCCCAGCTCTGCCCACAGGCACCAACTGGGCACGTCTCCATAGCAAGATACAGCAGAGCAAGCCGTGAGCTCCCCAGAAACGGTGAATGCATGTAAACATGGACCAAGCCGAGAGCCTGTCCCCAGCGCTGCCTGCTGGGGCGAGAGGTAACACCCTGGGGTGCCGCACCAGGAGCTGCTGGCAATATGTGAGGGCAGCAGGTGCCGTTGTGCACCCAGGCGGCCTCTCAGCAAGCCCCATGCTGCGGGAAGTGCACTGCCAGGCAGTAGCCCCAGGTCCCAGGGCTGGCCCCAGCCTCTTGCTCCCTGTGGGAAGATGAAAGAGGCAGCACATGCAGGAACGGCTGGTCTGAGCTGCGGGATAAGGGTCAGTGCTTAGCAGCTCTGGAGGGGATCCCAGCCAGCCCCTGTCCATGAGCAGCAGTTCCAAGATGGGGCCCTCAGGCCGCAGCAGTGACATGGGCCCTCAGGGAAGAACCCTTGTCCCGGACACTCACCCACTCTCATGGCGCTGTTGGTGAACTGGGGGCTATGCAGAACCTCCTCCTCATCCAGCTGGTCCAGGACCTTGGCCTGGCGCAGGTAGGGGGTAAGCCGATTTGGGCAGGTGCTGCGCACAATCCGGTAGCGATGGCTCTCCAGAATCTCCCAGAGCTGCTCCTCATCCAGGTCCCGGAGCTCTGTGTCTGCCTGGCAAGAGATTGCCATAGCAGGGCCTACCAGGGGCAGAGGAGGGATGGAGGTGAGAGAAAAGCCAGAGGAAGAGAAGAGTGATGCTGGTGAAAGAGCAGGCCCAGCCCTGGAGTGCACATTACGGGTTATATATCAGCGCTCGCTGGGAAGACAAGATTCTTCATGGTGGTTTGGGACAATGTGGAATAACTATGGAACTGGAGAATTAGGGTTAGCGTAAATCTCTGTATTGCACATGGCAGGAAGCCTTGATGATGGCGAGATCTAAGGCCAGAAGGAATGATGGAGGGAGGACGTCTGGTTCAAAGACTGACTAAAGAGAGAAGGGGAAGGTTCTTAAAAGAAGGCCTCCGACTGGCAGGGGTGACCACAGATGGTTTTAAACAAGACAAAAAGAATCTGTCTTAAAATGAGCCAGAATGGCCCTTCCCACCTCCCCACCAGCCTTATCTGACTCGTAAAGCCCATGTTAACCAGGTGTGGTGGAAAGCTGTTGGTCGGCAAGAAGGAGGGGTAGAGATAAGGAGCAACAGTCTTGGGAGAAGAAGGGTGTAAATCTGGACAGAAATTGGAACTGGAGCTGGTTGTTAGCTAACGTGGCAATCGGCTGTGGCAGCATTTGTTAGCTGAAGGGTATACAAAGCGTTCGGAATCTGAGGGTATTTTGTGCTGGAGCATGGCAGGATGGGACGGTTTTCCCTAGGTCAGCCTGTTTGTCAGCATACTGATCACACGCTTGTGCACATTGTTACTGGGGTTGGGTGTAGGTACTGCTGCTTTTTAGGCTTGTGGGCAGGGTTAGAGCAATTGTATAAAATACCATTTGGCCTTTGAACTTAAAGGCGTTTGTGGTTAAATTAGTGTCTGGTGGGTTCCCATGTTAATATTAATCATTTCTAACATTACTAATAATTCCACCTGACAGGAAGTGATGCACTGCTGCTCTGCAGTGTGTAGCAGCTACCATGTTCCACTCCAGAGGCAGCTGCCTGCCAGCGGCAGGTGAAGTGATTCTGACACGCACAGGCTGCACAGCTCTGGATATCCTCCTTGCTATGATTAGAGCCAACTGCATGCTCATCCCTATATATACAAACCGGGGAGGAGGGCACGGTCCCAGCCCCAAGGCACCTCCATTCTTAGTCCTGTCAAGATGGGAGGCACTCGATAACGATAAAATACCCAGCAATCCTCATCTGCCCACGGTTCTGGCCCCTGGTTCACATCTTTCCAACAATTCTGGCCCAATTATTTTCAGCAAGGAAAGAACAGTGAAGCAAGAGGAAAGTGAAGCTATTTAAAAGGAGAAAAGCAGCATCCCCCAGAGCATCAGGAATAGGGGCCCTAAGCCCATCACCAGAACCCTGCATTCCTGTCCTCATGCCCCATGGCCCCATACCCCTGGTCTCACCCCCATGGCCCTGAGCCCTTTCCCAGGGTCTCGACCCACTGGGGCTCTCGTCTCAGATCCTGCAGCAACAAGAACTGTATAAGAACCTGACCTGACCTGTTTCATCTCTGTCTGGGGGGACCTGGCGTCACAGCCCAGGCCGTGGGTACCTTGCTTCCCCGGGGAAAGGGCCCCTGCCCACCCCGGGACACAGGAGATGGAACGAACCCACCAGTCTGGTTTCCCTCTTCCCCTCCTGCAACAAGCAGTGCTGGGCTGGGATTGTGCAGAGCAGGAACACGGCTCTGCAGTGCTAGAGAAGCTGCTGCTCCAGCCTGCGGGTCCCTCGCCCAGGGCATGGCTGGGTCCCAGCTGGTGATTTTCCCCTGGGCTCAGAGGGGCACAAAGTCCAGGGGGGAGGGAAACACCTCTCCTCAGGAGCAGGGACACGAAAACCTTTAATCACATGAGCCTTGGCTGGTATCTGTAGCAGGGCAGACAAGGAGCCCCGGAGGCTGGTGCCAGCCAGGGGGACGATAAGCACAGCCCAGCCCTGGCTGC
This sequence comes from Chelonoidis abingdonii, assembly GCF_003597395.2. Lineage (NCBI taxonomy): Eukaryota > Metazoa > Chordata > Testudines > Testudinidae > Chelonoidis > Chelonoidis abingdonii. The sequence continues at coordinate 31,049,654 of NC_133781.1, forward strand.
TCGTGCAGAGGCGCGTGCCCTGGGCCAGCCTGGGCCCCACTCAAAGGCCTCGGGAGCTGCGTCGCGTGGTGATGGATAGGGTGTAGGAAGCAGAACCTGCTCACCTCCCTCTGAACCCTGGGAACTGCCCCCTGTGCAGAGCTGGCTCCCTGCTCCCTGACTGGGAGAGCTGAACCAGGCGGGGGCAGGGGAAGAGACCCAATCAGGGCTTCCTTTGCCCCATGCGGGAGCAGTGCAGGGAAAGCAGGAGGCCTGGGAGAGCAGGCCAAGGGTGGGGCTGTGCCCGGACCGTGAGGGTGCAGGTGGAGCCATAGGGGTGTGGAGCAAAGGCCAGGAGAATTTAGACCTCACGTCCTGCCTCCCTCCGTGGCTCTAGCCAATAGGCCATTTCTCTTCCTGTCCAAAGCTGCTGGGAGCTGGTGAGGGCAGCCACGCTCTGCCGGGCATTTGAGTGAGGAGTTTTTGTAGGCAGGCCCCTGTGTGAAGCACTTGGAGGTAAAGGTGTTACTGGCAGTCGTGAGCATGACTGTGCCTTCGCATCGATACCAGAACAGTCACTGCACGCGCTGGTGACACTGCCTCACCCTCGGTGCCCCAGGAGCATGAGGCTGAAAAGAGACCCCCCTCCCTGCCTCGCCTCTCCATAACGGCAAGAGCTCACAATGCTCATCTCCTGCGGCTCCCAAACAGTCACCTCCAGCAAAGCCAGGGCAGGCCAGCCCCGACCTTCCCGCTAGCTCGCAGGGGCGCACACCTGGCCTTCCCCCTAGCCTGTGCAGGGCACCTTTCAAGCTAGCAATGCCCACGCAGGCTGAGCACCAGCACAGCCGTAAGGAGGCGGCCTCCCCTGCTTTCACCCAGGCCTTTAGCTTTTTAAACTCACACTTGGCCTTGGGAGACACCCGTAGGGCAGCAGCAGGGCTCCAAACTTGGCCTCCTCCTGGTTCCTCATTCCAGGAATAACTGCGGGAGTCTCTGCTAGCTCCTGGCAGCAGCTGCCTTGGAGGCTGGGTTCCAGGGCCCAGCAGCTGTTAGGAGGAATGCCAAGAGGCCCTGACGTAATCCTTTGTTTTGCTCAGCAACCAGCAGTCTTCAGGCTGGGGGTGTCACGGGGCGAGGAGTACATCACATGATCTGCGGCTGAGTGTCTCCTTACGTATGGACATGCTGGTACCCGGGCGCCTGCCCACATGCTCAGGTGGAAGGGTGTTGCACACAGGCTTACTGAGCACTTTACAAACATCAATCAACCCCCACCCCTCCCAAGCCAGACCCCCTTAAACATGTTTAGTCAATGACCCGTGTTTCCCAATGACACATTGCAAGAGTCAAATACTGAACCTCTGCATGGCAGGAAAGACTCAGCGTCTCCTCAAGGCAACCAGGAAATCAGCAGGCTCCAACTCTCAGACTTGTGAAGGGACCTTTGAGATCATCTAGGCTGACTCCCGGTACAGCGCAGGCCACAGAACCTCACCCAGCCCTCCTGCAGTAGACCCTAGCCTCTGGCTGAGTTACTGTCGTCCTCAAATCAGAGTTTAAAGACTTCAAGCTCAAGCTCTCCAAGGCGAGATGGGCTTGGAGATGCTCAAGTTAGAACAGAAGCTGCAGGGAGGGCAGAGAGTCAAAGGGATCGTGGCTCAGGCTGGGTGCTACAGGGATGACACTGGTGCCAAGGGATTCTCCCCTCGCGAGCCCTGGGGTCTTGGCTCAGTGAGACACTGAGCCGGAGCTGCTAGGTAAGGAGGTTAGTTCCCTGAACATTGGAACGCACAAGAACGCCAGGACAGCGAAGCTGTACTCAGCTCTGCCCCTGAATCACTGACTGACCTTGGGCAAATCAACCTCTCCGGGCCTTCATTTCACCCCACGCCCCCTACAATGGCAGAGCGATGCCCAGTTCCCAGGTCACTGCTGGGGTAAAGTGCTGTGGGGCTGAAGGGGAAGGGTCTCTTCTCCCAGGTGGGATGCTCTGGCCCCAGTGAGCAAGTGTCCCTCAGCTCCTGGATCCACTCCAGCCACTGCAAGCCCTGTGACCTTTGCCCCCAGCCTCTTCTCTCAGAGCAAACTGGCCCTGTTAACCAGCCGCCTTCTCACCTTAGCTCCAAGAGCTCAGAAGCAGAAGCCAAGGTGCTGGCAGCCCTACCTGTCCCCCGCTGGGTGTCCGCGCTGAGCCCTGGGTGTTCAGGCTCTGGGACCATGGCAGCAAGTGATACTGGAGGAACAATCGGCTGCAAAGCAGGTTTGTCAAGAGGGCTGGGCCCTCCAAGGGAGATGAGACATTTGCCCATTCAGAGGCAGCCAGCAAGCAGAGCCTGTTTCCTCCCAGACAAGCTGACAGAGGTTGGATTAGGAACTAACAGCAGGGATAAACAGTCCCTGTCCAGCATGGCAGAGAGCTAATGGGGGGGCCCCCCTAGACTCCCTCCCCCCAAGACTGCTGCTGTTTAATTTATCAGCAAGGGGCAGGGGTGAAATGAGCAGAGGACTTGACTACTTTGGTCAATCGAGAGCAGAGAAGGAACTTGTGCTGCACCTCCCAGCGCTAAGGAAATAGGCAGCACAAGAGGCATCAGGTAGGGATGATGCACCTTGGTGGGAAGACTGGTGCCATTCATATGCCTAGATCCAGCAGCTCAGGCAGGTGTAGCTAAGAGCTGAGGAAACTCTCTCAGTCCCTGTGCCCGTCCTCGCCTGCCAACCAGCTACATATCACAAAGTGAGGAGGGGTGGGGAAGAATATGACCCTTTGAACACCAAGCCTCTGGCTGTTAGTGTGGAGGATGCAGCACTCCCAGAGTTAAGGACAGGAGCATAGGCTTTGCTGCACCTGTTAGAGATGGCAGGTTTTCTCCCCAGGGATTACAGCAGGCAGATGATGCTGGAGCAGCAGCAAGGCCTGCGCTAGCTGGGATTTTAAAACAGGAAGTTCAGCCAGGTTCCACAATTGTCTTCACCTATCACTGCAGTTCATCTAGCCCCAGCCCCGCAGGCACTGGGGCAGCAGCCACGTACAGGACTCCCAGGGCTACGTTCAGGGTCACAGCTCAATGGAGTTTCAGTTGGGTCCACACTTCTCCCGTTCCGCTACAGTGCGTGTCACACATACTTACGGGCTGTTCGCCAGCTCAGACTCATTCCTATGGGAAAGACTTCCCCACCCTCCCCATCCCCCACTTATCCAGCACTTTCTGAACTTGGCCCAGGCGCCGACACTGTTCCCCCTCTGGTATTACTGGGACACAGTCGGAAACATCTCATCACACAGCTTTGGGGATGGGACTCTCCCCGTGGTTTTTTTTTTTTAAACTGACTACTTGCAAAAAATTCCTATTTTGGGGCAGAGCTCCCTTGCCGTAGGATTCTAGCGTGTCAGCTGTTACCAGCCCCTTCCCTCCCCACTGCCATGTACAATACCGGAGAGACCACCACCCAACCTGCTGGCTGGTGCTGATCTGTGCACACCCAGCTCAGCTCTGCCGCTGCTGGAGGTAAACAGCCCAGGTAAAAGCCTGCCCATGGTGTCGCGTTGCCATGGCATGAAACAGGAAGTGCATCCGACCAGCGACACCACAGTGAAACTGACTGCACCAAGTGCTGCCCAATGCACAGGAAGCAAATAGTTTCCCTCACTCCTGTGCTGTAGAGAATGGGTTTAATCAAAGCAGCCTACCGTGAAGAACAAGTGAGGGTGAGGACAGCCCATTCCAACTCGATTTGCCACGACACCAAGAATGCCGGGCAGGTGGGGAAATACCGGGCAGGTGGGGAAATCCCACTTGGCATCATCTGGAACTGCTGAGAATTGCTCCTCCTCCGTGGCGTAGAAGGGCAGGTCAATTTACTTACTGGAAATCCAGGGTTGCGACAGACAAAAGAAGAGATGGCACCATGCCAGGGTGGAATCTGTGCCAGCAACCCAAGAATAACACAGGCACCTAGAGTTACTCATTGAAACCTGCCAGAAGGGATCCAGAGCAATTGGTTTCTTAGAGAGATCTTCCCATCAAAACAGACCAGAATAGTCCTGCCTGTCCCCATGCCCTGGCAGAGTCATTTAGGACAGGCTGTTACCTGGTGAGCATGGGCTCCCGGGCAGGGTCCAGTGGAATTGCTTCTGGGGAACAAGGTCTCTTTGCAGCAGATTTTACTCTGGGCCAATAAAAGGTTCACAGGGCTTCACTTCAGCTTCCCTCCCCCGCCTTCTCCAGCTCAGTACAGCATTTCCGACAGCTTGGCTGGAGCCATCTTTGCCCTTGCCCTATCGGAGGGGTGAAGGTAATAGGGGCGTTCTCCTCTCTCCCACTGGGTATGAGAGTACTATGACCCCGTCTCTAGGGATTTTGAGTGACACAACAGAACTCTGCAGCAGGGGTATAATCTCTGAAAAGCTAGGGCCGCGAGCCAAGAAGCCCCAGAGAAAGGTGGTCAGTTTTCTTTACATTCTTTAGTGCTTCTGCACAAGGGCAAATGGCAGGAAGTTGACTGGCTGCGCAGGAAGGATTTTGGGAACAGACGGCACAGGTGGCTGCTGTGAGTTCAGTGACCTTGTGTATTACCTAGCTAGGAAGCATGAGGCAAATTCATCTCCGTTATTACACACACATCCCCAGCACTGTACCTTCACCCTCCCAGCAAAGAACCCCACATCCCGGAAACTTCCATCCTCTGCCACCCAGGATGTTTGTCTTGTAGACATGAAGGCCCTTGGGGTAGGGACTGGTTTTTCTCTCCGTCACACCGTGCTGAGCACAACGTCTCCTCTGACAAATGAACAGGAACCACGGTATGGTTCCCACAGCACAGGGGAGAGCTTAAGGGAATATTTAGCCAATCATTAGGAGCTTAGAGCCTGATCCATATTTGGCTTTGAAATATCAATGCACGGTGCTGCCAGCTGCAACACAAAGTTCAGTGCAGACTCTGGCTGGATGTGGCTCAGGAATACAGCGAGCTGGGGGGATTTACGTAAGTGATGAATTCCAGTTCCTCACCGTCAGAGCGAAGCATCCTCTGGGCCTTTGATCCTAATGTCCCTCTGTGTGTCAGCTCTCTGGACTGGACAAGCGCTGCAGAAACAGCCCATTCCGCAAGAAACACTTTACCAGGCAGGAAAGGAACCTGTTAACAAGCCTGGGCTACAGACGGCATTTATGTTTATCTTTTACCTGTAACCTTCCGTTGCCAAGCCCTCACACTTGCTTTTATTTAAATCTTTATCCCAAGCTTTGTGAAATGCACTTCTATCTAGCTTTACCATAACCCCGTCTAAGTGCCTGGTGCGAAGGAGAGTGCTGAACTGAGGCGAAAACAGAAAGCTAAACTGCACTGCTTCCATGGAGGCAGCAGACCAGCACACACTTTGGGTGTCCCGGAAGATAGGAGCCGGGGCCCGCAAGTGTAACAACGTGGGGTGTGTAACTTGGTAGTCTGCAGGGGGAAAGAGCCAGCTTGCGGAGCCCAGAGTGGGTGCCTGTGCTGCCAGCAGCCAGGGGCTGGGAAGTGGTTCTCCTGGTGGGCAGACAGGGCTCCCTCCCACTGTGAGCATGGGACAGCGATTAACAATAGGCACCTTGGGTAAGTTGAAAAAAATGTCATATGTGGGGCCAGCTACGAGAGGACAGTCCTGGGGAGAAGCCAAGAATCTGCCACCAGGGAGTCTGGGGACCAAGTCACCTCCTGGCACCAGCCAAACATCTTACGCCACACTCCATGTCCGCACGAGCCAAGGTCAAAAGAAGATTCACAGTGATCTTTATTAGCAATAAATCCCCCCAGAAGAGCAGGAAGCTCCACTGCACAGTGACGGGACCACCCACGGCCCCTCCCTCTGCTCTTTTCTAGGCCAGGTGGACAACGCCCCACATCCAAGGCATGCCCAATGCACAGACAAAGTAGGGGAAGGCACGCCCCCCCACCCCAATTCACCCCAGCAGCGGTTCTCAACCTGCGGCCCACTCGGCACACAGCTGCAGCCCACGTGACAGCCTCAGGGCCATACAGGTAGTACTGGATGCAGCCCACAAAGGTAAATAGGTTGAGAACCACTGCACCCCAGCAAGCATCCTCACAAGCACATTCTGGGGCAGGCCCTGCAGCTCTCAAGCCTTAAACCAAGGTGTCTCCTTTGCTTTCAGACCAGGAGATAGACTCTCTGCCTGCCCACAGCAAGCCCCAAGCTGCACACCCATTTGGCACAGTGCAAGTCCTCTATTAAGAAGGGTCCCAGCTCTGCTATCACCACAGGGGACACAGTCACTGCCAAATGCACCTGGAGCCTCTGCACTGCTCCCACAACATGCTCGAGCCTCGGGAAGGTTAATGGCTTTAGACACTGCAATGGATTATCTTTGTGGATGCTGAGCACTCCGCTTCCTTCCCCTAGTGCCTGTGCCGCTCACTTGGGAAGTGATTTGAAGTTTGGTTCCCCTTCCCCTCTAGGGCCCAGCCCTGCTCCATTGAAGCGAATGGGAGTTCGACCATTGGCTTACACAGTAGCTTGATCAGGTCCCCGGTGCAGAAGCAGCCAATACACCCGTGTGGCACTACTGGGGATGGCTGTGGCAAGGAGCTCTTGGCTAGTTCTGCAGATCCACAGCCTTCACCTAAGCATCCAAGAACCACCAACTCTCAACCCCAGAACACCTGAGTTAAGCTAGAAATGCAGCTCGCTCCCCTGACCTCATCCCTCCACCCCCACAGGTCACAGGACACAATCTGCTCCTACAGGAAGGCAGCATGGAGCAACTGCATTGCATTTACTGACAACTTGTTTCTTTCACCAGAGTGCAGAGGAGCAGAAACAGGCAGGCGTCCCATCGTGGCTCAGGACCAGGTGATCATGAACTGCTCCCCCATTGGGAGAGAGAGCGGGATAATCAGGACCTGAGGAGACAGAGGGGAGCTCAGTGTCAGTGACAACAAACATCACAGCCTCCGGGGGCGGGGTGGCTGGAACAGCTTGTTTGGGGACCTGCTCTCCATCCGCAACAACTGCATCAGGGCAACGTGAATACCCTCTGCCCCCATGAGGGCACACCCCAAACACTGCCTTGTGGGAGAATGCTGGAGATGCTCTATATGGGATGCAAGGGGTGTACTCGTCCTATAGAGTGCTAGAGAATTCTCCCTGTGGCACACTTCCAGCCCCGTTAAACGGACACCCTAGAAAAGGCATCTCATTCACTGCCGAGATCTTCAAAGTGATTCCCAGAGAACCCTTGATCTCATCCCCACTCAGCTCTCGAGGCCCCCTGTGACGAAGTGGGAATGTTCTTAATGTGTTCTCTGAACACTGAGTGGGGAGTATTGACCTGGGAAGGTTGCAGGGGAGTTTTGCTGGGACTGGCTGCACTGGGGGATGGGAGACTTTCCTTGAGGGAGGATACCTGAGCATGTAACATGAGACCCCAAGAGGGGGGTTTGGAGGCCAGGTAACACCTCTGCCCAGGAAACTGGAAAAAAGGCAGAGGGAGTGTCACGGAGTCCCCGGGCGATGCTCTGGAACTCCTCCCCACTAAGCCAGTCAGGACTTTGGGGAGCCTCCTCTCCCTTGGAGCAGACTTGTTCAGGGCAAGAAGCTCACACGGCTTCACCTCCTGGGTCTCTCCTTGGAGCATTCAGCATCCTCTGCCCCTCCGTGGGCTTCCCACAGCAGCCCCACCAGGCGGGTCCTGGGAAATCCACAGGGTCCTGCACCCCACTTGCAGTCAGACGTGACTCTCAGCCAGCCAACAGAGGTTTATTCGATGACAGAACAGGGTCTAAAACAGAGCTTGTGATACAGCGAACCAGACCCCTCGGCCGGGTCCATTCTGGGGCAGTGAGCCAGACCCTAGGTCTGCACTTCACCCTCCTCATCCCCAGCAAGCTCCAGACTAACCACCCCTCCAGCCCCTCCTCTCTGCTCAGCTCCTTTCCCGGGCCAGAGGTCACCTGATCCTTTGTCTCCAACACCTTCAGTTGGCACCTTTGCACGAGGAGGCCCAGGCCATCAGTTGCTAGGAGACAGAGTGCCCAGCATTTAGGTGCACTGGCCCTTTGCTCTGCAGCAATCACACACCCTTATCCCACCACCTAGATACTTAAGAACTGCCTAGGGGACACTGAGGCACCAACACAGTATTCAGAGCAAACATTAAGAACAGTCCCAGTTCGTCACAGGGAGGAACCAGGGGATGGCTGAGTGAGAAGGCTGGAGGGAGTTTCAGTTTGGAGCTGGCTGGGAAAATGGAGGGGAGCCCAGATGGGCTCTGCCCCCTACCCCCAAAGATGGACCTAACTAAAGGGGCCCTGTTGTCTGTGCCTGCAAGACCTGTCCTGGACTGTGTTCCTGTCATCTAAATAAACCTTCTGTTTTACTGGCTGGCTGAGAGTCATGGTGAATTGCAGGAAACCGGGGGTGTAGGGCCTTGTCTTCCCCCACACTCCATGGCAACCCCCCATGAGGATCCCCACAGCCCACCACTCCCACAGCAAACAGCAGCAGCAAGGGTGACCCTCAGTAATGACACAGTATCAAGACCCATTCTGCCACATGCTCCCTGGGGTCTCCATTTCTCCTCCACCCTTTCCAGGCCCCTCCCCTCCCCCAGAGATTTCAGGGATTCAGAGCTGGAGGGGCCCTGGGTTGGTCTATTCTCCAGGCCACTTTTAAACGACTCTCCCCCACTGCACCCTCAGAATCCAGGCTGACCTCTCTCCTTGTCCCTCTCCCCCAGCAGCAGCTCCAGTGCCAGTTGCCCGGCCAGGATGCTCCTCTGTGACTGTTCTCCCTGAGGTCCCCACCAGAAGAGGCAGCCTCCCCTTTCCAAGGACAGGAATGAGACGTCTATTTTGCAGCCCTCAGAATAAGCACAAAAGCAATGAGGCAGGAAGTGCAGGTGTCTTTACCTTGGTATCTGTGTTGTAGGAGAAATTGGAGACAGGGATGCCATTAGCTAGAACCCTCTGGGGTGGACTGGGGACACCCAGCACTGTTACCTCCTGCAGCAATAGCCCGTCCACCTGGCTGTTCACCCGCACCAACTCACTCAGCAGCACACCCTGCAACAGTTCCCCCAGGTAAGGTCTCCAAGCCAGCTGACATTCCCCCTCCTTAGCCCACCTGCTCCTCCCCTCTGACACTACAGCAAAGTCCTGAGGTGGAGCTGGTGGGTCTCCTGCCCAGGTGACAGCGTGACATCAAACCTAGGCCATTTTCTCTGGAGAGTCAGGCAGGAGGAGCTGATCATGCCCTGATCCGTGCAGGCTCCACCGTCTCCTGGGCACAGACCCTCCTGGGGGAGGGAGCCAGACCCACACCCAGCCCGAGAGGGAGGGACAGTCTCAGCAGCTACGCCATATGAGATATCGCACTGGGGTAATGTTGCTCTGTTCCCCTCATCACACAGTTTGCGGCCAGACACCTTGTACACAACAAGATATCCTATTTATACAGCTTGCTGAAGGGGGTCTCGTTCTCCAGGACGGGGACATCCCAGGGCACAGGGACAAGCCAAGGAGAAGGAAGCTCTGTCATCAGGTATTTTCCAGGCGTCTCACTAACCTATGGCACTGGCCAGAAATGGAAGCCAAGGTCTAAAGTAGCCATGTCCACGGAGCCTGCCTCTGGCTGTGGGAAAATCCCAGACCTGAGTCCAGCCTCAGCGACTTCCTTTGATTTTTCTAGCCTCGGGGCACAGATAGCACCACTGGACACAGACTGTTCTGGGCTCTGCAGTCATTAGGGAGTGGCAGAGTCCTTCATCAGAGTGAGGAGACAGGCAGTGCCCGCGGCCCTGCTGTGCCATTCAGCAGCCACGTTGCCAGGACAGCCAGTGAGGCTCAACACCCGGGTTGGGGAGAGGGACCAGCAAGGGCACTCGCTCTCCAGGAAAACTTGAGAGAAACCACCTTCTGCTTCGCTGTGCTGAGTGCTTCAGACGGGACAGCCCCTGCTGGGAACAGCCCTCCCCCCCACTCTTTCCAGGTACAGCTGGGAGATTCCAACTGTCCAATCTTGTTTGCCCAGGAGACTAGACTGCAGAAACCCATGTGCAGAAAGCACAGCTCTCAGCAGGCAAGCCAAGGCTCAGAATCCAGCACTTTCAGTCTCACCAGGCCACACCTCTGCAGTACACCCCAGGAGGCCCTGGAAAACTCCCTGGTTCTCGCTAGTGGCAAGGCACCATCTGCACCCCCCAGCATAGGGCAGATGTCACTCTCAGCATCCCTCCCCAACTCCCCCACCAGACTCACGTTCGTGGCCAGGAAGAGAATTTGAGTGTAGTCGCCCTTCTCAAATGTCAGCAGGCTCTCACCGTCATCCCAGAACAGGTCGCCTCTGGCAACCCCAGCCACTGTCAGGGCCACTACCAGGGTCATGCCCTTCTTCCGGCTCTCTGTGGTGGTTAAGCCAGGCTCCTGGGGAGATGCAGCCAGCAGTTAGAGGGGTTCTATGCAAAATAGTTCCTGGGGGTGGCCTCAGGCAGCTGCCGGCCAGGGCCCTGATATAAACATACGTCTCCTGCCAGTCATCCGCTGGGTGCGAGGTCCCTCACTGCCTGACCCCAACACACCTGACTCTTCAGACGGGGCCAGTGTAGCAACAGCCCCAGTTTATAACGGCTAACCCTCTTCCCCTGTACGTCACAGCCACTTCGGGACTCCCAGCCTACAAAAGCAGGGCAGGTCCTGAAGATCAGGGCCAATGTGCTTAGCAATTTGGTAGGCAGGAGGTCCTTGGGGCATGACCCAAACTGCATCCCCTCCTACAGAACCCATGGCATTGTCCCTCTGGAGGAGTTCAGAGCTTCAGCCCCAGAAAGGCAGAAACGCTATGGAGCGGGGTGCTGCTCACCAGCAGGATGGGCACCCAGTCCTGAAACCATGACACACTGGCCAGGATGGGTGTCACTAAGAAGCTGAATCCCACAGCGAGGCTAATAGCCCGCAGGTTCACTCTCAGGCAGACACACCCTGCCCCGGGCAGTAGGCACAGCCCACGCAGCAAGAACCTATCGAATCGCATTCCCGACCCATTTAGCAACTCACGCTTGTGCAGGTAATTCAAGATCTATGTTTGTGCAGCTTATTCTGCAACCTGCAGCTTGTCACATGGCTGACATGAAGCAGCATCTCTACCCTGAGCTGGCGCCAGGCTAAGCAGCTAACATGCTCTTTCCTCAGGGTACATTTTAGAAGCTGGCACTGTCATATTGCCAAGTGTGCCAGGTGCCCTGAATAACTTCGATTTTCCCCACTCAGGTACCAACAAGTAGTGTGACAGTGAATGGACCCGAACAGCATTCCCAGGCCAAAGCCCACTGTCCCATCAATTAAAAAAAAAGCCTGGGGACACTCTGTCCCGACTCTGCAGCCTCCTGCAGATGCCCAGTCTTTTGTCATCCATCTTCCATCCCTTCTCTCTTAGCCCCAGTTACGCTCAGGCCTCATGCACTCTGCCAGCATGGAATCAGCACCAGAACCTAAGCTTTCAATTCAGAGTTAGGTGTTTCTTGTCCTTGTGGTTGCAAAGTGTTTTGGAAATAAGAAACAGAAAGACTTAGTGAAGACAGATAGAAACAACAGCTGAGAGTTGTTAGCTGTCCCATAAAGCTCAACAGGGTGTTGACTCTGAAACCTAAGGATGACTGCTATGCAAAAGCTTAACTATTTCATTATGGTTCATTTTAACAAGGAAGTCTAGGCTATTTTCTCCTCACTGCCCTTTATGATATTAAATAATTCCTCCCTTTTCTCCCTTCCATTTCTTGCATGCTGTGATGTGTAGCAGGACTCCTCAGATTTAACTCTCAACCTTCCCGTGGGAATCCCTCCACCTGTAAGGCCCTTTCTCTGACACCATTCTGCTCCCTCATCTTCTGCAAACATCCCCAGCCCTGCAGTTCATAAGCTGATTGACGCTCGAAGCTGCATGCACCTTCGCCAGAAAACCTCAGGCACGAGGTGCAACCATGTGATGGAAATCACGCCACCTGTGACTGTTGCCTCAGCAAAGGGATTGGGGGAACCGAGATTACGCTGGAGGGGGAAATGGTTACTTGTGCCACATAGCAATGGTTCAGAAGAGACTCACTTGCAGAGGTAGGATGTGTCCTGCCCGCACATGGACATTAATGGTGTCCAGCGGAGCTGGTAAGAGGACCCATTGGCCCTTGCTGTGAATGACGGAGCCCTGGAGAGCAACGGATAGAGAGAGGAAGTCATTACACCCCATGGCACAGCTCATCAGCTAAGCCCAATCAAGCCAAACAGAGGCCTTGCAAACACTATGAACGGGGAGGAACCTGGGATTCCTGTGGGGATGGAGGTTCCCGGGAAGCCAGCAGCATGCAGGGAAAGCCAGGCCAACCAGGAATTGCATTAACAGACACCTGCTGGGATGCGACGGGGGAGCTGCGCATTTAGGAACGGAGGGGAGACGAGACCAGACCAGAGTTAGCTTACAGCGACGGCTGTTTGCTGGTGGAAGGCCAAGAACCCACGTTATTCCAAAGAGCACCGGCTGTACCGCGTACTTACTGCCATCAGGTTATACCAAGTCTCTGTGGGGAAGTAGCCGCTGACTTTGGTCTTCCCTGCCACTAGCACTGGTGTGATGAGGAGCCCTGCTCCCCACATGAACTGGCGGTCAACACTCAGGGTGTTCGGGTCTGCGGGAAACCTGCAGAAAGGATCCGGGTGAAGCCTGTATTCTAACACCGAGGACACTGCCCCTTCAGAGCCTCCGGACTGCCAGGCACCTCCTGCTTGGGTGGAGACGGGACACACGACTGTAACAGTGGCAGCTGTGCTATGCCAACCCATGCACTGGACTGAATGCTGGCAGGTGCCAATCCCCGTGCCATGCCCCCAGCCCCTAATCAGACACCCAGACCAACCCATCCTCCCTACTGCGGGCCCGGTAGGATGCTCACTCCAGGAAGAGGGGTCGTGCTACCGTCTCCCCTGCAGAGTGGGCCTTGTGGAAGAGGGTGTAGAGATACGGCATCAGCGCGTATCGCAGGAAGAGGGCCTTCCTCATGGCCTCCTGGGCTGCAGGGCTGAAGGCGTACGGCTCCTGGGGCTACGAGAGAGGAGAAGTCTGGCTGAGAAACTAGGAGGGTGCAGGCAGATCCCACTGTAAGGATCAGACCTTTTCCTGTAGCCATATTGTAAAGCCCAAGGCCTTTGTCTGCAGCCATCTTAGGAGAGCAGCAGCCATGAGCAGAGAAGCAGGAAGTCACAACCTCACATCCCACCTAAATGACATTAAAACAATGGAATATCAGGCTGCTCGGAAGGAAATCCTGTCCTACCAGCACCCACTATCACCAGATACAAAAACAGATCTTAAGGTGGTTAAAGGAAAAACTTAGTCTGACAGCATCCTGTCCGGCAAGAAATCACTTCTCAATAGCTGTGGTTATGAAATCCTCATTTCTTTACTGTTTTGTCCCCACTATCTATGGTTTGTTTGTACAGTCTGTCTGCTTGTTTGTTTGTCTGTTACGTAATTAATTTTGCTAGGTGTAAATTAAGGTGCTGGGGTAGGACTGGTTAGATAATTTTATTAGGATTGGTTAGTAAAATTGTAGTAAAATGATTGATTAAGGTACAGCTAAGCCGGACTCAAGTTTCACTATATAAACTGGGGTCCAAAAGGAAGTTCTTGAGAACTTCCAAGATCAGGACACAGCCCAGGATCAGAGCTGCCAGACCTCAACGTCCTGCTAGCACCATGCAGAAGCTGGAGGCCCTGGACGACTTGATCCTGATTGGCCAGCAGGGCAAACTTCATCTGCCTTATTGGGAGTGGTGAGCATTGCACAGGCAGCGTGCACAGTCTGCTTTGGTAATGGTAATAAAGAGACGGTAAGTGGAACAACACCGTGTAAGGCGCTTTCACTGGTAAAACACCTTGCAACCCACAGAGTGTAAGGTGACACCCTGAGCCCTAGGACCAGGGTGTATGTGTGAGTGTGGGGTGCCTAGAGTGTAAGGTGACACCCTGAGCCCTAGGAATGGGGGGGGGGGTTTCCCTAGAGTGTAAAGTGACACCTTGAGCGCTGGGGGGAGGGGGGGCGCCTAGAGTGTAAAGTGACACCCTGAGCCCTAGGACCAGAGTGTATGTGGGGGGGGAGTACCCTAGAGTGTAAGGTGACACCCCCTTAGCCCTAGGAACAGGGGGCGGGTTCCCTAGAGTGTAAAGTGACACCCTGAGCCCTAGGAGCAGGGTGTATGTGGGGGGGGGGGTGTCCCTAGAGTGTAAGGTGACACCCTGAGCCCTAGGACCAGGGTGTATGTGAGGGGGGTTCCCTAGAGTGTAAGGTGACACCCTGAGCCCTAGGACCAGGGTGTATGTGTGTGTGTGGGGTTCCCTAGAGTGTAAGGTGACACCCTGAGCCCTAGGAGCAGGGTAAAGGGCACCGCTAGAGAGTGCAAGGAACAGAATTGTGTGCAGGTAACGAGGGGCAGAGGCCCGTGCTGCCCTATGGTCCCAGGGCGGAATCGAGGCCGAGGAGAGTGGCAGGGCCTCAAAGGTCACAGCATGTCAGTGACCAGGCCAGCAGGACCAGGCCAGCAGCGGGACCCAGATCTCCTGAGTCCCAGTCCTGAGATCAGCATCAGTCCCCATCGGCTTCCCAGCACTTAACGTGAGACTAGAATGGAAATGCTCCGTGGAGGAGCACTTCTGGGCGCCTTCATCCAGAGCAGCCACGCAGGGCACAGACCTGCGCCCTGTCCCTCCAGGCCTTCTTTAGGCCACACACACCTTGCCAGGACTCTGTTCTGTCCCCCTCCCTGGTCACAACCTTTCAGCTCCCCCCACCCCCACTCCTCCAGCTCCCTGGAATCACCACTGGCTGAGAAGGAAGAACTGGGCTTTGCCAGAAGAGTCCAGCTTGGCCATGAGATTCCCTCCAGCGCTTCCCGCACAGGCACCAGGCTTCTGCCTGCCCTCACCTTGTTGCCGTGGTCATTGTGGTTCCGCATGAAGGGATAGAAGGCACCCAACTGGGTCCAGCGTACGCACAGCTCCTCAGAGGTGTCACCCAGAAAGCCGCAGACGTCCGCCCCGACCAGTGGCACCCCATACAGGTTGAAGAGCAACACCTCTGGGAGAGGGGGGAACACGGTCTCTGAAGCATGGAGAACACCATGACCCTGGGCAGGCTGGAGGGGACTGGTGTAAATGGCCATCTCTCCCCGTTCCCACAGGGGGACTGGTGCTGACTCGTGCCCGGGGGACAGACCCAGAGACAACACCTGTGGTCGTGGCACATCAGCTATGGGAAGTGGCTGCTCTCAGCCACCATGCAGCTCTCCCAGCTGCCAGTCTATTAACCCAAGGAAGATCAAGAGTGGGAACTGCCCATCTGGCTGGTCTGACGATGGGGCTGCTGGGGAGAGACCCGCAGACCTAGGAAGGGGCCAGGGGAAGACAGAGGAGGAGATGGAGAAGCTGCAGACAGGGCCCCAGGCTCACTGTTCTAGCAGAAGGCTGTGCCGCAGGAGACAACATGCTGGGTCTCTGGGCTGGCTGCCTCTGGCATGAGACACATCATGGGGCAGAGAGAGAGATGAGGATTATCAGGGGGCTCAGAGTAAGGAAAGGAACTGGCAATACCGAATAGTTCCTCTCCTTCCTGCAGCCTCAGAGGAACAACCTTTCATCAGGCAAATTCCCTGCAGCTGAGTTCTCAGCATACAGCCCCAGTTCACAACGCCCAGGGCAAACATCAGGCCCGATGGTAGCCATTTTACACATCCTCTCGCTGACCCAGCTGTGGGACACACAGCTCCTTCCACATCCTCCTTCCCTGAACAAGACAGAAGGGATCCGCCATGCTGCAGCGACTCTCCAAAGGGACACATCACATCATGGCCTCGGAGAAGCTGGGACAGCCAGGGCCTCTTTAACCCCATCTCCTCCCTGGCTCTGGGAACACATCCTGCTTGTGAGAGTCCTCAGTGGGCTCTACCATTGCTAGGTTAGCACCAAACCCACACGGCATGCCCCAGCCGCACTGCGATGCATCACTGGGGCAGGCTGCCCAGTTCAAGCGGAGCAGAATGAATGGAGCAGGGACACCACCTCGGACCGGAGGTGCGAGGGGAAGGAGTAAAGACTGCACATGACCCAATGCAGCAGATCCCCGAGAGGAAGGTTCTCAGGCTCACATCAGTGCTAGGAAATCCCAGTGACCAGTGCAGATTTATGAACCCAGGCAGCCTGGACCCTGTATTCTAGGAGACAGGCTTCCCCTGGGACCTACCTGCCACAGCAGAGCTAAATTGCAGAGGTGATTTCACCACATGCCCATCCCTGCCTAAACAGAAGGCAGATGCTCGAAGGGTGCCCCCAGCAAGAGGCCTCAGCTTGGCCTCACTGATTCTCTTGGCCTGACACAGCCCCATCTGCCAAGCCCCAGGGCATGTCACAAGTATCCTCCATTTCCCCCAGCCTTCCTGGGGCAGGCAGGCTGATTGCAGGGGCTGGTGCGCCCTGCGGAGATTTACTGGGCATGGATGACTGCACCTGAAATGCAGCACAAAGGCACCTAGAGATTGGTGCCAGGCAACACCAAGTTATTAAATTACTGCAGAGCTCACTGCACAGGGCAGGAGGAGCAGGGGCTCCCAAACGCTGTCCAAGGGGGTTAGCTGACATGGCGGGGAAGGGAAGGGGCCTAGAGGGATCAGGTCAGGGCTGGTGGCACAGGACACCTGAACAGTGACGGGGATACCTGGGATAGAGTAATACAGCTGCTCCCAGCTGCTCCTGACATCCCCACTCCAGTGGCCGGCGAAGCGGCCGTGACCAGCAAAGGTTGACCGCGAGATCACGAAAGGGCGCTTCCCTCGCACCTTCACCAGCGCACTTGGGGAAAGGAAACAGATGAGTCAGGCCAGTAGCAGGAGTCTCCCCAGCTCAGCACAAGCATCCGTCTCCTCCCAGCACCCAGTGTGGCTCAGCCGGCAGGGGACAGGGATTCAGCCACCTACAGCGCAAGCCCCTGTCAATGAAGCAAACTCGAGACACACTGAGGCAGACGCCCTGCATAGGGTGTGCAATGGAATCACCTCTTCTAAACCTGCCCATGCACCGTGGAACCCAGGAGTCTTGCCAACAACTCTCAGCCTAAGACACTGGAGCCAGACTTACCCAGGGGCAGGGGATGCTGGCCAGGGGGACCCTGCGCAAGCTGGGGCCTTCTCACTCCCTTCTGTCCATCCCAGGAATTCATCTGACAGCTCCCCAGCCCTGTGCGCAGAATCACAGCCCTGAAGGAGGGCGCAGCCTGAGCCCGCTGGCTCCAGTAGACGCACGCTCTGGGACTCAGGAGATCGAGTTGCACAGCACCCGAGAGGCTTGAAGCAGTTAACATGCCCCTTTAGTGTTGGCAACTCAGACTGCACAGGACATTTCTGGGTCTGTCATGCCAGGGGGAGTGGAGGGGCTTGGGCATATCTCAGGGCAGGGTAGGCTGCAGGGGAAACAGATCAGCAGAAAACCTGCACAGTTAAAATGAGAACTTCAGACACTGGGGGAAACTCTCCCAATAAACAGACCAGGACGCCAGAGGGCTGGGAACAGCTCCTGCCATACCTCCGCCCATCCAGCCTCCTGCCACACAAGGCCAGAGCAATGGGCTACAGTCTGCTTCTGCATCCAGGAGTGGCCGGCAGCTGGTACTGCCATGGGATGGGGAAGCACCCATAATGCATCTGGCCACTTGCACAAAGCTGCAGTGAAGCATCTCTCCTGGGCCAGCTGATGGCATATCACGGCTGGCTGCCACAGCCTCCCGTCAGTGAAAGGCCGCAGCTCGAACCAGTTGCACCTGCAGTCAGCCCTGCAGCAGCAGCCCCGGGAGCCCGCCTCCCCGAGGTTTCCCAAGGGCTGGCCCCCAGCATTGAGCAGATTCCTAGGAGCCAGGTGCCTGCCCGCGTGTTGCATTGTCCCCTCTTCAGGAGCCTGTGGTCAGTGCCGGACGTACTCGTGGGAAGCGATGGCCTCTGTCAGCCCGTACAGACTGTGGAGGTTGTAGTGCGAGGACAGGTACTGCTGGCTGGAGGCACAGATGGTCCCAGCCCGCAGGCTGCCCCCCAGGACACCTGCAAGGAAAGAGGAAACGGGTGAGTCCCAGGGCTCCGTACAGCCTGGGCGGAGCACTCCTGTACCTGCAGGGAACACACCCTGGCAGGCTGAGCATGAGTCCTCAGCCCCCATGCCACTTCAGGGGTGCCAGTACTGTATGGCCTCAGGCCCAGGGGGCTCCTGGCAACTCCTGAGGGCAGCTGAAGGTTTCTCTGGCACCCCATTCTCCTGGAGATGGGCAGGTCGCCACCAGGGAAAGGGGAATTGACCATCAGCATGCCTAGGGCTACAGCGGGAGCAGGAGCAGGACTCTGGACTCAGCCTCCAGCTGCCTGAGCAGAGATAACAGGAACCAGCCTAGACTCTGCGAGTCTCCCAGCTCAGCCTCCCCGAGACCCGAACCAGGTTTGCTTCATCGTGCAGCCTCCAGCTGCTTCCCTGCTCTTCTGCAACAGCCGCCCGCGTCTCCTTCACACACAGGCTTGGTGCAGTGCCAGAGAGTGTGGGCTGCGTGCCTCAATGCCTCCAGGACAGTCGTTGGATAGCACCGCTGCTGGGGTGCAGGGACTCAGGGCCCTCTTGCCTCCCTGGTTCTCCTGCCCCCACATTTGCCAGCAGAAGGCTCTTTGCCCACAGTTCCTTACCTGGCACATAGGGTGGGTTTTCCAGTTTGTTGTTTGGGCAGCCGTCCAAGGAGCCCGCCACAAAGTTGGATGGCTCATTCATGTCCTGGCAAGAGAAGGGACTCTCGTTTCTGGACCAGGATGCTGGCAGATGTGCAGGAAATCAGAAGTATTGTGGATCCAGCACCACACCCCCCACCCTCCCCCAGGGCTCCAGTTCCAAATCCCCATCCTGCTCCAGGTGCCCTGGGTCCCAGCAGGGCGGAGAGAGGGAAGCCACTCACAATCCACATGCCGTCGAAGGGCACCTGGTCATGGAACTCCTTCACCATGTCGTGCCACCACCGGTGAGTCTCTGGGTTAGTGAAGTCTGGGAAGACGGTCGGGCCAGGCCATACCTGGGAGGCAAAGGAAGAAACAATTGAGGGGGCTAAGTTACTCACCCTCCCAGCCCTATCTCACACCACGTTCCTGGACTCGGACACCACCAGAGCCACACTTGTCAGCATGACTATGGCCATCTAGACAGCCTCCAGCCCTCTCCCTCTCTGCTCAATGGCTGCTGGCCCCAGTGACCCATGCACATGCTAAGCAGAGTGGAATGGGCGGTGGGGCAGGGTCAAGGGTCTCTGGTGATGGCAGGGGACACTTCCTATGAGTTCAGAGAGAGGGAGACGACTCCTTCCTGGGGAAGAAGGTCTCTGCTTTGGCTGGGGACATTGGGAGGTGACCAGAGCTCCACTCAACCCAGAACACAAACTGGGAGGTTTGACACCAGTGGGACATGGGCTCTGGGCTTTAACACCTTCATCCACCCCCGGAGATCCCCTGGTTTCAGCTCCAACACTGACTCATCTCCTGCTCCAGGCCCAGGACTCACTTTCCCAACCAGCGGCTTCCCCGTTGCATTTCGGATGAACACCCCTCGCTTCAGCCCATCATCGTAGGGTTTGTAGCTGCCGGGGGGCCCCAAGCTGCTGATTGCTGGATCCTGATGGGGAAGAAACATGAGCAGCTCACTGATCGGTGAGAAGGAGAGAAACATCACGCTCTCGGAGAGAGACGAATGCGATTCTCCAGAGCCTGTGTGTAGGTCCTCGGGCAGAACCCAACCCTTGGCTACTGCACAGCGCCGACAAAGGGAGAGACAGACACTGGTGACCAGAAGGCCAGGATGGAGCCCGAGGACGTGGTGCAAACTGAACTCAAGGAACTGCTGAGCAGCAGGTTTCAGGGAGGTTACCAAGTTCTTTGCTTTACCAGGGTCACTGCGTGACTCACATGCCGCATTGGCAACTCCCCCGCAAGCGAAGCATAACCCACGTTCCCCCAGTCGGCTTTCCTTGTGTCGGCCTGGTCTTCAGAAACAACCAAAGCTAACTCCTGCCAGCTACAACCAACCCTCCCCCGCAGGACCACAGACCAGAACAAGCAGCCAGGGAAACTGACTCTCAACAGGGCATGGGGAGACAAAGGGGTATTTCAGAGCTGGTTTACTCCACGTTCTCAGGTTCCACTGGTCCCCTCTCCAGGGGCATTCAACCATCACCAAAAATCGTTTGGGTTGGTGATGCACCAGCTTGAGCCCTGGCAGCCAAACCCAAGTCACCAGTCAGGCTGCGGCACGTTTGATTCCCAAATTCCCAACACTGAAGGGGAAGGTGGCAAAGGGAGGACACGGGATGACGGGGCAAAGCGCAGAGTCCTAGGGCCAACCATTCAGAGGTAAGAGAACAGGGGGCTGGCGTTCAGGGCTTCACTTACCACGATCATGACGTACCTCCGGCCGCTTTGGTGAAACTCCCGCACCATGTCCGGATAGTCCTTGAAGTTGTTCTTGTTGAATGTGAAGTCTCTCTTGGCATCTGTATAATCTAGGTCGTTCCATTGCACATCCTGCAAAGGCCAAGACCCCAGTGTCAGAGAGAGACTGGGACAACCCCCAGCCACACACAGCCTGGCGACCCACCCACCATGGCCACTCGGCACTGTCACCCTACTCCCCACCCCCTTGCTGTCTGGCTCAGCACCTGCGTTGGTTGCCTTGAGCTGGCTCAGGGTTGGCTCATTTCATGGCTCCATAGCAAGAGGTGCTGCTGCCAGGGGACACAGCCTGTCCCAGGAGAGAACCAGACCTACCAAAGGGAACTGTGCTGCTGTCATGTTCTTCACAGCCTGCCGGGTTGCAGCGGTGGAGGAGTAGCCCCAGCGGCACAAGTGGAATCCCAGGCCCCAGTAGGGGGGCATGAACGGGTACCCTGGAAGTTAGGAGGAAGCAGATGAGAGAGTAGCCTAGAGATGTGGAAACGGATTAAACCCAATTCACTCGGCAGCCTCCTCTCCGGCTACCCTGAGAGCAGAGTCCTGATTGATGGCCACCCACTGGCACCTGCCTCCACCAACAGCAGGCAGCAGAAGGGACACAGAGGCCTTCAGAGCCAATGATGTGGCCCCTTGCCCTCCCCAGCATGCTCTGGAGAACACATGTTGGGACGGAGCCGGACTTTGCTTTAGACACCGAGGCCCCAGCACAGACAGTCCTGATGCACTGGGCAAAGGATGAAGCAAACTGTTCACCAGCTGTGAAGCCGCTCATGCCCTGTAAAGAGTGCCCAGCCCAGCCCAGCCCAGCCAGGAGACTCACAGCTCTACTGTTTGCTCCCAACAAAAGCCGCATCAGGGCAAGGTCCAGCCTCTCTCCCAGAAGCTAGCGGAGCAGGAAGGCAGCTCCGCCGAACACCCTACCGATGACATCCAGGTACTGCCGGACCACACTCTTGGGGTCAGGGCCCAGGAAGACATAGAAATCCAGAATGCCGCCTGTTGTTCTCCAAGTCAGGGCTGGGCTCGGCTGCAGCATCACATCTGCAAGACAAACAGGAGCAAGCTGGCTGAGAACACAGCCCAGGGGCATCGCTCTAGCTACGTCCAACAACATGCGCCTTCCCCCTACAACCACAAAAGCTACCGAGACCAACAGCCAACCACACGTGGAGCCACTTCCACAAGTCTCTGCTGGATGTCTCTGCTCATCCGCACTAGCCATGGGCAGGTGTAATGACACCGCCCGTGACACAGGAGGAAATGAAGACCCTGAATCCAAGCCGCTGACCTCAAACACCTCTAAGGGCTTGTTAGCCGGCCGGCTTCCCCCGAGCCGTTCACAATAAAGGCAGGAGTGGCTGGTAGCAAGGCACGTACCCATCGCGTTGCTGTTCAGCAGGAATACTCCATGGGCCAAGCCGCCATCCTCCACCACCAGGTAGAACGGGTGAGAGCCATAGAGATTGACGTAAGGCTAAAGTACAGCAGAGCGTGTATTGTCAGTGATACTCGGGCAAGGCACAGTCAACAGGAAGCAATGCAGCAGCCAGCCCATCCGCTCAGCGGGCGCATGGCTGGGTACACAGCTGGGTAACTTCTCATCCCCGATTTTCAGGGCTCACCTGCTGGGCATTCACATAGTCAGGGCACCAGTGCTGGGAGCTCCCATGGTGCCAGCCACACATCCTGCCTCGGATTCTTGCTGCTCTTTAGTAGCAGGCAGCAATGGGGATTTATAGAAACACAAGCAAGCTCTGTGGTGACATGGCTTGTTCTCCTACAGCCCCAAACTCTCTCTGCTGGCTGTAAAACACGCTCTTAGCGCAGGCAGCAGGGTGAGACTCAGGGAGCTTGTGATACGCGGGACAGTCCCCTTGGTCCCTATTGTACACACCTGGCTTGCTGGTAGGTGGCACAGAGAAATGAGCTTGCCCAGGGAGAGATCTCCCAAGGGGACTGGAACCACGGGCCCCCAACCAGCTGTGAGAAGCATTAGGCTGATGGGGCCAAGCTCACCTGCATTTGCAGGAGAAGAGACACTCCTGAGTGTCGAGAGCTGAACCCAGGTACCCTAAACCCTAACTACGGGAACAATGGCACCAGCATCCCACTGCCAGGCTGGGCGCCAAGCCCTATCCTAGAGAGCTCGTGAGAGCTCAGGCTTGAGAGAAACCTCAAAAAAAGGTGACATTCATTTGAGAGTAAGAGCCCTGGAACTGGAGTCGAGAAAAACACATGGAGCTGACAGCCCATATTAACATCGCAGGGACACTCACAATGGGCCTCCGTCCTTCCTGCCAGGCCCTGCATGCAAAGCTGAGTAATTACTAAGCAGGACTTTGTGCTATCCCTTACCGTGGGCGCAATGTCCCGATTCCAAAGGGTGACTTTGGTCCAATTGACATTGAGGGCAAGTGAGGTCAGGTGCTCCCCCAAGCCAGAGATGAAATGGGATGGCAGAGAGGTGGAGATCTGGAGGAACTGGTCAGCAAAGAAGAGGGGAGCAACTGTGGTGTTCAACCTGCCAAAGAGAAATGGAGACTCCCTGAAGGCAGACAGCAAATTCCACAGGGAGCTAAGCTAGGAAAGCTTGCTTAGAAGCAGCTCTTCCACCCAGACAGACCTTCAAGCCTTCACATGCTAGATACCAGGCAGAGGAAGGAGCCTCTAAGCCAGGGAAATGGCAGCTACCCGGGAAAGGAGAAAACGAAAGCTTCCAGCTGGAATCGTGTGTGATCACAGAAAGCGCAGGCTTTTCCCCAGCTGCGAATTGCACAGGGGGCAGGGGGAGCAGCAAGGGAGTGGGGAGCCAGGGCCCCAAACCCCAGCTGAGGCCTAGAATCACTGCTTCACCCCGAGCAAGGCACTGAGTCACCTGGTGCCTTGGTCAACACAAGCTATGGATTCAGGTACAATGAAAAACAGGAGACTCACTGACAGCAAGATGCTGCCTCTGCTTCCATCACTTCACACTGGCACCTGGTTCACAAAACCCAGATAACTGCCCTGTGGGCCTGGCCAGTTCCTGATGCCAGTGGAACCACTTCTTCCCAGGGCACCTGTGGCATAAGAGGCAGGTACAGCTGCAGCTGCCTTTCTGTCTCTTGAGGGAGAGTAAGTCAAGTGAGATAGCGACAACACAAAGCCAAGGATCAGACGTCCTGAGGGGGTGCAACGAGAGGTTACTCTGATTATAGCTGTGCAGTAATGACACTTCCCACTTGTATCCCCATCCCCACCTTTGGGAGAGGCTGGGTCCAGGCTCCGGAAGAGGGTGAGTCAGAGGGGAATATTTTGTTTCAGGAGGGTGGAAGCACTTACAGAACCTGCCCGCTGGATTCCCTGAATACCATCAGGCCAAAGGGGTCAGCTGAGAACTGCACACTGTACAGTTTAGAGGTGATCTGGCCTCTCGCTTTTGGAGTTTCAAGTGGCACTTCATAGCGTTTGTTTGCTGGATCCCTGAGCTGTGAGAGAGACCGAGAGAGCTTTACAGGCTGGAGCAAGTGACATTTCATTACAGTAAACTATGAGGTTGACCCAACGCCTTGTAGGCAACCAGTCACCCTGAAGGGCAGAAAACCCCCCAGCTCCGAGAACTGCTCAGCAAGGGAAGTAATGCCTACGGGCTGTAGGCAGAAACTCATTGTTCTGCGCACACCCCTCACCCAGCACCACAGCTAGTGACTCCTGCAGCCCAAGCCCCATTGTGGCTGGCTAAAGCACCTACTGACCGTGAAGTGGAGCCTGCCATTCGTCTCAAACACCACATCCAGCCGCAGAACCATTATGTCTTCTGGGAAGAAGGTGGGAACAGTGCGGGTCAGGCTGGCAGTGTAACCTGTCTCTGTGGCACTCAGGTTCTCCACCTTGTAACTGGGGTAGCTGGCTGGGAAGAAACACCAGGGCTGCCAAATCGCAGGGCCCCTAGGGGAAACTGGAACGTAGCAGCAACCGCGAGCCTCACACTCTGCTCTGGAGAGAAGTTTTTCAGGTGCACAGTCAAATCGGCCATCTGGAGAGATGTCACAGTGCAAGGGCCCTGATGCAGCAGTGCCTGGGGTCTCCAGTTGCCCTGCCCACCTCCGATACCACGTCCGCCCTTCTCCATTGGCACTACCGGATCTGTGGCTTGTCTCTGGCACCGGGGGGTCTTGGAGGCTCGCAGCAGCCACAATAACTTCATGGACATTGAATATGGTGTGTAGGGCAACTGTTGCGAGCAGGGCAGCAATACTGATGACAGACAACTGCAGCAGGGTGCAGGAAGCCTTGTGGCAGATAGGGAAATTCTCTGCCTCCTTCAGTCTCACTGGGGGCATTGCGGGGCTGGTGAGCAAGTGCCCCTCCAGCACAGGAGAGCCTGCCCAGGCAGCCAGCTAGATGGGGACAGGGAGAAGCCCACAGTCAGTTTTTACACATGACGGTCTAGTGGGATCCTCTGAGTGAACAGAACAATCAAGCCCCACCACATTGTCACACAGCCCACAACCTGTGGAACTCCTTGCCTGAGGAGGCTGTGAAGGCTAGGACTAGAACAGGGTTTAAAAGAGAACTGGATAAGTTCATGGAGGGCAGGTCCATCAGTGGCTATTAGCCAGGGTGGGCAGGGATGGTGCCCCGAGACTCTGTTTGCCAGAAGCTGGGAATGGGCGACAGGGGATGGGTCACTTGGTGATTCCCTGTTCTGTTCACTCCCTCTGGGGCACCTGGCACCGGCCACTGTCGGCAGGCAGGACACTGGGCTGGACGGACCCTTGGCCTGACCATGATGCCCAGGGCCCCGCACCAGGGGACCCCGCTCCAAGTGCACCAGTGAGGCAACGTGGGCACCACATGCCCGGCAGGACAGGGAAGACCAGTGGAGCCCCCCCCGCTCCCACTACCCCGTACCTGGCTCCGCTCCCAGCTGCAGCGGCGGGATCGGGGCCAGGCACCCCTGCGATCACGTGAGCAGCCGGTCAGCTGGTCCCCGGCCACGAGTCACGTGAGCCAACGGGGCGGGGCCGCGCTCCCGGCACCAGGGCCTCGCGCTGATTGCACGCAAGTCACGTACCCCCGTGACCTGACTGCCCCGGGAAGCCGTTCCCACGCGCGGAGCTCAAAGGCGGTGGGCATGATCCACGGGGTGCAGTGGGGAAACTGAGGCCCAGAGCGGCAGCGATTTCTCCACGGCCGAGCAGTAAGTCAGTAAAACAAACACAACACAGAAGAGATGGCAAGCAACCCCCTGAAGTGAAATGACAAGGAAATCTGACACTGATGAAGATGCGGGGCTCATTTCCTCTTTTTCCTACACAGGATTATGAAATAAACAGCTGTTAAACACAAGTCCAGGCTGCTTAGAAAAATGTGCATTTCCCCTTTGATGTCCCTCTGCTTATTCTGATCGGCAGAGGCCATACCTCAGGGTTTCACCTTGTATAAGCTCCCTAAGTTAGGGGCACTACCACTAAGCAAAGCCAGGTGGATTTGTTTTTGCAATTGGAGCTCTTCAGTGAGGTGCTCACAGTGATGGGAAAGACTGTTGGCAGTTCACTAAAGAACAGTATTCTGTAGAGAAGAGAAGTATGAACAAGATTAGAGGATTTTCCATTTCATTCATGCCCTGTCTGCACACATCTTCCCATTCCAGAGCCATCCATATTCCATCTTCAACTTTGATGCAGCTCAAATCTGGTGAGCTCCCCCGATTTGGCAGAAAGTGCTCTAGGACCTGTCCCTCTGTCCATGGAGAAGACTGTGCGACTTAACCCCTAAAGGTGGACTTGCACCTCCTTCCCATGTTCTAACACAATACACAATTATGAGTGGTTGGAGCTAAACCAGCCTGTTGTCTTGGAGCAGACAGAAAAGCCAGAGATTGGAGCAGGGTACGCATGGCTGGAACCCAAGATCTCAGAAGCAGATTCCAACTGCTACTCATTTTTCTGTTACTCAGCCTCCAACATCCAGGAGAGTGACAAGAGCAGTAAAAGTTTATACTGTATTTATTTGTGAAAATATTTGTCAAAAGATACTTTATTCAGATCTGGCTCTGTGCTTCTGTCTATTCTGCTTCCTGTGACCCAAGCCTGGAGTCCAGGGCTTGGCTGAGCCAGCACAGCACCCTCTGGTACTGAGGATACTCCTGCTGAATCTGATGGATGATGACATTAATGGTGTGCAGCCGGTCCTGCTGTTGCTGCTGCTCCTTCTGCAGGGCTTGCTGAGTGCGGCAGAGTGGGGTATACTTCCCGTCCTTCACTGCCTGCAGGTGCTTCCGACGATTCTGGTAGGCCACAATTTCTGAAAGGTTCTTAGAAGAGCAACAATGAAAACTGCATTAAAGCCATCTGACTGAATGAAGGGAGCTAGGAGAGTAAGGAGGAGTTAATTAAATGAGGGAGGAAAAGTGACTATCACATCTTGAAATGGGATTGTTAAGAGGGACAGCTCAGTGAAGTCCTGTTGTAACTACTCAAATGGGCATCCCCGATGTTGACTGTTACATATATAAATGATCACAACATAGCTTAGGGAACCTCCAAATCAGACACATGCATAGAAGGGAAATCTTGCAAAGACAGAGCAATTCTATGAATTTTAAAAGACAAGGGAGGTCAGTCGAGTCACACCACTCCCAGAGAAAGTTCTGTCTCCCACACAGATGAACTTTGTTCTTATTGTTGAGACTTCCAGTTCTAGAGCGGAACATGAACATGAACATGATGGTGCTCAAATATCCAGCTTGAGCTGGGTACATGTGGTTTGGGATGAGGTAGGAAGGCTGTGTGGGCTGGCAGCACAGGACAATAATACATGCAGTGCCTATGTATTAAAGACTCCCTACCCAACGTTTCTTGTCCTGAAGTCGCTCTATGTCTGCATCAAGGACATCTGCCTCAGCCTGCAAACTAGAGAGCTGCTGCTGCTTTTCCAGAAGGCTGATGCTGAGAGATTTCTGGGTGTTCTCCAGCTCTGTGATGGTTCTGTTGCAGTCTTGAGCGTTCTAATGAAAGGAAGGGAAGGAAACTTGAGATTCTGCCTCTGCATGCTAACTCCATTGCCAAATTATCACCTGAGAGCTTCCCCCTTTCTTGGACATTTCAAGGCTGTAGTTCCTTAGTAAGTATACTTTGTGGCCTGAAGGCTCAGGCACTGACGCTATTAGATGCCCATTAGGCACACTAGGCGTTCTAATGTTGGGCCAGGAAAGGTGACAGTCCACTGGTGTTTCATTGCATTGCTGTGCAGTGAGTGTGTCTCCATGCCTGGAGCACAGTACTGCACTTTTCTTTACACTACCATGAAGAGAGGCAGATGGCACAGAATATGCACTAAGCACTTTCCTTCCAAGCACTTTGTATCCCAATCCCAAGCGATTAAAGATAATAGGATAACTGGGGAATGAGGAGCAGTGCTGAGGGGTTTGAATAAAAGTCCCATCAAGTTCTTCTAAGACAGAAGGTTAGTGGGTCTGGCACGTGATCCCCCTTCAGGCAATAGCAAAAAGCAGATGATCATCAGAGCTACATGAGGAATACCACAGAATCCTGTAGACCAACATGAGTTTCACCATGGCCTATCCCCAGTGTCCTCTTCCCCACTGACACATGTCCACAGCACTCTCCTTCTCATCTGGGAGAAAGGTTGGCTCAGTGAACCTTGCATGACATCCTCTTTGCATAGTCTGGTAGTAGGTCATAAAGCAAAGCTGATGTCAAGCAGTATCTGACATGTTTCTAATTACAAAGCGAGTGCAGAACAAATCAGTTCTTATGGCCCCTATCTACCTGCTCACCTTTTGGGTTTCCTTGATCTTCTTCCGCAGCTCCTGTGTCTTGTGGTGGAAGTCGCTCTTGGTGAAATGTTTCTTATCCATTTTGCTCTGACCCTCCCCCCGAATCATGATGGTCTCTCTGCGGGAGACAGCAGCCTCCATATCTCGAATCATCTTCTCCTGCTGCTTTGTCAGCTGGCTGTAGCGGACCTGCCATGTGTGAGGAGAGAGAAACTCTGAAGATCCCCAGCGGGCACTAATTATATCTGATAGAAGACTTTCAGTGTGACAGATTCCAGCTGCCGAGACTGGACACATTTGACACACTGGCCTTGACAGCCCAAATCTTTCAACAAAATCATGAGCCAGGTTTGCACAGCATGGATCTAGAGGGCATCAGACTAATAACTGACTCCCTGTCCGCTTGCCCAACACAATCTTCTAAAGATTCAATGCAATCAATCTAAACGCAATAATAAGGGAAGGAGGGTAGAAGTATCCTGTGGGTGGGAGAGGAGGTTGCCTTCACAGAGAGAGAAACACTTCTCTGAATCAGTGCATTGGTGGATGTAGTATTCCATAAGTGCTGCTTTGGTTACATACTGAGCCACCATGTAGTAAGATAAACACTATCTTGTAAGTTTCCTTCCCAGTCAGGTCTACCTTTTGCTGAGCTCCCCCACTGCTAGGCTAACACAAGGAATGTGTAAAGAGGTGTAACAGCATGCTGAGCTAGTTCAATTGCTGGACAGGTCCACAGGAAGACACCTATCCCTGACACTGCCAGGAATCTTGGAGACAATCCTTCCTCACCTTATCTCCTATATACTGTTTGATGTTTCAGCATCTCCTGCAAGGCTGGGTAATCTCCTTGTGAATCTCCTCTTTCCCCCTCCCACCTTGGCTCACCTGCATCCTATGGATCTCTGTTCTCATGGCTCGGATCTCGCCTTGCCCTGTCTCTGAGTCCACTGCAGCACGCATCTCCTTGGCCAGCTGGATCTTTTTCTCCCATAGCATGATCTGATGCCTTCAAGGACAGAATGAGAGGGGATGCCTTTGTATGAAAAAGAAGGGGTCACCCTGCCACTTGATTCCCTTGTATATGTGATGTCCCACTATGGACCCCCATTCTGAGTCCAAAGCTCAACAGTCCAGCAGAAAACTAAGAGTTCACTGTATGGAACATGACCCATTGGTGCTCTCAATGTGAGAGTCCATCAGGGTTCTACAGGTCAGAAGTGTCATGATAATGGTAGAAGTCGGGGTTGGGATTGCAGCATAGAGGATTAATGCCAACATTTGTTAACTCAGCAGCTCTGAAAAATCAGGCCCTTTATTTAGGGGCCTACTGTGAAGTCCCAAGTTTGAGAATTTTGGATTATGTAGCTACCTTCCTCTGAACAGCCACTGGGCTTACATCACACCACTGCATACTGGGTTTTCCTCTCTCCCCCACACACTCAACACTGGCAGCCTTCTGCTGACCAGAGGCCAAACACTGAGTGCGAGTGGAGACCACATTGCTTCTCATTCATCTACGGAAACAGGCTGCTGGTGCAGCAGGATGGAGCAGTTACTGTGACTGTACTTGGCCTGCAGAAAATAAATGATCGACCCTTAACCTTCTGGGTTACAAGAAGTTACAGAACTCGTCCCACCTTCCCATCCAAGGTAAAGGGGAGCCAGAAAAGGAGCATGTCAATCTGACAGGATAGGACAGAATGCATTTTCCCCTACAGCATTAGGGCAGGAAGGATAATGCAGTTGCATGACAAGAGAGTTCAAACACTGGCATAAACAAGGGGTCTGGGTCTCACTCTGCTTCCACCAGGCTGTTTAGGAGTCTCTCTTTCTCCTCATGCAGTCGGTCCAGCTTCTCCTGCATCTCAATTGACTCTCTCTCTGCTGCCTAGAGTTAGGAAGCAGAAATCAACATCACTGTGTCAAACTGAGAGGCGCTGGCAGGCTCACTGCTTGCCTCTGATCTTCCTGCCCCTTTTGGCTGACAACCCTCCCCACAACACAGGTAGAATTTCTAACCCTCCTTGGCTATGTAAAGGGAATCATTGTCTCTGCACAGAAACGTAATTGGGACAGCCTTTCTGTGCATAGCTGTACATTGCCATCTGGTTACAGTGTTTTGTGCCATAGGGGCAGCAGTTAGCAATCTCTGACTGTCTCCTGCAATGCCGTGCCAGTGGGAGCTCAGCAAGATTGCTGTGTGTCAGGCTGTGTCCTGGAGACGAGGAGCAACGCCTTTCCTACCTTGAGTGAGCGGACAAACTCATTCTCCATGATGGTGTTGCCATGCTGCAGCTCCTCCGAGTTGTGGCTGTTCTTGTTGATTAACATGTTGAGTTTCATCAAGTCATTGGCCATATTCCTCATGTGGCGTTCAATGTCTTTCTGCTCGTTCTTCTCCTGCTGGATTTCATCTTTCCAGGAAAGAGATGGAAAAGATTTTTAAAAGTGAAAGCAGAGAGTACTCACCAGGGCACTGGGGGAGTTCTGACAGTGTAGGCAAAGCTGCACTTGTAGCTACCCACTCTGAAAGTCTCCATGGACACTGACAAAGCCACAAGCCTTTCCAAAAAGCCCAAATCAAATCCATGTTTTGAAAATGGTTATGATGAAAGGAGGACTGGGATGCTAGAATTGCTATAATCTCAGGGTTGGGCAAGTACCAGCCACCTGTTAGACAAAAGGTAACAGACATGCTGAAGGTCTAACTGATCACCATATGTGGAGTCAGGAAGTCATTTCCCCCAGGTCAGATTGGCAGTGACCTTGCAGGTTTTTGCCTTCCTCTGCAGTGTTTGGATGTGGGTCACTTGCCAGGGTTATCTAGCTATATATTGTGACATCCCAACTCCCCAGTATTCACCACTGTGATGTAATTAGGATATGTTTCGTACAAATGATGTCTTGTGAGGTATCATTCTAAAAGTCTTCATCTTCTAGATAGATTTTATGTGCTATTGTCGTGTGTGAAGTTAGGAAGTTTGGCTATGTATGTGTTACTGAAACACGTCCTGAGGCTGAAAACACCCCCAAGCAGCCTTTCAGGTACAACAGTGACAAGGCCAAACAATGTTACTGGCTCACTAAGGAAATGCATACAAGCGCAGGGATTACCCCAGGAACTGTGTGCAATAGAAACCTCTCCGAGATAGCACTGCACAAGGGGAACTGTCTGACCCAGGTCACAGCAAAGGAGCTTTCCACCAAGTGGGGTGATGATACAAAAGGAGGAAAAATGACATCATGGGGGGACCTCACTCTCCCTGCAACACCACACCTGGAAACACCTGAGGGGCCAGGACTCAACTGTGGGAAATGATGCACCAGGCAGGCTCAGTGGTACCCCAGAGTGGGGGTAACCTGTCACATATCTCACTTCTTTGACATTGTTGGGGCCTAGGGCACTGGTGCACCTCGGTCCCTCCTGTTCTCTGCCTGTGGCACATAATAGTTTAGTCTCCTGGAAGCCACGATACTTTGGTCTAATTTGGTTGCTGGGTCTAGTGTGCAGGTGCTGGTGGCCTGTGATACATCAGAAGTCAGACTAGATGATCTGGCAGTCCCTTCTGGCCTTTCCCTTTATGACTCTATTTCCTAAGAACAGTAACATATCAAGATGGTCACTTGGGGTGCGATCCTGCAACCCTTCCTCTTACATAAGCAAGGGCTGCAAGATCCAGCCCTTAGCAGGGATACCAGACTGCATGAGTGGCAGAAGGTGCCTGGTTTGTAGCCCCAGAGTGCACCCAGGGATACACTGTATTGCTCATATGTGGCACTATGCTTGCAGATACTGGAAATGTTCTTTGTTGAGGGGTTCTAATATTACAAGTTATTGAACCTTCTCTCCCTTTGTTCTCTGGCAGTGCATGCCCGCTAGTTGATTAACATTGCCAGGAGGATTGAGGGAAACGCTTACTTTCAGTGCGCACTTTCTTTTGTTCCATGATGGTGATCTGTTTCTTCAACATATCCAGGGAGGCCAGCTGCTCTTCCCGCTTGTGGGTCAGTTTGACCAGCTCTTTCTGCAGCCTAAGCCAGTACTTCTGCAGTGTCATCACCTCTGAGTTGTATTCATCTATTTGCTTGGTCAGTCTGTTGATCTCAACTTCCAAGGGTCCCAGTTCTTGGCCCTATAAAGGAAAGAAGTTTGGGATTAGTCAGACAAAGAGGCTACGTACAGTGGCATTCCCAGACCTTCTGGAGCTCAGCACAGGGGTGCCTGAAATGCTCATTTTGCATGTTGGTATCCAAATGTTTTTCCAGCTCATGGCTGCATCAGCAGTGCTG
Source organism: Chelonoidis abingdonii (assembly GCF_003597395.2). NCBI lineage: Eukaryota > Metazoa > Chordata > Testudines > Testudinidae > Chelonoidis > Chelonoidis abingdonii. The sequence goes on from NC_133781.1 coordinate 31,082,265, forward strand.
CTCTCTGAGTTCTGGGATCATGTGAACAGGTTTGGGTGTTGCTTCTGGTTGTACAGAACTCGTTTCTGTTATGCACAGGCAGAGAGAACTGTGTATGGCTTTCCTCTTTACCCTCCTCCACTCCCTTTCTTGTGTTTAGATTGTTCGTGCACACGCTGAATGGAAGTACCTAAATGCACCAAGAAAAATCCTCATCCCATAGATTTGCTCTTAATCAATTGTTGGATTATTTCTTAAAATGACACATCGTGAAGCTGGGATTTAATTTTTGCATTAAAACTAGTCATGAGTCTAAACTGGGACTTGCTCACATCATCAGCAGAATTCACCAGCCAGAACTGGGGTTATCTCCATTTACATTTAGTCTGGCCTCCCAGGAGAGGTATTGGCCAGGGCTGCTGCTTTGATAGTTTTTTAGGGATACAGATAGTAACAAAAATCAGCACAACAGGCATTCTGAGTGCCTTGTACAGGATAGACACCTCCTCTCATTACCTCACTCGTGTCTATTACCTCTTCTACGCAGTTACCTTTATGAACCAAACTTGTAATCTCATCAAAGAATGAAATCAGGTTTGGGGGATTAAGCATAAGGGACGTACCCCCAACTGGGAAATCATCATCTCCATTTTCTTGTTGAACAGGTTGATGACCCCCTGCTTGCGCTCAATAAGGAGATTGCGCTTGGCGATCTCATTCTCACTGTGGTTGATCAGGTCATTGATATTTTTCATTTCCTTGTCCAACTCAGAGAATGTCTTTTGGAGCATAGCGAGCCTGCAGTTGGTGTGAGTTGTGTCCAGAATGACCTGGGCTGTGTCATTCTCAACTTTGGAAAAATGCAGCTCCTAATAACATCATCAACAAGAAAAGCATTGTCATTCAGCAGTAATCCACAGGTCTGCAATCCTGGCAACGAAACATGGCTAAGAGAGGAACACCTCTAGCATGTAAAGAATAGGTCTGGGAGTCAGGAGACCTGGAGTCTATTTCCAGCTCTATCAAATGTGCTATGGGGCTTTGGACTAGTTACTTAACCTCTCGGTGCCTCTCTTGCTCCATCAGTACAATGGGGATAATGATATTTACCTACTTCCTAGGGATGATGGGAGGCAGTAATCCTGAAGTCCTTTTTGAGGGAAGATGCTAGAGAAGACAAAGTTTTATCATCACCATTATCACCCCTGAAGTTATTTTCCCAACCTATACGCCTCAATTACATCTGGCCAGACAGATACAGAGATGCAAATAACTATAGAAGATCCATCTCGGAGTTGCCTGCATGTTTCACAATCAAAGGCTGCATTAACAGCTTGCCAGGAGCCCAAGGATTGCACCTGATTTATAGAAAATGGAGTAGAGTGAAGTCGCCTTAATACTGAACAGAGAAACAGGGCCCATAGAAACACAAGTCTGAGCACTCGCTGCTACATTCTTGATGTGACCACTAGGTTACTCAAGTCAGGATGGCACAATTCTTGCTGGAACTTTAGTCTCTGTGAGCTGCACCTCTGTATGCTGATGAGGGCAGCCAGATCGTAAAATTTCATGCTCTGTGCTTTGGTCGCCTCTGGTTCACTTCATTTAGAGAGCAGGTCTGCTGTATTCCTTTCCACATATAAGAGCATGCAGCCCTGAGTCTAAACATGCCCAGGATGCATCACTCTGCCATTCCCTAAGCCGAACATGAAGCCAGTACCTGCTGTACAAGATGGCAGTAATATTTCTTTGGCTAAATTATATTCGGAAACCCTGCAACATGATCCTCAAAAGGCAGCTGGGCAGGGAAGAGCTCTCAGGCACATCTGCACCTGGAGGGGAATTCAGAGAAGCTGCATTTTGCTTGGCAGGCCCTTCTACTTCTATGCTTAATAGGAATGTCCCCTGCGCCCTTTCCACAAGACCTGAAAACTTGATTAACAGTAACAGAGATTTCTCATATTTCTATAGCACCTCTCATCCTGAAGAGTCCTAAAGTATTTTACAAACTCAGCCTACAGTTTACAAGGGAGTCACTTCACCTGCCACTGAAATACAGCCACTTGTAGAGTGAAACAGCAATTTAACATCACATGGCAACATAATGCAACAGCTTAGAACTGTAAGTAAAGAAGAATCCCAGCCATTTGAAACTGTACGAGAAATTTAATAAGGCAAAGGGAATGACCCAAGATAGAATATGGCTAGAATGCTACAGTCAGGGACAAAGCCGTGTCCTCCTGGCAGTAGCTGGAGCACTAGGAACACAGGGAATGTGATGGAGCTTGCTTTAGATAGGGGTTCCTTTTTTTTTTTGGCAAGGAAGGCTATCTACTGGTGGCAATGTCCTTTGGGCCATGCTTGTAGTATCCTGGAGGGAATAAACACAGAATGTGTCTCTCTCTCCTGAATGTCAGCTACCATCAGTCACAAGAAGCAGATGCCATACCAGATCCAGCTTTCTCTTATGAAGTTTAGCAGCCAGTTGCGAAAAATATTTTGCTGCTTTGTTGGACATCAGCTGATCCTGCAGCTTTGCCATGATCTGATTCTCCAACTCCTGTCTGGCTTCAGTCTCTTTCTCTATTTCCTTACTGATGGCCTGCAGCTCATTCATCCGAGCAGCTCGGTCCTGAGAGGAAAGACACGGAAACAGGGCTGTTCAAAAGCACGGGCTGTCGGGATTTGGGGAAAGTGGATGGAAATCTACAGGAGACAAAATATCAATGTCTGATTAAAAAAGCCTCTTGTCCATGGGTATGTGGTCTCACCGAGCTGGCCCTGCTGAGGGCTTGCTCTGTCTCATGCAGCGTGCGGGTATAGGTGCTGTATTCAACTTTCAGGGCATCCTGTTTAGCCATGCACTGGGCAATCAGCTTCTTGCTCATGTTGCCATCATTCTCGGAGCGGTTCAAGATGCTGGCAAGCAGCTCATTCCTCTCTTCCTCCTTCATGACTGACTTCTTGTAGACTTGGATCTCTGTCTCTAAGGACTTGAGCTGGTGCTTGGACTGCCTGCAAGGGCAAGGAGAAGACAGGAGAGTATCATGGGGATTGATTTATGCACTGGATAGTCAACTCTAAACTCCTGCTTTCAAACAGGCTGCTGCAGAAATGGGTAAGTGAAGAGCAAGAAAATCAGACAAGTTCATTCAGCACTGGGACTATCTGTGTTCATTAAAATCACCCTGCTGGAAATAAAACTAATGCACCTAATTTTTTGGATAATTTTGAATAGCTGCTTGTGCTCTAGATCTCCCAGTCCTGTTACAATGCAGTTCAGGAGATGAGTCCTCAGGGCTTGATCTCAGCCCAAAACTCCCAGGGCCAGTTCAGATGGGAACACAGAACTACTGGGGCCCCAGCTCTAGGAGTGAGAGGATAGAGGCTCCCTGCAAGGCTCTCTAGCACCATGCTCCACTTGGCCCAGAAGGGACACTGAGGTGAGGAACTGTCTTCAGTCCTGCCTGACCAAAAGGACAGGCATAACCTAGGTTCTGTTGGGGAAGGGGTCCTTTCAGGTCCTCAGGTATCCATTTGTATTGGAACAGGTATGCTCTTTTTCATAATATTTCCCCCCCTCTTTCCACCAAGCCCATGCTTTGATGACCCAACTGTTATTGGTGGCATCATGTCATTTCTTTGCCAATAGGCTACATTCTAGAGGATGTCCTTATGAGAAGGGTGAAGGAGACCAAAGCCTGGATACACTGGGAGTGGATGGGTCACCATGCTGGGAAGTTACACTAAGGAGAGAGAAACCAAAGAAGATGCCAGTATATGCAGAGAAGCAGGCAGCTCTCTCACTTATGGGGAGTTGGAGGAGGTGGGAATCACAGATTGCCTGCAGCAGCTGAGAAGCGAGCATTCTTCTTCTCTGCTTAGAGTAAACTACTTCAGCAAAGCTGTATTCTCAAGTGTGTGATTGTGAGAAAGACATCATACACATTTACCACAGATGTACCTAGCTGACTGCATGAAAACTAACCAATTTTGTCACAGTTTAAACATATTTTGTATATCATCAGGAGTATTTTAACATACATTTAGTACATTTTATGAAATACTTTACAACATACTGTGTGAAAAATATATTCTGTTTCTGGGTGGGTTCTATCCAGCTGATGAGTGCCTGGAAGTAATTAACTCAGTGACAGTATTTCTCTCGTCTGTCCTGATCTTCTGTTGAATTCCTCGCTAATTTCTCCCTCCACAGTCACATGGATGCAAGTCCTGCACCTCTGCAGTTAAAACAAACTGCTTGCAATCCCAATAGTCGCCCACAGGCTTGTGATAAATACAATAATATTTCACAAAGTTCCTCTCTACCTTCACCGAGCTGCTGAGCACTTAGCTGCTGGATGAACAGCTGGGTTCCAGCTGGCTGACCTTTCAATCTTAAAAGTATCCAAATACTCAGCAACAAATTCCATTTTATTTCCACTTCCATTCCATGTTTTAATACCGCCCCCTCACGATGATATCTGAGTACCCTGAGTTGGGGATGTAACGTATTCCACTTCAGAAGCCCTCTCTGCTTCCCAAGTTCAGCCAGCATTTCCTTGCCATCACCTGTCCACTGCCACACAATGTCTTCCCACAGGCACATTTCATTACACAGGTACCAAGCTACTGAAACTAGCGGAATAACCAACATCATAGTCATGATGGAGCCTTACAAGTGGCTGGCAGAGGTGGGTGTTTGACAATGGAAACATCCTTCTCCCAACCCTGACATAGAGATTAAGGGAAAGCAGACAGTGTCAGCATGTCTCCCTTCCTGCAGTGTGAATGTGACAACACAGAGCTCTTGGCAGATGGATGGAGAAACCAAAAGTCAAAAGGAAATGTGTCTATAGAAAATGAATTTATTTCAGTTCTTCTCCCTATTCTCAGGAAATCAGAGTAGAAAAATATTTTGCTGATTCATGCTCCACTGGGCAAGTTTTAGGGCTAAAGAAAGAATGCACATTCCCTTCAGCACCAAAGATCGAGATTTCCTGAGGAATGGATTCTTGCCGAATGTCACCAAATCATGACTGCAGATTACCTAGGTAAATCTATCCTGATGCCTCTTCTTTTGTCCTGGGAAGTCCTGCAAGGGAGAGAGTGAAATGCAAACCAGAGAACTCTGCCTAGTTATCTATTTCATACCTCTGAAGGAAGATCATACTGTGAAGGGAGAAAACACTAACAAAAAATGATGCTTCTGACCATAATGACCCTTTGCCTTTCTAAGCTCTTCAGAAGAACAGATTTATTCTTTGTTTAGTGCACATTGTACATACAACGCTATATCAACAATAACTTTGACAGCACTCTTTTCTCTCTTAGATCAACTCCCATCCAAAGTGTAGCTATTCTTTTTGTTGGCCCACTTTCAGATGCTATACCTTAGTGCCTCCTGCATGGCAGAGTAGGCTTCATCTCGTCGCTTCATTCCAGTCAAACTGCTATCCCACTGATGCATCAGTTGCTTCTTCTCCATGTTAATAGTTTGTATCTCCATACAAGCCTGCAGAGAGACACCACTCTGAGATACTGAATCATCACTAGGCTGGGGTCTCACACCTACATTCCATCCTCATTGCTCCCTTCATTTCACAATACAGCTGGGAAGAAACAGCTCAAAATATTCATGCTTTGTCTTCTCTTGTTTTCCTACATCCCCTGCACTTTCTTTGGCTCTTTGTACTTTTACCCTTGTAGAGCAAGTGAATTAAACACATTGGCTTACATAAGTGGTCCCCAACTTTTTGTCTGGCGGGTGCCAGACGAAGGACCGTGGTGGTGGTGAAGCATCCGTCGAAATGCTGCCAAATTTCTGCGGCATTTTGGCAGCGATGCCTCTTGATGACATCACTTGTCAGCGGCAAGCGGCGTCATCGAGAGGCGTCACCACTGAATTTCTGCAGCGTTTTGGCGGCATTTCGGTGGATTCTCGACCGCCAGCCAGGACGTTGGCGCATTTAGATGCCCCCGCAGGTGCTATGGCGCCCGTGAGCACTGCGTTGGGGACCCCTGGCTTACGTCTTGTTTTCAGCAAAAAGAATGAGGAGTACTTGTGTCACCTTAGAGACAAACAAATTTATTTTGGCATAAGCTTTCATGGGCTAAAACCCACTTCATTGAATGCATGCAGTGGAAAATACAGTAGGAAGAGATATGTGTGTGTATATATATATAATATATATTAATACTCACTATCTATATCATTGATCCTCCCACACATCACACAACAATCACGACTGCACAAATGATCCCCATGTCAGAGAACATAAAAAAATGGGTTGCCATACCTAATCATAAGGAGACTAAGCAATTAAAGGTGGGCTATTAATCAGCAGGAGAAAAAAAATTCTGTGATGTAGTAGATAATCAGATGGCCCGTTTCAAACAGCTGACAATGACATGGTGTGTTAGTACTCAGTAGGGAGAAATTCTAGCATGGGAAATGGTTTTCAGTTGTAACAGACCCAGTCCACTCCATGGTCTTATTCGAAGCCTACATTTAATGGTGTCCAGCCAACAATCAAACTAAAACTATTTGTCTCCATGCTAATGTTTTCCCCTACTGTGTACTCACTACCTTCTTGTCCATCGCTTAGTTAGGAAATGGCGCACGGATTATCACTCAACAACGTTTGTTTTCTTGCTGTTACAGCCCAACTCTACGAATTGAATTAGTCTTGTAGGCAGTTAGCGATGATGGCCACCCCACTGTTTTCAGCTTCTCGTCTCCTCTCTCTCTCTAGTATAATTTATTATCTCTCTCCTAATTAATTCTTCCCACTAGCAAATGACATCCGAGAAAGTGTGGTTATAGCTCCACGAAAGCTTATGCCCAAATAAATGTTAGTCTCTAAGGTGCCACAAGTACTCCTATTCTTTTTGCTGATACAGACTAACACGGCTACCACTCTGAATCTTGTTTCAGTTACTCTAACGACTTTACTGTAACCAAAAGTGCAATTTATATCATTATGTACATGAACATTTTTTGCAACATTAAGGTCACAGACAAAAATTGCAGAAAGGAAAGGAAATGCAAAAGTCAAGGCCCCAACAGCAAAATTAACTCAGCCTTGTCTCACATCCTGTGTGTCTTATGGGATACAATTTACAATGTACTGTAAATGGTAATATATTAAGCTACAGATTTAATATGAAAATCCAGACTAGAAAAGGTGTATTGTGCTAGCACAGTTGGATCAGTGCATCTGTGCAGCGTATTGTGATGGTAGCACTATACAGCTATTATTTACACTGCGGTAACACCTAGGTGTAAAGCTAAATATAATTACTATGTAATACTTGGATATTGTGCTACTCTGATGTACTGGAGAAAGATATGTAATTAATATGTAGGAAAATGGATGTCAGAGACTGAACCTGGCATGGAGTTACTCTGCTGAAGACCCATCCTATCAGTCACACCTGATGGGTCTGATTAGCTCCAATCCAGGAGCATAGAAGGGATGTGTCTCTCTCTCCAAGGTAAAGGAACTAAGGGGGTGAGACAGGAGGTCTTGCAGGGGGAAACCCTACAAACAGCCAACTCAGGATAAGCTTTATTTGTTGTTGTTCTTAAGAACATAGGAAACCCTTTATTCACACAAAGGACAGGGGTGTGAGATTTTGGACTCAAACCCAGGGTGTGTGTACTGTGTCTCCAACACAAAATGTAATATTAACCACACATGAAAAATATTGTCATCACCTACCTCACTCACTGCTTTTCGTGTTATTTTTGTGTCTTCAGCCTGGGCAATAAATTGAGCTTCATACAGACCAATCTGTTCTTGCAGTTCATTGAACTTCCTTGTTAAGCGGTCTACAAGCAGATCCTATAGAAATCAGACTACAACAGATCAGCACAAATACTGCAAACAATCCCAACCCTGACAACATGAATTCAGCCAGAATCACATGGGGGAAGCAGGGTCAAGTGAGGTTGTTGCATTAGATGGGGTGGCTATCAGATCTTCACCATCCTCACTAGTGGGTGCAGTGCCATGTGACGACAGTCATCTCCATCTCTGCTGAGTGGTTAAGATTGCTCAGTACATTGCATCACTCTGCAGAGGATTCATTTTCATTTAGTCCATTTATATTAGTCAGTCTCATATCAAGGAAGAGTGTCAGATCCAAAATGTCACCTAACTTCTATCTAGGTTATTATACTGTGCCCCTCACCATGGCATCTGACTATCTTAAAAGGTAATAATTTAGAAGAAAATGCCCTCTAAATAGCTATCAAAAATCCACACTCCATTGCCACTGTTCACATACTCCTGCAATATTTATTCTGCTGCAAGAGGCAGCCATCTAACCAGCAGAGGGAGCATGAGTTAAAATGAACCGGCCAGCTATATTTTGTGTTGCAAAATCACTTTCAGAATAATCCCCCTGGGGCTTGAAAATAAGGTTTCTCCTCACTAAACCTCACCTTCCTCCTTTGCATGTCTGGATACTGGATTGTCCTCACTAAACCTCACCTTCCTCCTTTGCATGTCTGGATACTGGGTTGTCCTCACTAAACCTCACATTCCTCCTTTGCATGTCTGGATACTGGGTTGTTACTACAGAGTTGCTCAAAGAAGGTGTGCTGTGTTTTTTGATTTTTTTTTTGCTGTCAGGAAGGTTTCTGGGATTTTTTTTTTTTAATTTAGAAGGAAAAATAGGCGAACAGAATGTTGGGAATCATTAGGAAAGGGATAGATAATAATAGAGAAAATATCATACTGCCTCTATGTAAATCCATGGTACGTCCACACCTTGAATACTGTGTGCAGATGTGGTCACCCCATCTCAAAAAAGATATATTGGAATTGAAAAAGGTTCAGAAAAGGGCAACAAAAAAT